>NC_137201.1:157342-554000 GCF_960531495.2 Zeus faber
CAGTTGATTAAATCAGTCGATTAAAATTTCCAGGAGGTTATTCTTTTCTTCCTATTCTTCCGCTAAATGAACTGGAGAAACGACAACGTCCTGGAGTGTTTCGTAGGGCAGTGCGACTCTCCTGTTGAAGAGGGAGGAGAGGGTTTGAGGTGGATAGGTGGGAGGCCCAGGACAGAGAGAGAGAGAGAGAGAGAGAGAGAGAGAGAGAGAGAGAGAGAGAGAGAGAGAGAGAGAGAGAGAGAGAGAGAGAGAGAGAGAGAGAGAGAGAGAGAGAGAGAGAATGGGATTGTAGGAGGGGTTCAGCAAGCACATGGGTTGATAGGATGGACACATTGGTGTGTAGATGACAGACAGAATGAGAGAGGCAGTGTGAGACGAGAGTGATAGACAGTATCTAATCTGATGTGTGCAACACCTTCTTCTTCTCCTGTAAATGGAGTGATTGCTCTGATAATTAGAGCTTGTGTGTGTGTAAGTGTGTGTGTGTGTTGAAGGGGGTTGAGAGAGAGAGAGAGAGAGATTGTTGGAATATTTCTGTGGCATTTTTTTTCATCCTGTTTTCTCTCATGGGGGCTATTAACACTCTCTGACCCCTGTCGTCATTATCCCCTCTAGACACACTTCCCTGGTTCCTCCTCATAGGTGACACTGTCTTGCACAGACACACTTGTCTTTTCAGTTCATATAATCATTTCAATGTGGTCCAGTGGTGCAGTGCATTGCACTGCTGCCTCAAAGCAAGAAGATCCTGGGTTTGATTCCTGCCTGGGACAAGCCAGGATGGGCTAAATGCAGAGTCCTCAATTTACCGGCCACCATCCAAAGCGTGTGATGATTAAAGATTGTTCTTCTTCTGTTCTGTTCTTCAATGGTTTTCATTCACACCTACAAACAAAGTTAAAAGAACAAAAAAATGTTCCTCACAAATCTTAATCATTTCATTTATATATTTAATGACTGTGTACTCTATTTCGGGAAAAAAATTAAAAGAAAGAAAATATTGTAAACATAAAGAAAATGCCAGCATTGCACAATGTCAGCATTAGTCAAAACAAATTGACCAGAGAAAAACTGGACTGAGAACTTCATTACATTAAGCAGACGCTTTTATCCAAAGCGACTTACAATTGTTCAATCACTGACAGATGCAGCCATCAGGGGTTAAGTGTCTTGCTCAAGGACACTACAGCATGCTAGCAGGAGAAGAAAGAAACAGACTTTAATTGTCACACGACACTCCACAACACATGCTTGCACACACGATGGTGGCCGGTGAAATGGCTCCTCTGCTTTTGACCCATCCTGGCTTGTCCTTCCTCCGGGGGCACAGCCAGGAGCAGTGGGCAGCATACGTGGACGCGCCCGGGGACCAGGTGATAAGTGTCCATTGCTGGTCAGACGATGATGGGTGCATGTTTTTGGTGGGGGTCCTTACTGACGTGAGGTGGAGGAAACCCCATGTGAGCACGGGGAGAACATGCAAACTCCACACAGAAAGGCTCCTGTTTTGGAAGATAACCCGCCGGAGCACGGTGCAACAGCGCCCCAGGCGGGAATCGAACCCAGGACCTTCTTGCTGTGAGGCAGCAGTGCAATGCACTGCGCCACCGTGCCACTGGAGCAGTAGATCACTAGACCACCAGCTCTACCGCCTGAGCTACCATCCCCACAACTGAGGAGAGAACTGAGGTTAAAAATAAAGTTTGTTAAGTCGTTTTAACTCATTATAAAACTTTGAATCGTCTAAAATGCAGCTGGAAGAAATAAAATTGACAAAAGTGAAAGTGACATCTCAACTAAAAGAAACTCGTGGGTGAAATCTAGGGAAGACTTGAGGTACTTGCCACCGACAATGGATTTTGGAGCTGGGGCTGTCACGCAAAAATCCAAAGAATCACAGCCACGGTTCCCCCAGTAGAGCTCTGGTGATTAACAGGATGAGCCCCAAATCCATTAATGAGCAGGGACACATGAGTGCTCATCCAGACAGAATTCCTCTATGTGCCGAGTTATTCTTGCACTAGCAAGACTTGTGAAGTCAAGAGACTGAATAGACCGGCTTGCTATCAGTCAGGTGAGGTCAGTCACTATACCATAGACTGGAAGACATGAGCTTGAGGTGGGTGATCTGGAAGGTCGGAGTCCTTAGCGTCAGTGGCTGGTTGCTGCATTATCTGGATTTGTCTACTTTTGGACTTGGAAAGTACAAATTAAGACAAAAGGGTCAGCCTCTGTGATTCAACATGGGGCAGAAGTGAAGAGTAATATTTTCTGACAGGTTGTAAGACAAGAGAAAACTCCTCCAAAGGATGAGGGTGATCCCTCACTGGCATTTTTTCCTTTTGGACAGTGGCCTCAATACAGCAACAAAGAGGTGATATGATATTGGAACATGAGGCATCGGGCTTCTGGCGACTAGAGATATTTGTTTTGGAAACAAAATAGATGGGTGAGAGTCACAGCGCCGCAGAACATTTCTCAAAGACTCAAAGCAAAGTCACGGATGTGTATGACACATTTGACTATTAGTCTACCCTGTTAAATCATTCACTTTGTGAAGGAAAACACTGAATATGTTTTATTTTCATCTTAAATAAATCTGTGTTTAAGTTGTTTATTGATTTGTTTGTTTACATTTTTTACTTTATAGGCCGAGTTGAATAGGCTGTGTTGTATTCAAATCAGCCATCTGGCATCATATGCAGCTGTCTTAATGTATTTATTGAGTTCAAATCCTAAAAAAAAAGACATATGCCTCTGACTATATTTTTATTCTTCTTCATTTCTTTCGGCTGCTCCGGTTATGTATTTTCCTATTGCCAGAAAGTCTATGAATCTACAAAAAAAAACAACAACAACCAACTATTCAAATATTCATATTAAACTGCCGGCTAACAAGGTTAGGCCATTGGTTTAAAGTCACTGCTAAATTGATGTACGACCACGGTACAATTTAAATCTGATCCTTTTCAGTTGGTGCACTGGAACCTGGAGTATTGAACTTTGGTGGTGCTGGTCAGCGAAGGGTTTCTGGTTCAAAGTCCAGCTCTGTCGGGAGCTGACCGTAAAGTCCCTTCCAGACCTACCGCTGTTATGTTTGCAATGTAAAAATGTGAATATTGGAAAAAAAACAATCCAATACATTTGAGAAATGTGTTCCTTTGGAGCATTGGTTGTGCACGTCCTCAGAAATTAATGCTACATGTCCTCAAGATGCAAATCAACACATGACCAGTGAGGGCAGTATACTGTATCAGGATGTGGCAGACTTTGAACTAACTATAACAATGGCAGAACATTTTAAAGAGAAACTTGTATTGCCTGTCCGCAATTACTCGCATTTACAGAGATAAATGTTCTTGTGAGAGATCGATATCATTTACAAGTCCCCATGGAAACCTGCAAAAATAAAATGGAAACAGGTCTGAGACCACTATGTACGAGCATTGAGGGAGATGCTGGATAAATGGAGCAGGGACAGTGCCGTTGTCTGTGTTTTGTCAGTCGTTCTCAAGATCTCTTCTTCTCAAGAATATATTCTGGTGTCAGACACAGATTTGGCCCTCGCCCCCCCTAGTGGATATACTTTTTAATGCTCCAGGCACATGCAAAGTACACAGGCAAGTATGTGGACTATGACGCACACATCACAGCTGCTCGTTTAAGCGTACGCGTTGTTAAAATTAAGTATAATGAGGGCTTCAGACATCTTCACTAATGCAGTTTGTCCATGTTTATGTTATTTATCATGTCATGATTTTGAGACTGGTTTCACATTAAATAATTCTACAGTTTTTGTGACTGATGAATCTACAGTTTGGGATTTGACTGTTTGTTCTCTTTGGAACACTGGTGGCATTACAATGCTGTCATCCAATCACAAATGGAGCGCTCTAAATAAAGGTATGAACGCACCCAAGACTCATTGATATCTTGCTCAGGCCACATTCAGAAGTGGTCAGGGACGTATGTGGCCAGATTTTTGTAGTAGTCGGAACACACATATCACCGCACAACTCAATTACATAAGCAGATACAAATTACCAGGTCTGGAAAGAGTCTCCATTTGTTGGCTCAACTGTTATTTGTCAATCAAGCTAAGACTGACCATTACAACTGTGTTTGTAGTTGTGCGCCTCCTTTTTCATGCACTCCAGATAGTCAAAGATGAATTCGCCGAATTCGGCGTTCGGAGAGGTCCAATCTGGCCTGCAGAATGATTTAGGGCAAAATAAAAAAGAAAGTAAAAACAAAACACAAAAAACGAATTGATTAAAGTCATTAAATTATTCACATTCACATCAATTTATTGTCTTTATGTGTACAACAAGTACACAGTTGAAGTCTCTAAGATATTACAGTCAATCTAGTCAATCAGAGTTTCCGTACATATACAGTGTGCAAATAAGGAAAAAATTGCTTATAGCTCTGGCTGAAACAAAGAAAATATGTTATTTTATATATACTAGCCATTTAAATAATTATGCCTGACTTGGCAATAATTATGAATGTTATTCTTTGGTCATACAGCCTTTTTAATCTCTGACCAGCCAACAGAAGCAGTAAATTCCACTAATGACTTTACAATGGTCTTTAATTCTCCATTTTCGAGAGGAGGAAATGTCAGGGCCAATGAAAAGGTTAATGGGACTTTCACCCACTAATAAACACGCCTTGATCAAAAGAACAGAGCAATTAAAGAGCAATCCCTTACTCAGTGGACACACAAATATAGTTTGTATTATAATATATATATATATATATATATATATATACATATATAATGGTGGCAGCAGCAACATTGGCCAGTTACTGCAGGGTTCACATCATGAATAAAATCCACCAATTCATATTGTAAAGTATTCCATGTATGCGTGACATTTTAACATGCCATGTAACCAAAGTCAAAATCCCCTATGTGTTCTTCCAGATTTTTAAAGCCCAGTTATCGTGGAGTTTTTTTTAAATTATCGAGCTGCTCAGTCACCCCCACAAGAAGAGTTATTACAGATTTGCACCGTTTCAGAATGAAATAAACATATTACCATCCACTTCTTAGTATCCTATCTTGATTTGCTTTATAACATATATCATAATTATTATAATATAATAGTGCATACACACTCATGCTTATCAACACACACCACAGATATGCAGGACAGTATCTAATTTAAATGTTTCAATTTGGAATGGAATTTATTATGTCAATAAAAGGGTTCATTCAAAAAGGAAAAAGACAGCCATTTTGAGCATGTAAACATTACAACAATGAAAAATCATCTTGTAAAAGGCTTACTGGTTGGAAGAAGTGTAGTGGTTGTAAAAATTTATTTTGTGGTCGATCCTTCAACTTCTGACGTCTCCTGCTGGACAACCACAGATTATATTGGATACTTGATCTCTCTAGGATCAGACTTTAATTAAAGTGCTGTCAGCATCTCATGCACCTAATAATGCTATGTATGTCTATTCAGTTTGGCTTCTAATGAATAAAAGACACAAGAAGATGATTTACAAGCTGTTGCCATTATTATTTATGGAAGATCCAGGCAGAGATAAGCTCTTTATTGTCCGTTTTCCTATGAACTTTATATTGATTCAATAGCCTACAAGCCATGAACATTGACCTGCAGTGATACCTTTTGGTAAAATACTAAGTTAAAACAGCTTTTGCTTGTTTGTCAATAAGTGGTCAATATAGATAGTAGGCCGAACGCCGGCCTAATTCAACAAAACATGGGTGCCCACTTGGTTGCTGGTTGTAGCTCCGCCCTCTGCAGCATGATGAAACCATTTGAAATAAATTGTTATGGTTACTTTGTGTGACCGTAACTTTACTTTTTTTTTTTACCTGTGCAGTCAGCAGGCAGGGCATATACAATGGCGGGTAATGGTAGGCCATTGCATCCAAGACAGAGTTCATTTGCAAGTGTAACTTGCAGATTAAATCTGTCCTTTGGATGACCTGTGGAATGACAAGAGCACAGCATTCCTGCTATACACACACTCTTCAGAGGACGATCTTACCATGTTTTCATCAGCTAAACAACTCATCATCATTCCTTCTCCAAGAGGGGGATAATCACAACAAGTGGAACATGGAAACAAATGACAACATAGGTATTTGACAAAATATGTATGTATAAGTCCAACAATATGCAAAAAATATAGGCTGCAGCCCAACACCACCTGGAGTGCGAAGGTGTGGTCTAAGGATGCTTAGGTGTATTTCCAGATCAGAGAGTGGGACCTGTTCCTGAAGGACCACAGTCAGGAAATTGAGGGTCTGGCTCTATCATGGCTACTGTTGGCAGCTAGCTCACCACTATCCGGCATTGGTGGGAAAAAGTACAGGAAAGCCGCACTTGAGTAAAAGTAGAGATATCTTACTAAAAACTTCTCTGGTAATAGTCACTCATCTTTTGTTCAGATTTTATTCTGGCTGCCAATATTTTGTTTTTCGGTAAGAATTAGAGGCACTTAATTCGGTAAGATGCATTTTTCACTCTGACATAAAACATTTGTTGTAAATATAGCCACAGGTCTCCATCAGTCGTAGCAGGTGCAGGTGGGGCAGCATCACTGCTGGAGGAGGCCGTTGCTGTGGTCATCGCTCTCCAACACACTGTTCTACTTGTTGCTTTTTGGGACATAGGTGTGCTTGTTCAGTAGCAATGCTGCAAAAATGAAACTTAACGCTGGAAGGGTTGCCAGGTCTCCATGAAAAATCCAGACATCCCCCAACCTGTGGACAAAATAAGCAACTTATTTTAACCTCTTAAAAAGTATAGCAATTCCGTGGGGAACCAACAGACCTGGCAACTCTGAATAGGGCTTAAGAGTGTTTGTTTACACTTAGCTTGCTTGCTGGATATGACCTTTGATTCACAACATGATCCTTGTGGTAACTGGCTTTCGCTAACATCATTGGCTACAAGTTTTCTTCAGATTTTATTTTGTGGCGAGAAACAAAGGTGTTCAGGAGAAATTTATTCAAGTAAAAGCCTACTTTTTTGGGGCTAAATATGGAAAAATAAAAATAAAAGTAGACAGAAATATTATAACACAAGTAAAGTACACATACTCAAGTACAATAAAAAAGTATTGCCCTTCCAGCGGCATTGCTCTTGACTTCCTCTTCATTCTTTGCTTTGTCAAAAAAGATTTTGCAATAATGTCGCTTCTCTGAAAGGTATTTTGCTTTTTATCTAGCAGCAGGCTTGGATTACAATATTCCATCATTCCTCTTCACAACTCTAATCCAAAGTAGGCCAGTTAGACTAGTGTTTCCCAACATTTTTTTACATTCACATTTAAATAATCCCACCGCACACCATTATCCCATCAACCACAAAAAAACGCTCTCACTGTGCTTGTTATTACGGACTACTAATAGTTCTCACATTCAGCGTTAAACCTGAGATTATTGTGATGAACACGGAATTGCAATTCTGGCTTGAGCTGATCAATTAGATGAGTTAGTACAGTCTTGCAATTTTGACCTTTAAGACAAAAGCAAATTCACATTATTTATGCATTTTCAGTGTGACAAGACAATTCCCAGAGAAGTAGTGAAAAGTGAGTGGCACTGCGTGCCTGTTGTGTATGTATTATGCGTATTATTATAATTATATTATCAGCAGTAAATTAGAAAAAAAAATAAAAAATAGAAACAATAAACACTAAACTTATGAACTAATCCAACTACATTTATAAACAAACTTAATTATTTAACAGACTTCAAATGGGAATTAAATGAAAAACAAATGGTTGAAAACAAAGCCAAATATTAAATTTAACCCCAAAACACGAGAGTGCTGCTTTCAGAAGTGCATCGTAGACGGAATGAAGATGGACCCAGTGTGAATTGATGAATCGACAAATGCGTGACGGACTTCTGACATAACACTGATGTGACGCTCTTGGTGTGAATTGGGGGTGAGGATGGTGCCTGTGTAAACAGCAGTGCCAAAAGAGGCAGGGCGCCGAAGTGAAGCGGGGCATTGCAGTGTGTTTCAAGGGTGAGTTGAAGAGACAACCTACATTTTTTGGCGGGGTCGCGGCTCAAAATGGTTGAAAACCACTGGCATAATAGATTGTTCCTGCACCAGAGTCCACCAGAGCAGTAGATCGCTGCTTCCTGCTTTAAAGAAGATTCTACGTTAAGTAGAAAACTAGACAAACACTTAAATATAGAATATATGGTATATGGTGGAGGACAGGAGGTGGGTTACATTAGACAGGTTAGGTTGGAGTTGGTTTGATGAGACAATCCTTTCAAACTTTCTTTATCATTCCCTTGAGTATGTGTTTCACTTAAATTGATGTGATTATCCTCCTCTTAAACAGGAAATAATGCTCAATTATAAATAACAATACAATAAAGTAGACCTCCAATGGTGATTGGTGGACCCCCAAAAAGTGTGAGAAAAGAAAATACCATCAAGAACCTCCTGATGGCAGAGAAGCTCATACCACAACATCGTGGCTTGGATAGCCAACTACCTCACAGGCAAGCAACAGTAAATCTATAAGGGCAGCCTCTCAAACGTGGTGATCAGCAACACCCGCTCACCCAAGGGAATTCTCCTGTCACTATTTTTGTTCACCCTCTCCATCTCTGTCTTCCACTTCAACTCTGCACCACCACCTTCAGCATTTGTAAGAGGCTACTGTAGATGTTTAACCAGTCAGTTATATCAGTGCACTCATCTTCGCCATTGTGTGCTGCATCTGGCTTTGTTTCAAGGTTGGTGATGCCAACACATTCATCAAGCAGGTGAGGAAGGCCAGCTCCATTGTTGGGATTGAACTGGGCAGTCTAGATGTAGTAACAGAGAGGAGGATGAGGAGAAAGATCAACACCATCTGGGAAAACGCCTCTCCTCCTCTATGAAAAACATTGTCAGCCACAGGCCATAACATACAGGCACAGGCCATACCGGAGCGTCTCAGACATTTCCCTTTGCCAGTGGCCATCCAACTGGTCTACACCACCTGTGACCCCTGGAGTTTACGTTCTGTTGTACACAAAAACACAATAACTTAGATTATTATGATGGTCACAATTGGAAATAAAACTATCTGTAACAAAATACAAATCAAATAAACCACTCACATAAACCTATTTTTCGAATGGATTTTCTCATAGACTGTTTGAAATATTGATGTATAGTCTGTAATGTCACCCGGCAGTTTTGAGTTGAAGCCTCGAGTTTGGCTTTACCAAGCACCAGTGAGCCATGCCACTTTTTTGCCCATCCATCCATCTTTACCCAGTCATCCCTATTGAGCTTTGGTGGCTGCTGGAGACTGTCAGTTGACTACAGGTGTAGGGCATGAAGATGGCATCACAGTGTCAAACACCATTCACACTTCTGGGTAATTCGGGACTCCAATTAGCTTAACCTGCATGTCTTTGCAGGTTGGAGGGAAGTGGAACAGCAGGAGCGTCATTAAACATAAAGTGCAAAACATTTTTATATTAATATTTATCTAGAGATTTATTAACTGGTTAAGGTTTTTTTTTCATTATCCATTTCTTCAACTAACTTGATATAAGCAAAAGCCTGTTTTTGTTCTCAATTCTGAAAGAAGAGATTTCAAGACATCTTTCCCTATTTAAATACATTTTAGAGGACTCTAAGCTTTCCTTTTTTTTCCAATACTACGGTATAACATTGTATGACTTTCTTTGAATGAATCTTGCGAAGTTAAATTGTCCCACCCATTGTTAGATAATTCAGATGCAGTGTGTTGGTGTGTGGGTGGGTGCAGGGACAGACTGCACTGTGTTTAGTTGGAACAAATACGCATAAAACAAACATGTTAAAGTGGTGTGAGAGTATATGTATTCCACTGGGTACGGTGAGCCTGGGGTGCTAAGTTAGCACTTGACTGCTCTTATGCTTTCACAGCAGATGGTGAGTGGGAGTGTGTGTGTGTGTGTGTGTGTGTGTGTGTGTGTGTGTGTGTGTGTGTGTGTGTGTGTGTGTGTGTGTGTGTGTGTGTGTGTGTGTGTGTGTGTGTGTGTGTGAGTGTGTGTATATGTGCATGTGTGCGTAGGTGTGTGTGCGTGCGTGTGTGCGTGCGTCCGTGCATCTGTGCCTATGTGTGTGTAAAGTGAAGTGCAGTCGGGGTATGCAGAGGAGCCACTACCTGGCCATTGCAATGAAAAACATAAATGGGGTTAGCGTGATATTTATGCTAAAAAAATGCGTCTAATAAACTTTCTACTTTCTGTATAGATATGATTGATGCTTACATTTGCAGTAGCACTATAAATAACCACTATTATTCATTGGCAAGGGCAGTGCTCATTATTTTCAGTGGGTTGCCCTTGGAGTGGGCATCTAAAACATCATAAGAGGCAGGGCTTTGTAGTGAGTTGTCGCATTGCAAGGGTGTCATACTGGCTTTAATCGTTTAATAGTATCTCTAAGAGAAAATACTATTTTCGACACAAGAGTAACTTATCTTTAATTGCCACCATTAATACAAAACACAACTGAAATAAAGGCACGCTGAATCATTTTCATGAATTTATCATATGTATGATGAATAAAAACACAAGTATGAAGAACTAATGAAATGACACTGTAATGAAATAAGACTGTAAGACACTACTAACATTTCAGTAAAAGTGGATGTCCTCAGGTTATATAAATGGTAACAGTTGAAACAGTATATATACAGTATATTTATTTAATCCTTATTCAAGTTGCAGTTTAAGTTGTGCTCTGATCTGATAAATGCATCTGCTCTTTGTCTGCTCATGGCTGGCTTCACCTGTAGGTGTACAGCTGCATTCCGGGATAAGTTTAGTGTAGACGTCATCCTTGAAGGTTTTAGGGATAATTAAGTATTCTTCTGAAAGAACATGGGTGTGATTTTTTTATTATCTGGGATCTGTATGTAAACCATGTATGATTTAACTTTAATGTGTGTGAGTAGCAGCCATTTGAAAAACTTTTCCATCATTGGTAGGGGGGGTGGACTTAGGTTAAAGCTGTTTCTAATGTTCAATATAAAGGACATAATGGGTAATAGAGCAGTAGCGTAACTACCATTGAAAGATTGCATAGAGCTGCAAAATGCTGTGTGCACTTGTGCACGGAGAGGGGAGGGTCCAGAAAATCATCGCACCCACATCGTCCTACCACCATCATGATACGCTACTGTAACAGAGGTTTTGTTACTATTATTGGTCTATGATTACAGTAAATCTTTAAGTTGTTTTTTTTATTTTTTATTTTGTTGTTTGTTTTTGTTTGTCTTTTTGGCTCTCTTTATAGGTGAATGTTAATGTTTTACAAGTTGTCTATAGCTTGCTGCAATCACAAGAGAATCTCACAGCCTCAGAGTCTTATTCCTTTTGTTTTCTCTCAGAAATTAGGCTGGTGAGAAACTTTCAAGGAACCTTATTCTACACCTAATTATTATTCAACATATTGTAAAAGTGTGATTAAAGCACATTAATTCAAGTTTTAGTTATATACATAAATTTAAGTGCACTAGCTTGCTAGAGAAAGCTTTCATGTGATCCTTAAATTTCATGTTATCCTTAACCTTCTTCTCCACCATCACTGAATCAAGAACCGCAGCAAAATTATTGTCCGCCCTGACCTCTGCAAGTTATTTCTCAGTCATATCCATGATTCCTGTATCAACTGCGCTTTTTCCTCCTGCTTCCGAAAACAGGCCACACTACTTTCACTCCGGTCCACATTTCCTCCTCATACTGCTGACATCATCTGCAACTCCTTTTTCTGGCTGGACCCCTCGTTACGAATATGAGTGTTGCGGACAAAGGGGCGTTGTCAAACACCAGCTGCAGACGACAGCGCGGTTCTCTTTCTCGCGGCCACCAAGCTGCTTAGAGTTGGACCAATCAGCGCCGCGTGGGCGTGCTGTTGTCCAGAGCCGGTGCTCGACCACGCCCCACAGTAATTAATTTCACAAACTTTTCCAATCTATCCCTTTGATATCGCGTTATCTGACCTTATCTGACCTCTAAGAGTTGTCTTAAATTACTCTTAAACAGCCTATAGCCATCGGAAGTATCGAGGCGTTTTTCCAGTGGGCTGCTGGACAACTGGCCCAATGCAACACAGAATATTGTGGCGTTTGGCAGGGAGCCAGTTGATAGTTCCGTTGATAGCTTATGTTTTCTTTTTCTATATCATATTTTACATTGGAAATTATATTTTCACTCACAAACTAGTTTGTGTATCACGTCATCAAAATTAAAAATGGGTAACAAACCAGGTGGGAAACGTAAAGGTGGTGCTGAAAAGCTGAGGGAAAAGTAGCAAGATGTTTAAAATCGACAAATTGTTTGTTTGGTGCTGCTGGCAGCAGCTCCACCACCACCAGTAGAGATAGCAGTCTGATGGATGGTGTGAGTGGTGAGTGAGTGAGTGGATGGTGGGTTCGGAATTTATTGCATCAATTATCTATGAAAATAAAATCACAGAGGTATTAAAATAAAATCACACATGCATGGTTTGTACGAATACAAGGCTTGTATGTTACATGTACACTATATTTTGTTTAATTCAAGGGCTCAAGTGACAGAATTACTTGAGGAAAGCCAGTTTCGTCTTTTAAATGTATTTTGTTGGCTTGTGGCCGCCACACACCCATGCCAAACTGCTACATACCCACACAAAATGGCCAGCAGTCGAATAGTCATGAAGTTTGAAGCCTATTGGCGAAGGTTAGCAATGAACTGTAAAAGATTACCACATAAAAGGTATTATCACTTTGAAACTGTAGTTTCTTGATGAATTTGATGTGTTGATGAAGAAGAAGTGACCGCTGACGCTGACTTGAGTAAAATAATAGGTTTATTACAAAAGAACAGCATCAGACCAGACTTGCCATGGATGTCTAGGAGAGAACCGAGCCAGATGGATTCTCTTCCGAATGAAACTCGGGTGGGTTCTTTTATGCTTGTCCAGAGACAACATTGACCATCTAATTCGCCTACATAGGTCACCGTTCACATTTCACCTCCCTTTTCACCGGGACCCCTGACAATGGGCTCTCTCTCTCTCTCTTCTGGCACCATCTGTTGATAATTATCTTATACAATGGGTACTGTCTTGGGACGCCACACATTCCAAGACACCTCATAACTAAATGACCGTGTGGCAGTTTCGCCTGCCAGGCGCCATCCAAGTGGCATGTTCAGGGACCTCCAGCACAGAGACACAGAAGATGGGGGTTGTAGACACCAGTAAATTGTAGAGAGTGGGTCAGCTGGAATTAGCCCAGGAGCAGATAGCATGTATCATGACACAAGCTCCTGAGCGTGTGTGGGTATGGGGATTTTACCTGCTGCTCGTTAGACCAACCAATGAGCCACTCTGATCCCAATTACCTGGATCCAGGTCAGGTGTGGCAACTCAAACCACACCATCTCCACACCACATACCCGACACCAAACTGAGGCCAGAATACCTGGCCGAGGCCTACCCCACCAAGCAGAAAACAGACTCTGAAACAGGGTTGCTATACTTTAAAATAATAAAATATTGGACTCTGAAACAGGGTTCCCATACCTCAAACCAACAAATGTCCAATAAGAATGAACTGATCCCCTTGTAGGGGATCTGGCTTCCCAGAACAGCATGGTCCATCAGCTTCCTTCCTCCAGGGCAATGATGCAGACTCCCTCCTACTTCTGGAGCGTGGGACCTCGAGCTGCTGTGTTGGCTGGTGGAGGCATTGCCGGGCTTTGCTGTTCTGGGGGCTGCTTGGAGGGGTGGCCTGGCTGCTGGGCTGCTGGATGGTCTCAGTGGTGGCTGCTGGATGGAGAAGTTAGCTGCCAACGGTTACCTGTGGTGGTTGCTGCGCTTGCTTCTCCCCCGGTCCTCTGCCCAACCCCCCTGGGTGCTGCTGCTGCCAGTCGGGAAAGGGTTGGTTCTGGCGCCGTCCGCTGACCCGCTGGTGCTTCCAGGGTGTCTTTGGATGGCCCTTCTGTGTCCCTTCTGTGTCCTGTTCAGGTGCCAGTGCGGCAGTTTCTCTTACCACGCGCCATCCAAGTGGCATCTTAAGGGACCTCTGGCACAGAGACGGAATAGGGGGGTTGTAAACACCAGTTTATTGTAGAGAGTGGGCCAGCTGGAATTAGCCCAGGGGCAGATAACACGTGTACACAGGCTCCTATCCTGAGTGTGTGTGGGGATGGGGATTTTACCTGCTGCTTGTTAGACCAACCAAAGAGCAACAGGTATGCAGTCACCCTAATCCCAATTACCTAGTTCCAGGTCAGGTGTGGCTGCTTAAACCACACCATCCCCACACCACAGACCCATATGTCCCAGCTATCGCAAACAAACACAGTTGCCTTCTCACTTTCTGCTAATCTATTGTAACTTCTTAGATTGTCCTGGATATTATCTAGACAAGATCTGGAAAAAAAGAAGCAAGAAATGTCACTTCTCTTTGAAAACGAGAAGAGGGTCGCATTGCAAAACTGGCAGCTGAAGGGAGCGGGAGGAGGGGTGCTCCCAGAAAACACCCAGAATTCAAATGGCTTGGAGGACCTCACCAATTGCATTCCCGGAATTGCTGTCCCCTGGTGATAGGTTTTCATGTTCGGGTTCGAAAAGGGCCAGTTTCTTAAAATGATCATTGTAATAAATCAATAAATTCAGGAAATGGGAATGTTTTGAAATTATAGAATAATAGAGGAGTCATGCTACTATAGTGAGCAATAACTGAGCAAAATACTTTATCTTAAAATTAAAGGATTCACTTGAATTATGCATTTTGCAATATTTTATAAATTAATGATTGAAATATTATTTCAGTAAAACATATTCAACATTATATCATTGAAGGAGTACAGCACTATCCAGATGTAACCATTGAAAGCGCTAATTGTGTTTCAAAACGTGTATTTTGTGCTGCAAAATCTGGAAATCTTTTTTAAAAATGTAAAGGCTCAGAACTTCTGTTTATAAAACCTTTATCTTTATAAATCATAGCTTCCAAAATAGCTATGATTCTACACTTTAATATTATGTGAAAAAACAAAAATGTCAAATCACGAAATGTGACCATCAAGTGGGTGGGTCAGATTGAATAACAGTTCTTCTTACCCCCAATTCACACCAAGAGTGTCACATCAGCGTCACATAAGTGGTGTGGCGATGCTTCAGATACCCTGCCATGTTAATCATGGTTGCAATTCACACCAGCTCCGTCAGGCACAGAACTACACCTCAAGTGTCATGCCGTGAGGATCCTACACCGCTTGTGTGTTTTAGGCCTCGGCTCTATTTTTCCAACGACACCCGCCCCAACCGCCACCCCGCGGGTGAGCCGGCAGGACTCCCGTGCCCACCCATGCCCCGCGCAAGTGAGAGGCCCGCCCCACAGCAGCCGACCAGGTAGACCACACGTAGCAGGGTGTGCTCAGCGCGGGGCACCTGGATGCTACCCCCCCCAACCCCCAATCACAGATGCCAGCAGGCTGCCAGATATACAGGCCCTTCCCCACCCCCAGCACCTGGGGCGCCCGCTGTAGAGAAGCCGCGCAGCAGAAGCAGAAGTTCAACAGCCGCCCCCCACACCCCAACTAACACACACAACAGCAAGCAGCCCCCCCAGGAACCCTGGAAGGCACCCGGCGGCGCTCTCCGCAGCCCCGCCAGGTCGCAGCACACCTTAAGCCACCAGGTGCAAGCCGCCAGGACTCCAGCCAAGCCGGCAGGGGGGCCCACCCGACTGCCCCCCAGCCAAATATGCCCCCGCACCGACCCGCCAGCAACCGGCCACACCGGAAAACCCCAGTGCTCAATGTGTGCTGTTGGTAATTGTCATAAAAATTGCGGGGTTGGGGTTGCGAGTCCTTCAGGCAAGTCAAACCCAAATCACTCGCACCCCTCCTGCCCCGCGGACCCTGGTCCGGTGGAGTCTTGTTTGGAGTAGGATTGGTGTGCGTAATTGTTCTAAGCTAATATGAGTGGGATGCTGTGGGATGGCCGCTCCCACAGCATCCCCACCCACATAGCTTGCACCCCAACCGTCCCGCAAGCCCTGATAGCTTCTTGGTGATGTTGGTCCAGAATGCTAGGATAGGTGGGCAGAGCCAGAAGGCATGGAAGTAGTCATCTCTGGTATCAAGGGAACAGTAAGAGCAAATGTCTTCATCCACAAAACCCATTTTGAACATTTTGTGTTCCGTGATATGAGCTCTGTGCAAGATCTTGTATTGGATGAGTTGCATTTTGGAGTTAGGGTAAGATCATATAAAAGGTGTTAATAAATAAAGCTTCTACAGGTTGATATCGGTGGGAACAGCAAGGTCTCTTTCCTATTCCATTGGAGGAAAAGATAAAGTGTCATCTGTTTTTAATAAAAGTTTGTATATTCTAGAAAAGGGATTTTTAAAGTGACCGATATGAGTCAAATGTTCAATCATTTGAGGTGGTTGTAGGATGTTATTTTGTCAATTTGATCTGAACTTTTAGAGACTGCTGTAATTTAAGGAATTGAAGGAAGCCGTGGCCACCGATATTATACCTTTGGGTTAAGGTTGGGAAGGATGTAAGCAAATTGTTTTCAAAAATGTGTTCCAGATCAGTAATTCCTTGTCTTTTCCAAGACCTAAAGATTATTGGTCTGTTTTTACCGGAAAATCTGGGTTGTGCCAGATTGGCGTGAATTTGAGGGATTTCCACCAGGCTGACAGAGTTGTTGCAATAAATGGGTTTTTCAAGCAATTATGTTTCCTTATTGATTCAGTAAGGAATGGTAGATCAGATAATGATAACTCCTGACATTCTGTTTGTTTAATGTCTTGCCATCCATGGGCCAATTGTTGTTCTGGTTGTAACCATTTCATTAAAAATTGAAGATGGTTTGCGAGATAGTAGTATCGAAAATTTGGGGCTGCTAGGCCTCCACAGTCTTTGTTTGTCTGTAGTTTTGTTAGTTTAATTCTTGGTTTCTTCTATTTCCAATGAAATGTATTGACTATTGAGTCTAGAGTATTAAACCAATGTACTGTTGGTTGCACTGGGGTCATTGAAAATACATAGTTTATTTTTGGAAGTATATTCATTTTCACTGCTGCTATCCTACCAATCAGTGAGATGGGTAGGTTGTTCCATCGAATGAGGTCTTCTTCAATGGATTTGAGCAATGGAGTGAAGTTAAGGGTAAACAAATCTGACAGATTGGTGAAGATCATTACCAAGGTATATAATATTGCCCGTTGTGATGGTTAATGGAAGTTTCTGGTTGCAGCATTGCAGTCCCCCCCACTTAGTGGTAAGACTGTGGTTTTAGTCCAATTTATTGAATAGTCTGAGATAGCTGAGAATTTAGATATAAAATTGAACACCTCCGGTAGGGATGATATTGGGTTCCATACGTACAGCAAGATATCATCTGCATACAAACTGACTTTGTGAACAGAGTTTCCTGTTTGTATGCCAACGATATTATTGTTTTGACGGATGGCCACTGCGAGGGCTTCAATAAAGATGCCGAATAGTAATGGGAAGAGCGGACATCCTTGTCTTGTGCCGCATTGTAGAATGAAACGCTGTGAAGTGTAACCATTGGTGATGACAGAAGCAGATGGGGAGTTGTAGAGGATTGTGATCCATTGAATGAGTGACTCTCCAAAGCCACATTTGTTGAGGGTTGAAAAGAGATATGTCCAATTAACTCTGTAAAATGCTTTTTCGGCATATAAAGAGGCAATTATAGTATTAAAGTTGTTCCTTTGAGATATGCTGATCAGACTGAATAAACAACGCATATTGCTGGATGCGTGTCTGCCTTTGACAAAGCCTGATTACTTTTTCAATTCTGTTGGTTAGTGTTTTACTTATAATCTTAAAGTCTCAATTAATAAGGTTTTTGGGTCTATAACTGGAGGTGAGGGTTGGGTCCTTATTGGGTTTGAGCAAAAGCGAAATGAAAGCAGTATTCATGTGCGGAGGCATGGTGGAGGTTGACTTGATCTTTGGAACCATTCTGATTAATAATGGGGATATAAGTGGCCAGAAGTGTTGATAAAATTTCACTGGGTAGCAATCTGATCCAGGTGATTCATTGTTGGGCATAGAGAAGAGCGCTTTCCTGAGTTCTTCTCGAGTAAGTGGTTGATCTAAGGTGGTAACCTGCTCTGTCGAATGTTAAGGAAGGTCAATATCATCAAGGAAAGAGTGAATGTTCAGAATGATATATTGATATATTAGATTCATTATCCGAGTGATATAGGTTATTATAAAAGTCTAAATATGTTATTGATCTCTTCATTCATCTTCATTAAATGAAGAGAGTCCATTCTCTGGAAAATAAATGGTTAAATAATTTTTCTGTCAAAAGTGAGGTGTTAAACCACCACCTGCCGGGAGGGTTTCGGTTTGTTTCATTTATCAGGTTGAAACTAATCGGCCTGTGATCAGAAATTACAATCGGGTGGATTTCAGGATTAGTGATTTTGGACAGTGCAGAGTTACTTGTCAAGAAAAGGTAGATTCTGGAGAAACTTGTGTGGGGTGGTGAATAATATGTGTATTCTCTAGAGTGTGGGTTATTTGATCGCCAACAATCCCAAAGACCAAGATCACTCATATACTGTATTGTTTTATAGTGTCCGACGAACGCCAGGATTTGTGAATATTTCTGTCTTGAGAGCGGTCTAGACTTGGATCCAGTACTGTGTTGAAGTCTCCTCCCAATATAATAATTGATTCAGAGAATTCTAAGAGTTTTGAAAATATATTGTGAAAGAAATTTGGGTCATCCTCATTGGGGCAATAAATATTAGCTATGGTTAATTTGATGTTACCTAAAATCCCATTAATCATTATGTAACACCCTTCTGGGTCTGATATTGTGGTTTTATTTTGATATGGGATACTTTTATTTATCACTATATAGAAAATTCTCTTTCTTTAGTTGTATGATGCAGAAAACATCTGATTAACCCATTTAGCTGAGTTTGAGGTGCTCAGATGCAGTGAGGTGGGTTTATGGCTGTAGACAGAAACTGGGGTTCCTCCTGGTGAGGTGAGTTAGGATTTTGCTACGTTTAGCAGGTGAGCCCAAGCCCCTCACATTCCAATGAACAAAATTAATGGGTGTCATTGAAGTTAGTAAGGGTCATGGCACAGTGCATCCAAGGCAATAGCTATACTACCGTTCCCATGATTTCCCATAGATAAGTCTGGGATTTCCTCCTTTACATTCCTTTTCACTGTCATAGTATTGCAGGAATTTGTAGGGATACATAACTTCACAAACAAATGACAAGTAGACAAAGTTAAACACAGAACATTGCCAGATTAGACATACATAAAGTGAGAGACAGAATAGAGTGAGAGTGATAGGAGAAGTGAGGAGAGAGGGATTAGGGAGGTGAGACAATGAGAGAAGTAGGGAGGGGAATTAGGAGGGTGAAATGAGATTGAGCAATATTTTAAACCTGACATAGATAGCATGGCTACTTCTACATCTTGCAGTATATAATAACCAGAATTACAAGAACACATACATAATCATCAAAATAACCATCATCAAAATAACCTTTGCTTTTAACAAACTCCTTGTGCTTGAAGTGCCAAAACTTGGCAATGATGGAGCGGGTTCCCCATGCGGTGTCCCTATCGATGAACCTAGTGGAAGGTGATCTGCTTCACAGTGTCCGTCGGGAATTTCAGGGCGGTGTGGGAGAAAGTCTTTCACCATATTTTCTGGGGACTCGGTGTTGTTCTCTGGGATCCCAGGAGAATGAGGTTGTCCCACATACTTCTGGAATGTATATCCAAGATAGTCTATTTCAATATTTTATTTTGTTTTTTTACAACTTCCATCTCCGCTGTGAGACGCTTCATGGAGGTTTTTAGATCTGTCTTTTTGCATCTCACCGACCGTGCGGTGCAGGAAATCAAGACTGGCTTTGATCTCGGTAATGTCTCAGAGAAGTGGACTAAGCAAGTCCAGCTTCTTGTAAATCTCATCCAAGACGCTCACCTCTACAGCAACCGGTATGAGATCGTCTGTGTCCTTTGCTGAGTCGGTCTTCTTCCTTTTGAGGGATTATTGCTGTCCTGGTCGTCCTCCATCACGTATTAGTTATAAAAAAAACTATATAATCCACCGCTTTCGTTTCACGCAGTGTTCCCTTTTTTATATTTATATATATAAATATTATCTGCAATTTGCCTTGTTATCTTGTCTGAGATGGAGCTGCTGGTGTGTTAGTCAGTGGAGCAGGGCGCTGCCATGTTGCATTTCTACTCACTTCTCACTTCCGTCTTCTCGTGAGATCACAGCATGCTCCCGACGTCCCGTCCTTTGATTTTAGATTCTAAACCAGATCTGAAATGATCGCATGATACACGGTTATTCCTCACTATTCACGCATCAATGTCCGGAACGTCAAAACGCTTCGCATTCTACCGGAAACAGGGCGAAAATGTGCATGTTGACCCGGTTGTCATGTTTCCATCACAGCTGATCGGAGTTGGAGCCGATAAATACCTGAGACTATTGCAGAGTCATTTGTCCCGGGACTGAATGATGGGTGTAACCTTTCTTAATTAAGAGAAATTAGATGTTAGTGGGTTTTTTGTGCAGTGGAAAATAGGTATTATAGACGTTATTGGGCTGGTATACTGTACCTGTCGACAACACGGAGGACAGTGGAAGTCTCCTTACTGCTCTTAATCAACTAGTTGTGTTCTCCAATCAAATTGACTTGTCAAGCAGTAGATTTTTGTAGTAGAGAAATCTGTATAGAATATATAAAGTCTGAAGAGTACTGCTTTCGGGGGACAGATTCTGTGTGAATTGACAAATCGACAAACACGTAACGTGATGCGAGCCGTGCACTGACGTAACGATTTTGCTGTGAACTGGGGCTGGATTTAATTTTAAATGATCTTTATTTATCTAGCACTGTCTGAGTTTGGGCGTCTGGACTCTATTGCTCATCACTCCCAGCGAGATGTACAGAAACACAGAGCTTAATGCTTAATGCACATGCTTAATAAGCTCAAAATATTGGAGTGATAAGCTCAATTCCCCGTAATGGATCAAAGAGTAGAGCCCGACAAGTTGATACAGGGGAGGTGGAGGGAGTGCAGCAACACAGCAAGCAAAGTAGGAAGAGAAACAGGAAGGGCATAAGTGATTGGCTGCTGTCAGAACGAGTTCTGCAAGCTTCGCCTCATTAACGCGACAGAAAATAAGACAACTTCATCAGGAAATTCCTGAACAAATTAAAAGTCTGGCCACCAAGAGTTTGTAGTTGAATTGCCCTGGATAACACATTCCCCTGTTTGTCAGATCATCTACCAGTACAACCTTTGCTTTTCCATGCAGACACTGAAATCGACATGGAACATCAAGTTCCACAAAAATGTAGATGCACTTCACCTGTTTAAAACAAAACAGCTATAATATGTATTTAAGCAATGAGTGAAATTTTATTTAATGATACCTCCAGTATGACTTACTAATTGACATAAATTATTTAAATAAAAATGCTCTCCTTTTTGAAAGGTGGAATTTCAAGACATCTTTCCATATTTTCTTTCATATTTCAGAATTTATTTAACTACCATTTGCAAAATGTAAGTAGAAACCCTTGCGAAAAGTCATATGAAAACCACATGATCACATGTAACCATACAGTATGTGACACTCATGTGAAATGCATGTGAAGATACGAATCTTTGTAACAAATTACATGTGATCGTCATTTCTTATGACTGTACATCAGTTACCTCCTCCATGGGATTTCATATGTGCTTCACATGGGTTAAATGTAAGTATTTGGAAATACAGTATAATTTATTGTATACGGATCATGTGATTCAATTACACCATGCACAAGGTTCACCTTTGTAATCTGCCAATTGAAACTGATTCATAGAGCTCTATTAGGGTAAGAACACTTTTGCTTGATACATTTTGCTCCAAAGTGAACATAATATATCTGTGAGCAAATATCACGTCTTATATTTAACTGATACCCTGGCTGGACACTATTGATCAGTGGTTGTCAACTGGTCTAGACTCAGGAACCACATTAGTAGTGCAGTAACCCACAATCTGTGCGCTCACCATGGACAGGGCTGTTTCTGGCTTTTTGGGGGTTCCTATGCAAAATGTTGCTTTCGGGCCCCAATTTTGTGAAACTATGTTGGGGTGATTCCAAACTCTCTAAGGTGGTCCAGCGACAGGCGTTTCACATTTATTTAAAGTGCATCAATGTGGTGCACTTTAAGAGGAAAAGAGTCTAGATGCATAAAAAACTCCTTCTATATTTTTTTCTATCAAATTAATATCAATCTTAAGTTGACCCCAACAATTTAAACCTGTATAAAATGATTTCAAATGAGAACATTGGGGCTCCCCTACATCAAGAAACTCCTGAAAACTTACAGAATTTACCGAATCTGCATTATACCATCTATACCATCCCAATGTGCATAAATGAGATGAATGCTGGATTTTCCATTTTCCTGCATTGCACAAATTTCCTAAAGAATAAAATAAAAAAAGAAGGCTAAAATAGCAGCTGGGGGACCCCTGGTGGCTTTGGGAGCCCTGTACAACTGCATAGGACGCCTATCGCAAGAAACGGCCTGACTCATGGATAACTGCACTTCATTCACTTTGGGAAATTAATTATATTAAATTATATTTGATCAGGAAAAGCTTGAGTTAAGTGTTGTAAGTGTAAGTATGTTGTTTTGATTTGTGATGAGGTCATGACAGCCACGTCCACAAACCAGTTGGAAACAATTAAAAAATAAAAGTACAGCACTGGAAATTTGGTACACTGCAAATATTATATTTATATGTTTGGGATCAGGACCCACAGGTTGAGAACCAATGCAATAGATCATACACTCAACACTATTAAGGAAATTATAATATTATAGATGCATTCCTGAAATGCAGTTTGATTGACGGCAGTCTACATAACATACAGTGTTTTACCATTTATCCTGTCAATTTTGATATTTGAAAGCTTTACAGCTTTACAGCTTTACATTATATGTAGCTTTACAGTATACCACCATACCTTAATTTACCTTAATTTGCATCCATTTCTTAACTTCTTCTTTACTAGCTCTTTACTTTTGGTGCTGCAATACCTGAATCCCCCCCCCGGGGATTAATACTGTAAAGTTTTATCTTAAACAGAAGAAGAAAGAAGAAACAGTCTTTAATCGTCACACGACACTCCACAACACATGCTTGCACACACACACACACATGCTTGATGGTGGCCGGTGAAATGGCTCCTCTGCTTTTGACCCATCCTGGCTTGTCCTTCCTCCGGGGGCACAGCCAGGAGCAGTGGGCAGCATACGTGGACGCGCCCGGGGACCAGGTGATAAGTGTCCATCGCTGGTCAGACGATGATGGGTGCATGTTTTTGGTGGGGGTCCTTACTGACGTGAGGTGGAGGAAACCCCATGTGAACACGGGGAGAACATGCAAAGTGAACATAATATATCTGTGAGCAAATATCACGTCTTATATTTAACTGATACCCTGGCTGGACACTATTGATCAGTGGTTGTCAACTGGTCTAGACTCAGGAACCACATTAGTAGTGCAGTAACCCACAATCTGTGCGCTCACCATGGACAGGGCTGTTTCTGGCTTTTTGGGGGTTCCTATGCAAAATGTTGCTTTCGGGCCCCAATTTTGTGAAACTATGTTGGGGTGATTCCAAACTCTCTAAGGTGGTCCAGCGACAGGCGTTTCACATTTATTTAAAGTGCATCAATATGGTGCACTTTAAGAGGAAACACGACACTCCACATGCTTGCACGCACACGCACATGCTTTGATGGTGGCCGGTGAAATGGCTCCTCTGCTTTTGACCCATCCTGGCTTGTCCTTCCTCCGGGGGCACAGCCAGGAGCAGTGGGCAGCATACGTGGACGCGACCGGGGACCAGGTGATAAGTGTCCATCGCTGGTCAGACAATGATGGGTGCATGTTTTTGGTGGGGGTCCTTACTGACGTGAGGTGGAGGAAACCCCATGTGAACACGGGGAGAACATGCAAACTCCACACAGAAAGGCTCCTGTTTTGGAAGATAACCCGCCGGAGCACGGTGCCAACAGCGCCCCAGGCGGGAATCGAACCCAGGACCTTCTTGCTGTGAGGCAGCAGTGCAATGCACTGCGCCACCGTGCCATAGGACGGTTACATTATGTTATGTAATTGATCTAATTAAATCTTTGAGATTTATTGACATCAGGTTGTAATCAAATCGATCCAAAAACACACTCAACAGAATGCAAACAATAATAATTCCAAAGACAATAAAACGGACATGGCTGAGTTATTGGATCTGCTGGATCTCTCCTGGGAAGCATTGTCTTCTGCTGGGCAACAGGAGGATCATAACTCAGAACAAAGGACTGAATCGGAAAGAACAAATCTATCTTTTTTGGACATTGAACTCACAGGACAGGAGACTCTGGCTCCTTCACTATTAAAGCCTGCAGAAAATACTAATATACAGTGCACCCTGGCTCATCTAAAAAAGCAATGAGGAAATGAAGTGCATTATCCATCAATGGAAAGCAGAGCAACAAACAAATAATCAGAAAATTCTGGACATCCTTTCAGACCTTAAAATTGCATTTACTGGGAAGCTGGAACAAGGACACCAACAAATAAAGGAATGCTTGGAACAGCGAAGACAGTATCTAAGGACACAGTTCTCTGACACTCTCAAGTGGAGACTCCATTACTTTACTGTTACTGGCAGTGCCTGATGGATGAGAACACCAGGGACAAAACAGCCTTCACCTGTCCCTTTGGTCTCTGCTAATTGAAGCTATGCCCTTTGGTTAAAAAAATGCACCCGCCACGTTTCAGAGGCTGATGGAAAAAACCTTGGGAGAGCTGTGAGGCAACATCTGTTTTGTTTACTTGGATTACATTATCATCTACTCTCAGTCATGGGAACAGCACTTTAGGGACCTTCAGGTCTCCGAGAAGCAAGACTTACCGTCAACATGGAAGAATACAATTTCTCCCAAACCTCCCTTAAGTTCCTGAGTCACATTGTATCTGCCACAGAAATTCAGGTGGATCCAGCAAAGTCCAAAGCGGTTGAGGAATTCCCAGTGCCAACAAACCTTAAGGCCATCCAGCGATTCCTTGGCATGGCCGGCTGATACCATCGGTTCGTCCCAAACTTCTCTCCGGCTACAGGAATTTAACTTTGCTGTAGAATACAGGAAAGGAAAATACACCACCGTTCCAGATGCCTTATCTAGGCCTCCCCATGATTCCACCGGCACTACCCTTAACTTACCATTGGCCTGTGCCAATGTGCTGTCAGTCAAAGCGGGGGAGGGAAAGGATCTGCCCATCTCTGTTGACCAGATATGGCAAGCACAGCAGGACGACTGAGACTGCCAGCTCAGTCCAGCTCAGTCCATCACAGCCTGGTACAAGTACCAGGCTGTGATGGACAGCCTGGTACTTGTACCAGGCTGTGATGGACATGGGAGAAGTCACCCTCACGGACGTCACAGTGAGTGAGGGTGACTTCTCGAGTGCTTCAATATGGATTATATGGAACCCCATAAAACCACCTATCAAATCCTCATAGCAGAAAGTCTTCGACCACCCCTGCTGCTATTAATCCATGTGGACCCCATGGCTGGTCATTTCGGCAGATACAAAACCTACAAGAGATTACAAGCTCTAGCATATTGGCCTCCTATGGGCCTTAATGTGAAGAAGTTTGTACAAGACTGCCAAGTGTGTCAGACCTTCAAGCCTGAGCAAACTGTGCAAACCTGAGCAAATACTTTTATATAATACACTGGGAGTCTATTGAATGTGGCCGTGTTGTGTGTCCCGACTTTACTTAGTCGTGTATGTTCAATTGTGTAGCACTGCTATGTTTCCTGTCATCCTTTCACTCTCCTCTTCCTTCTCCTCCCTTTTATCTTCTGTTCTATTTTCTTCTTTTTGTCTCGATGTTAAATGTAATCACCCACATAAGCGTTCCCTCCGAAGAAATGTGAGCAATCCCATGATCCGCCCATTCTGTCCTCCTGTTTCAGACTGATGGGTGAGCTCCCTCCAGCCTCTAATGACTATTATCTTCAATTCCTAGAGTCTCAATTAACGCCTTAGCGCAGGTCAGTGATTTACAATTACCTGATGAAAACCCTGAGGAACAGCATAGGAGAGAAGCAGCGCAGAATGTAGAAAATACCTTGGTTTTGTTAATGTAATGCAGGTTTTTTTCTTGACAATAGGCACATGATTTATTTTGTTACAGTTGAATCACAGGTGTACAGGTGTACTACTTCTATATTAAAAAAAAATGTTTGTTTATCTTCAATCAGTACCGTAAATACCGCTCTTTTTTAAATTAAAGAATGACTACACACAGGTGAACTTGCAGATATCCAGTATATTCTTGACACGTTTATTTTTTCAAAGCATTCTTTCATAGGGCTCTGCCTTTCCCTGTTAGTGTTAGGTTTATATCATTCTTTATATTTATAAAGTATGACTTTCAAAACTACAGTTACTATAAATAAAAGCTGCCTTGAGAAAGCACCTCACCGTTTCTGTCAACTACGAATAATCAGCCCTTCTTCCCATTATGTTGTTGTTTGGAGGGCACTGTATTTTCGGCCACCATACTTGGTGGCAAATTCAAACAGCCCATGTAAAATACATGTGTATGACATGTTTTTGTAAATGTGTTGTAAAGCCCTAGCTCAGTGGTGTCAAACTCAATCACAGAGGTGGCCAAAAAAAAAACTGGGTCCAAGTCGCGGGTCAAAGAGTAGATATTTATGGAAAATAAGAAAATGTTTTTTCAGATGTATTACCACAACTTAATTTAACTTCTCTAACGGCACCTTCGAGAATTCAGAACAAACCAAGCCTATAGATTTACCAATGTAATGAGATCAAATTTCAAATAAAAGACATATCAGTGGCATTATGTTTTTATGTTCCTCTCTGTCAGCAGTTTTCAATGAAGTCATTTCTAATGAAAATGTTTTTGGTAGTAATAATAATAACGAATTTTATTTTTGATAGTCTGTTGAAAACGTGCAAATATTTCAGGCATATAACTACTAACAGTATTCCTTGTGATTACAGGAGAAAAATGCAAAAACATTTAAGTACATTTTGCACTGATGCACATTAGCCTAAGCCAGATGCTTGGCATCTTTTCTTAACTGCAAGTTCAACAATGTCTGGAATCAGGCTCTGAGCTGTGGCAATTCTCAGGATGGAATGAAGGTGTCCGCCACTGAGACGACTCCTGTGTGATGTTTTCTTCATCTTCGTCACGGAGAAAAGTTGCTCACACAGGTATGTGCTGCCAAACATGCAGAGCATTTGAGCAGCTTGTAGGCGGAGTTGCGGCATCGTTTCAGGGATGAAATGTCGGAACTGTGCAGCGCCCACAATTGTGTCACTACATTGGAGGTCGAGCAGCTCCATTTGGCTGTTCATAGGTGCCTTTTCCACGTCAACTGCAAAAGGATTACTGAGAAGTTCAAACTTAGTTTTCTGAGCTTCAATGTCGGCAAATCGCCGTGTGAACTCGGTACTAAGCATGCCCAGTTTTTCAGCAAAATGTGCACTTGGAAAAATAGTGGCAGAAACCTTGTGCGTCATCGACAGGCAGCACTGAAAGTGACCCAAGTTTCCTTGCAACATCTGCGTCTCCCACAGATGCAGCTTGGCTTTAAAAGCTCTCACTGCAGCATGCATGTCTGTGATCACACGGTCACGTCCCTGAAGCTGGACGTTGAGCGAAATGAGATGGTTCGTTATATCACACAGAAATGCCAGCTCACACAGTCACTTTTCATCATGGAGCTCTGTGGTATCTTTCCCTTTGCTTTCCGTAAACTGACAGATATCTTGACGCAACTCAAAATATCTGTTGAGCGCTTTCCCTCGACTTAGCCAGCGCACCTCTGTGTGATAGGGCACGTCACCATTTTTAGAATCGATCTCCTCCAGAACAGCCTTAAACTGGCGGTGGTTTAAACCTTTGGCTCTTCTAAAGTTAACAGTCTGTGTCACAGTGCTCATTACATGTTCCATTTTTAGCGCTTTGCCGCACAATGTTTCCTGGTGTATAATGCAGTGGTAAATTGTCAGCTCACCTGTGCAATTTTCCGCCCGCATCTTATCCCGCATTCTGCCCACTAATCCACTCTTTCTACCGCCCATTGCAGGTGCTCCATCTGTTATCAGTCCTACCAGTTTGTCCCAATGCAGCTTAATTTAATTTACACAATTAGATACTTCTTCAAATATGTATTTTCCCATCATTGTGCCGTGCATTGATTTAATTCCCAAAAGTTCCTCTGTAATGCATAAGAGAGTCCACTCCACGGATGAAGATTGACAGCTGGGCAGTATCTGTTGTGTCGCTTCTTCCTTTTTCCATCAGTTGCTTTTGTCTATTGGTAGCAAACTCACATGTCTGTTCAGCAACGGTGTTTCTGGTAAAGCTTACATTTAAAAATGCTTGCTTTTTGTCAGGACACACGGCTTCGCACACTTTAATCATGCATTGCCTCACAAACTCTCCCTCGGTAGATAGCTGTGCCGATTAAGCTATTTCTTCTGCCACAAAAAAAAATAGCTTTAACGGCAGCCTCACTTGGAGATTTTGCTTTGTTGAACATAGCCTACTGTGACACCAGACTTGTTTTTAACTCTTCTACCTTCTGGAGCTTCTGCTGTGTGTCCAGCTCCTTGTACCCGTCCCCATGTTTCGTTTCATCGCGTCGTCTTATGTTGTATTCTTTAATTACGGCCACAACAGCTCCACACACAAGATAAACAGGTTTACCCCTTGTGTTAGTGAACAGATACTTTGCCTCCCATCTGTCTTGAAAGTCTCTGTTTTCAACGTCCACCTTTCGTTTGGCCATTTTTGTGAGGTCTAGAGTTAAAATTTACCCGAATTGACAGGATGAGCATAAGACTGATGAGTTTGTCAATAAAGGGGTTTGCCACTGTTGATTGACGTCTCAACCAATAGCTGGTGCCAAAGCGCCAGCTATTGCAGTGCAGTCTGGGATTTGTAGTATTAATGCTAGACATAAAATATTATCTTGAGGGCCGGATACAATTGTCCAGCAGGCCGGATGAGTTTGACATGATGCACACGAGTTTCATGTATGCTTATTGTGAACATTCTGCAGTGTGAGAATATTTCCTCCAGTAAGTAGACTGATTTTAACAACAAACACTTAAAAATGTAGGTATGTAAAATGGTGGTAGTGGGGGTGGAGGTATATTAATGTCATTTAACTGCAAGTGGAGAGCCAGACTTTACAAGTCACTTTAGGGACATATTGCACTCTTCAAATCCACTGATCCGCTGCCCCTCCCTTTACTGTGTAATTATTGTCCCTTTAGATAATTGCCTTTAATTACTGGTTACCTGTCAGATAGTGACTCTCTGCCACGAGTGTCTCTTTTCCTGTGTGACATGATGCATCCACTCCGATTATAAGACATTGGTTTGCGCTAAAGACAGCCGAGGTAACCCCTCTGTCTGTTTAGCGCCAGCCGATGTGGATAAAAGGGTAAAAAAGGAGTAGAGAGGAAAGCAGAATAGCTGTGGAGTGACTTACAGGACAGCGAAAGCAGAGGATGCAAGCAAGTACTGACATGTGTTTCTGTCAAAGGGAGAACCTCACTATTCACAGGGTCACCTCGACTGCTTGTCTCTGTAGTTATTTTTTTCTCCAAGCTGCCTGTCTTTCTTTTTTCCCCTCTCCTTCCTTTCACTGTAGAGGGGAACATACGTTTTTTAGTGAATTAATTTCCTTTTCAGTTGAAGTGATTAACCCACACCTCTCTGACAAGCTGAGTAATTGCAGGAGGCCCCCCTGACTTCAATCTGTAACAAAAGCAATGGCACAGTGGGAGAGGAGGGTGGGGGTATAGATATCTGAATGTACATCTCTGCGTTCCTGTGCTGTGGGTAGAAGAAAAAATATTTTGCTGAATGCCTTGTTTTTTAATAAACAATGAAGAGGAAAAAAGTTTTGGTCTCAAAGTGAATTTATTATCTTGTACAAGGGTTGGATCAGAGATGTGCTTAGACAGCTCTCTGGGATAGAGAGCTTAGACAGCTCTCAGTTTGGCGTCAAATTCATGGTGGCACGGTGGCGCAGTGCATTGCACTGCTGCTTCACTGCAAGAAGGTCCTGGGTTCGATTCCTGCCTCGGGCGCTGTTGGCACCATGCTCTGGCGGGTTATCTCCCAAATAGGAGCCTTTCTGTGTGGAGTTTGCATGTTCCCCCGTGCCCACATGGGGTTTCCTCCACCTCACGTCAGTAAGGAACTAAAAACTTGCACTCATCGTCTGACCAATGATGGACATTTATCACCTGCTCCCTGGGCACGTCCATGTCTGCTGCCCACTGCTCCTGGCTGTGCCCCCGGAGGAAGGACAAGCCAGGATGGGTCAAATGCAGAGGATCCATTTCACCGGCCACCATCAAAAAGCATGTGCATGTGGTGTGTTGCATGATGAATAAAGACTGTTTCTTCTTCTTCGTAAACAATGGATATTCGGTGAGGCCTAAACACTGATAACTGCGTCAGGATTGTCTGTAGGAATTAATACTGTGTGTTATGTGATTACATAGATTTACAAGAATATATGAGGTGTTGTTGTGTTCTTCATTATGTGTTTGCATAAATGTTTCTCTGATAACATAGATTAAGATATATTGTTACACACACAAGTTTATGGTCATGGCTTACCAAAATATTTTGGTAAGCCATGAGTAGCACACAAAACAAAACGCATATAAACTAAAATTTTAACTGGATGAACATGGACACCATCACCCCTTCCACTGGCCGAACCATGATTCAAAGAGGCCAGTGAGGGATGTGTCAATGACGGAATTCTCCGCTAAATCCTCAGCTAATGTTGTGATCCCATGCAATGCCTTGGTCACCGAGCCCTATGGAGCAGTGTTGTTGGGAATGAATGTACAACACATAGACCCGAACATCACGCATATCCCACCCTTCTCAGCTAAGAGCATGTCTAATGCCATTCTGTTCTGCCACGCCATTAGACTAATCCCTGCCGTCTGTTCTACCAAGCCTTTAACTGCGTTCCTAGTGTGATTTATGAACCTCTGTTGGCTGTAATTGATCCAGTCCATATTCTTATTTATTGTGGACCACCAGAACAGTGCAGACTCAAAACCTGCACCTATTTCATTTCTAGCTTTGAACTTGTTAGGTACTCCTAGTATGTATTAAAAGATCCACCTGGGGCTACCTCTCTCTTTCATCGTCCTTTAGCAGAGTGGTGTTGCGCAGCGTCATGTACCGTGTGGGGCTGGAACAAGGTGAAAGACATTACCAGCTGGACTAAGGCGCATGTCCCCGTCCAGTTGCTTCGTAAGTTAGAACTGAGCCGTCTTCCCCCACACAGCCACCAGACGTCAGCCCTGTCTTGGCACAGCCTTGTAAAGATGGAAACTGGCAACACAGAAGAAAGGTTACCCATAGTTGTGTTGTTACAGAAATTAAAGGGTCACTTTAATCTGCAGTTTGTTAATCGGTGGTCTTAAATAAAGTGCCAGACAGATGTTGGTTTTACTTGTACAAGGGTCGGATCAGAGATGTGCTAAGGAGCAGCTCTCTGAGTCAAACAGTTTATTTTCAGGGAGTCAGAGAATATTCGTATGGTCAGTTCGACGTCACAGATACAGAGAATATACAGTCAGCTTGACCTCACAGGTGCAGAAAATAATTGGTTAGGCCAAGATAAGGCAAGCTTTGAGGATGGGGAAAGCTTTTTGGCAGGAACCCAAGGCAGGACACAATCCAAAAAGTTTGTGAGAATTAAGAATTAAGAATAAACCCTGTGTGCAAAAATAAAAGTGTGTGACTGGAAGCTACATGAAGTTGTGTTCTTCATTATGTGTGTGCATTATGTTTGTGATTACATGGATTTAGACATATTGTTACAGTGTCAGTAGTTACCATGATCACTTGGCTACATCCTGATAGTTGTTCCATTCAATGTCCCGGGGTGAGGAACCTAGTAAAACAGGTGTAATTGCCGTTAATCACTTCAAATGGTGGAGGTGTTGGTGTTTGTGTCACTGGTGGAAATAGGTCATGTAAATCAGTACAGTTTGGGTTGGTAGGCATGGTTGCTTTCTCTTATAACTTAACCATGGAGGGGAGTCCGTAGTCCGAATTTTCAAAATTTAATGGAAAGGGTATGGTCCCCAATTTAGGCTTGGCAGTGGAACATGCATAGCAGTCATCTTTGGCTATCGGCCTGGTGGTGAACCTTATCGTTACTTTATTTTCATCAGAGTATTTGGTCTCAAAATTCCATAGTATCCTGTAGGTCTTTTACTTTTATGGTCTTAATAAGGTCCTTTTGTGGTAGAGGTGTTGTGGCAGGTGTTGCTGTAGTGTTGGTGGGTGGCTTTCGTATCACTATGATTTAAAATGGTGGAAATGATTTAAAACCCCCCCGTGTCTCTTCCCGTGCTATCTGATACCAAATGATAGATCCCCCCATCATCAGGTTGTGCTTTTTTAATAGTTATGTACACAGAGTTATAAGCGGCAGGTCCACATTGCATGGGTACATGGCCGCGGACCATACTAAATCTGTGTTCTTTATCTGTAAGCGTGTTTTTGTTTGTGGGATGATAAGTCCACTCATGGATCTGTGTGCCACCACACCTGTACCACACCATGACAGACAATGAGGATCCCCAACACACAGGTACTTTTGATCTCTCAATAACTAATGTGCTAGGAGCTGAGTACAGCTCGCAACTTCGCAAAGGTCAAGTTGGAATGTGGCATCTTCTCCTTCCACCAAATGCACCTCTTTGATCCCTTGTCCACATGACCATGTTAGCATAGTTGTTAATAGTATGAGTATAAACATTTCAGAGAACTAGGTACTCAGGGATCTATTGGTTTCTTCACCAGGTTTGAGACAGCTGTTCAATATAAGGACAGCTCCCTTTGTAGCCCAGGCTTCCTCCTTTGTACAGTTTATCTCTTTAGATAGTTTATAGTGTGTCTAATCCGGATCTGGATGTGGTGTGATTACTCTTTTTCAGTGCATCAGGTGTATCCAGGTTGGCCTCTCCTTGATTTTCACCGCCGTTGGCGTTGTTAGAAGAACTTGGAACGGTTCTTCCCACCTAGGTTGATGCCATCTTTTCCTGTCGATCACTTTGATGAAGACCCAATCGCCAGGTAGTACATCAATGACACTTTTGTTAGAAATTGGTTTTCTCATATAGTCAGCCAGAGTGGTCTCTTTAGGTCTGATTTCTCCGGGAAAAATCTTTTAGTGGGTGATTTTGGTATGGCTGTCCAAAACAACACTTCATATGGTGATAGCCCTCTGACATTGGGTGTCATTCTCATGTTTATTAATAATAATGGAAGGCAATAGACCCAAGTGAATCCTGTTTCTCCCATTTTTTATTTAGCTCTAAATAATTCTGTATTTTGTATTGTCTAATCTATATTTCTCCTTCCAACTAAGAGTGCAGAGCCAACTGTTATCTGCTCACTAGCACTATTCCAAGAGTTTGTTTTATCAACAATCTCCCAGCAGCGGAGTTGTCACAGAACCAAAAGCCCCCACCTTTTCAGCACCAGCCAAACACAAAAATTCAGATAAAGTGAAGACTTCCTGTGAAGCGAAGTTTTACCAAGATTTGGTATCCCATCAGTAATAATTTCGGACAATGGCAAAGGAATTTGTGAAAAAAAAAGTGAAATGCGCTTTATAAATACTGTAGGTGTGACTTGACTTGGCTTGACACACATCGTTGTCATTTTAGTGGCTGTGGTTCCGAGAAGGCAATCTCTGTCTCGTCAGTCCATTTTATCTTTTCTTGTGCTGCCATTGGGTTCCCATAGATTGAATTTAATAGTGGTTGGGTGCTTTCGGCATAACTAGGGATCCATTGTCTACAGAAATTTGTCATGCGTAGAAACTGCATCACGCGCCATTTTTTTTCTTTTACCGTCATCGAGTTGTCTCCCCTCCTGACTGATATTATAACCCGAGTATCGCACCTCCTTTCTGCATAATTGTAATTTATTTTTTACTGGCCTTATGCCCTTGTTCTATTAGGAATTGCAACAGAGCTACAGTATCTGTTCGACAGTCTGATTTAGTTTTTGACCAAAGCAAAATGTCATCTACGTAAAGTAAAATTTTGCTACCTTTTGGAGGAGCAAACCTTTCCTTATTTGCACTCATCGCCATGAAAAATATGGTTGGACTTTCAGTATATCCTTGTGCCAATCTGGTCAAAGTCCAACTTTTTCCCTGATAGGTAAATGCAAACCAGAACTATGATGCTTTCTCAATTGGTATAGAAAAGAAAGCATTTGCTAGGTCGATTACGGTAAAATACTTGGGTCCTGGATCGATATTGTTAAGTGGCATGTTGGGGTCTGGAGTGTTTGGAGCTCCAGGCATTATGCTGATTTCTAATTTGGTCATCACATCTCTTCCAAATAGATTGGCTGGGCATGACCCAGATATAAAGATTTTGGCTTTACAAGGGAGGTTTAATTCCTCATGAGGAAATGAATGGGGTTTGTCAATTTTTCACTTGACTGATGTCTTGTTGCTGATTTGACAGTTATTTCCTCTCTTGAGAAGGTGACTCCACTCCCTTAACCTTTAATGTTACAGTTGGTCTGTGATTAATTTCCCTGGCACTTGCAAATATTTCCTCCAGATCTAGAACCTCAGTTTCCTCTCTCTCTTCCTCAAATTCATCATCATTTACAGAAAATAAGGTTTCATGACCTGTATTTTCGTCCTTGCAGTCGGTCAGTTGTGCAGTGTCGGTCTTGTTGCCTCCCCTTCCTCCATCCCGAGATCCATTTCTCCTTTGAGGGCAATCACAGGCCCAGTGATCCCTCTTTCCATAGATGAAACATCGTTATTCACTCTGTTGCCTCCTCCCGTTGTTCCTCTCCCCCCTCCGCCTTGGAACCGTCCTCGGCCTCTGGTATTTTGGTTGCCTCGGAACATGAAGCACCACACAAACCATCATCGTAGACTTCCTCACAACTTTAAACTTTTAGGACAAATACCTTAGTTATTGGTCTCTCGCTTCTAGTTCTTCAGCATGCATTGCGTAAGTTTTAATGTTAGCGAGAGCGCAACAAAAAAACAGAACCAGAGATTTTGGGCCTTAACCTGTTATTTATTTATTTAAACTGTTGGGCATATGACCCATTGTCACTTGAAGGATTAAAGAATGTTTTACCTGATTGCGTTTGGGGTGGGTTGGGTGTTGACGTGACCATCGGGATCTCGGCCGTGTAGTCTTTAAGTCTGGGTATATTGATGGAGTTGGATGGTCTGGTTCCTGGCAAGGAGGGGAGCAGGAGGGCGCTGAGGGAGTGAGGAGTGGCAGATCTGGGTATGGAGGAGGATCGGGCTATGTTCAAAGTTGTTGTCTGTGTCTGTAAAGTACTTAATTGCCTCCATTATGCATAAAAGCATTAGTTTGTTTTTCCATGTTTTTCATTTGTGTCCCTTCTCTTTCTAGCCTCTTCCAGCCATCGTCTTGCTTCCTCAAAACCTAACTTTTCTATGTCTTTCTTTTTTTCTCTTGCCTCCTTTGCAATATCAGCCACTCGCTGGTTACATTCCTTCACATTCAACTTCCCTCTGAACCCATATTTCTTACTCCACCTATAATAGTATTTTGAATTTCTTTTTCTTTGTTTTGCATAAATTTAAGATCTCCTTTGAGATCGCTTCCCGCGACTTTTCCATTTGTTACCCATGGTCATTTATCCTGACTATCTTCGCTGTCCCTCGTGTCTTTAGGTTAAGGCTAAGTCTCCAAGACTATGAAATCAATGTTATGTATTGTTGGGATCTGGAAACCGATCCCTCCCAGGTTGGTTGATGTCGGGAGGTTCTTCAATAAGATGGAGACGGATGCGATGCATAATGGATCCTTTATTGGCACAATGACAGAGACCAGGAGACGAGCCCAAAGCAAGAGCGACCAAGCAAGAGAGAGCGAGAGTGTCTTTTTTTAGACACGCTCCTATATAGTTCCTCCTAGGCCAGTCATCATAAAGGTTATTTGGCAAGTCGTCATAAAGGCTATTTGGATGAGAGATGTCATAAAGAGACATTTTATATGTTGGGCGCCATTTTAAGTAAAATGCCCAGTCATTTCTATCAGCCACCATTTTGTGCGCTATACTAAATCCAACAATCCCCTTTTGACCTGCTCAAGTATGAGGTCACTAAAACAGTAATTACAACATACAATAACCATGGGGAAAGCAAATACAACATCGTAATGACATGTTCAACAAACACTACAGAATTCATGACAATGCATGGCACTAGGAGTGATTGGCAGGGAAAACCCCATTTGTCTTAGTGGGAAAACCTACCAACATCCATATTACTGAACACGAGGATGGCATTCACTCACCACCTGGACCATTTTTAACAACAAAATCTTCAACAAACTGCACAGATCTAACTCTCTCTAACCTTATACTTAACCGTTACTACCCTCATACTAAACTTAAACATGTATTAACCTTATACTAAACTTACAACTTTATTAACCTTATACTAAACTTAAAACATTTATTAACCTTATACTAAACTTAAACATTTATTAGCCTTACACTAAACTTAAACATTTATTAGCCTTACACTAAACTTTAACATCCTAAATGAGCAAACAAAAAGTACCAAGTGGTTTCTTATGGAACAGTGTCTCCCTGGGTGTGATACTGGATCTCACAGCTTTTCTGCTCTTAACCTCATGCGAGGTGTGCTTACTCCGCTGTTTTGATCTTTCTCTTTTGAACCCTGGTCAACTAAATCCAGGGCACACAATAAACCATAAACAAATCAGAAGGGGAAACAGCTGGAGTTCCATCCAGTTGGACAGTCTGCTTCTGGGCGGGAAATGGTGATCGTCCCGCCTCGCTACTCTATGACCTAGGGGAGAGGTTACTAGCACTATCACCCTCGCAGCTAGCAATGAGTGCCCCGAATCGGCGGCTGCCACCCGTTCCTCAGGGGTCGGGCGGTGTCGTGGTGCTGTGAGGATCCGGTCGTTGACTGCCGGGGTTGGAGGCTGCGGCGCACTGACTCCAGTGATACCACGTGTCCCCTTTTCCCTCGAGCCGAACGACGTGGGAGGTGCGCTCGGTGACCCGATGTGGTCCCGTCCACCGGGGTATCCGCCCACTTTCACTTGATGACCCTCAGCAGGACCCACTCGGCCATGGGTAGTTCGGAGTTACCCGGGCCTCCCCTTGGTGGACCAGGAATGTTGATGACCAGCTCCAGGGACTGCATCGGGTGGTCCACCGCTTTGAAGGAGCAGTTTGCCGCCATGGCCCCTTATCACACTGTTGGCCCTGTACCAGCTCAGCCCTGTCTAGGCGAATGTGTAGCCCCAGGAGGGACACCACCTGTGTAGGAGGTACGAAGCAAACAAAACAATTGCAATATATACACACTTCCCGGGGATTATTTCCCTGCGGAGTCATTGTCCATATCATTTGTACTTGCTGCGTTGCCCAGGGCCACTTATTTTTCACCGCTTTCAGCCATACCCAGTCGGAGACTCTTACAGCCTTACCCGACAGTGGGTGAATTTGCTCTCCAACGTGGTCCTGTATCTTTGAGAAGAGCGAGACAGAGAGGCTCTTCCAGAGCAGTTAGGATACCATCATACACTACGTGATCCACGCAGGTGAGATCCAGCAGGTGAGGTTCAGGGGCGTCCCCCTCAGACCCACCGTGGCCAGACTCTCGAACCTCCTTCCTGTGCATAAGTTAAATGGGGCCACTGTTAGTGGATGCCCTTATTGACATGAGAGCTATCGGAAAGGCTTCTATCCAAGTTAGCTTTGAGTCCACGCAAATCCTAGCCAATTTGGCCTTAAACGTTCTATTTGCCCTTTCTACCTGCTCATCTAGGGGTCGTTGGATTGAATCTTTTACCTAAAATTGAATGGCTAAGATTTAATGCCAAGCATTATTCCTAAAATGCATGCTTGTCTTATAATTTTATGAAGATTTTTTATTCTGTCTTTTATTTAAAACATCTGTTCCTTATCCAGACATCGATAATTGCATATAGTCAATATGCACAGTTCTGTTAAAAAGGTTTGTGCCCACCTTGTTTTCATGAGCGCGCTCTCGGTGTCTGGACAGGTCGGGATGTTGTCTAGGGGTTTCTTTTGTTTATAACAAATTGTAATTCTGTTATTGTCTTTGTTTTGAACAAATTTCTGGAGCTCTTTTTTCTTAAAATGGGTCCCTTGTCACTTCGGACTTTTCGCGGGAATCCGTGCCGGGGATGTACTGAGAAATTTGGCCACCGTGGCGCTGTCCTCCCTCTTGGTGGGGCATGCTTCTGGCCAGCCGGTCAGAGCATCCACACACACACGAGGAGGTACCGCTGTCGGGAACTATCCCATTTCCGGCCGGATCCCCGGCCGGAGGATGTACATGGTGCACACCGGGTAGACCGCACATACTCCTTGATTATTTCGTCGGAATAGGGGTGCCACCAGTGGCAAAGGTTCGGTTTCACCTGAGCCACTCCCTCACGTCCCAACCTGTGGGCTTCTCCCACCACACTCTGTTGGAGTCCTGGTGGTTACACTACCCGACCATCCGGGCTTCTCCACAATTCTCACCCACACGTCGCTCCCTTTTGGGCCCACAATGTCTTCTCCTGGTCTGTCGCCCCCTTTTGGGCCTCACTAACCATTTCTTCGTCTAACTCTTCTCCCATGAGGCCATCCTCACACACCATCTAAAACGTCACGTGGTAGCCGGCCGCAGCTTTTGCCGCGGCGTCTGCCTGTCTGTTCCCTCTCGCTACCTCACTGTTTCCTACCTCATGCCCTCGGCATTTCACCACTGCCACCTTTCGCGGGAGGAGGAGCGCCTTTTCTAAGTCCTGCATCTCACGAGCATGTTTGATGGGTTTTCCGCCTGTTGTGCGGTAATCTCCCCGTTTCCATAATGTCAACTCCACCTGGGCTGCCCCTACTGCGTAGGCCGAATCGGTATAAATGGTCACAGCTTTCCCCTCTGCCCACTCCAGGGCCGCAATGAGTCCCATGACTTCCGCCCTCTGGGCCGATTGCTGCCCTTCCATTTTAACTGATGGTATCGTCTCGTGTCCAATCGGGGTCAGTCGGACTACCGCGTATCCCGCCTGTAGTCCGTAGGTGTTGTGCTTGTAACAGCAGCCGTCTGTGAACAGTTGTTCGGAGTCGGGGATCGGGTCGGTCTCGAGGTTGGGTTTTATTTTAAGCTCTGTCTGTACCAGCGCCTCACAATGGTGGGGCTTTCCTCCCTCTACATCCATGTGGTCTGCCATATTGATGCCCTCGTGTGTGAACAGTAAGTTTGGTTCGGTCAAAAAATGGCTCAATCGGTGTTTTCTTAGCGGGGTGAGGGTGAATTTTTCCGAATTCAGGTAGGCCACGACGCTGTGCGTGGTTAACACTGTTAGCAGGTGGCCCATGACCAGGAGTGCGGCTTTCTGTAATATCTTCGCAACACCTGTGGCATGTCTTGTGCACGGTGGATAGCGTTTCTCGGTTTCGTCGAGCATGCTGCTGGCCTACATTAGCACTTTCCTCCCTCCCCCTTTTTTCTGAAACAACACCCCGTTAGCGACGCCTGGTGTTTCAGAAACATCGAGGAAAAACGGCTGAGTGTTATCTGGAACGGCCAGGTCGGTTGCACACACGAGGGCCTGTTTTAGTGCGATAAACGATTCTTCGGCCTGTTCGGTCCAGACCAACGGAGCCCGCAAATTGCGCATGCCTTGTGCGTTAACGAGCGCACGGAGCGGGCGTGTGCGGCCTGCGTAATCTGGAATATAGGCGCGACTATATCCGGTCAATCCTAAGAAGGATAGATTCGGAATATCTCCGTCGAGGGGGAGTAACACACTTGGGGGATCTGTGTTTGAGTCCAGTCGGTCAGTGACACAGCGGTCTTCGTCATGGGCCCTAGGTCCTTAGCGTCATGGTTGGGGTGTATTGCTGAGGAGACATGGGGAACCGCGGTGGGAGCCATTTGATACCAGACGTAAATATTGTGAGTGACAATTTCCCACTCAATATCCTCAATATCTCTGAACAAATCCGCGTATGCTTCGGTTTGGTCTCGATCGTAAAATAATGTGACATGGGGCGGGTCGGGGGGAAAGAGGTAGGGTGCCAGCAGAGAAATCCAGGGTTTCCACCGGGCGTACTGGGCGAGGATCCCTTCAGGATGTGGTCTGCCGGGGGTAACAATTAAACCCCAGTAGATATCTGCCATTTGGGGTTCGGGGGAGGCCAATAGCCACTGGCCCCCTACTGTCAGGGCATGGCCCCAGGCCAGTTCAGTTCCATCAGGGAGAGTCACAATTAGGCCATCTGTAGAGCACAAAACGCTGGCCCCCAATCGTTGATCACGGCCCATGAGGTTAACGGGCACTTGGGGAGACATGACATACGGGTGGAGTTGTTTTTGATTCCCCAGTCTGGTTGATAATGGCTTGGTAACGGGCAGTTGTTGTCCTATCCCAGAGAAACCCACAACGTTCACGGTGTTGCGCGACATATGGTGAGGCGACAGAGGCCGGTTCAGAGTCGAATGGGTGGCCCCTGTGTCTACCAAGAACGGCAGTGATGTCCTTTACTGTCCCCGGCGCCCACTCTAACACCGCCCTCCGATACCATTAGAGTTTTGGTCCTTTTCAGGGTGACTACCGGTCAAACGAGTCCATTCGTCCTTACATGCCGTCAGGTGCTCTCTGGGGGACCGTCCTTCCTTCCAGGGAAACTTAGGTACGGTGGGGGCCACAGTAGGGGGAAACCGCTTATGTATGGCGTCATTAAGTGGTAGGGCAATCATGGGTAACGGTTCCTGATCGGCCGTATGTGTGGTTTTAGCGTCGTGTTCGATCTCTCGCGTCTCCCCCATACACCGCGACGCCACCCCGCGGTAATCGCCCAGGGCTAGGGTGTGGCCTGCCGTTGGGCCGCTTAATTTTTCCAACCACACCATGCCCCCCTCGTGTATGGTCGGTAATTTGTCCGCTAGGGCCTGGAGGTCACTCAGCCCATACGGTCGGTACACCGGAGGACCTCCACTTTCCTGCATTAGGGGTAACATCAAGCAGGACTGTGGGCCTTCGGGCCTGTAGGGTAGTCCGGTGCGAGTGTGAGCCGGACTGGTCGCTCCCCCGGCTTGACGTCGGTTACGAGCCGTGAGTCTGGCCTGTCGTCGGTTAGTATCAGTATCTTTGGGGCGCGGGGCGGGCATGTGTTTGTGCGACGTCCCTATCTTTTTTTCCAAGTCCGCTATTTCCCTTAACACCATAGTTTCCTCGTCCTCTGTGTCATCATCGGAACTGCCCTCCTGGGAGGAGCCATCCGTCACTCTCACCACGCCTCTGTGGGTTCCAATCGTCCCTCCCTTTTTTTGCCTTCTCGGTTCCCCGTCATCAGTGCCTTTTGTGTAGTCATAAATGCCTGTCAAAACTCCTCGAACAGTGACTTGCCGCCGGCCTCCTGTATTATCGGGCGATATTTGCGACACGCCCCCTCACGGTCCGCAACTTCCCGTTGTTATTCCCGTGTCTCATTCCTAATTCTGTGCAACGCCGTTTGCTCCCACGTCACAGTGCATGGCAGGGGCCCCTGGGGAAAAACTTCCCCGGGCGGCGCCTCCATTTCAGGGCCCAGCTGGTTTGCCAGCCTTGGCCCGCACAGTGGACAGTCCTCGGCCCTCATCGGCGGAGTCCCTGTCCCACACCCGTCGGACCCCCTTTCGGGACCATTCTCTACCTCTATTTGGAATCTGCCCGAGTATTTCCAATATTGGATACATCGCACTGGGCAACGGAGGCGCGGTCGGCGCCGCTTCGGCCTTCTGCTGCAAAGAGGCCTCTTCCTCCATTTTACTCTGTTCTTCATCTGATGAGCTATCCCATGCCAAACATGGCCCACGAAAACCACTTGCATCTGTGTCCCTCTTCCTCATCTCTGACCTTATGCAACTTCTTTTGTGACAACCACAACTTGCCCTTGGCGGCCTCCTCCGCGTCTTCTACCGCTTTCTTATACTCTTTTTCCCTCTTCCACAACACTGGCCCCAACGGCAATTCGTCATCTTGGTTTACTCCCTGTCGCCGCAATGCGAGATTTAACTCGTCTTTCATGTCGTTCCTAGGACCCCATTCCGTCTTTTTGGCCCCTTCCAGAGCCGTCAACAACAACTCCACTTGTACACTAATCGGTTTATATCCTGCCGTCGACATATTGTCCAACTTTACCTCTCTGTCCTCACCACCGAAAAACCAGGGGTGCTCTACACACACACACGCACAGGCCACACAGACACTCGGCCAAAACCAACCTCCCGGTCGACGTCACAGAAAAACAGGAATCTCCTTTAGCCTAATGGTTCAAATTTTAACAGTATAACGGTATCCGTTGTCCGCCTGTAACAGTATTTGTCCTGCTACAGTATAACGATTTCTGTTGTCCGCCTGTTTTATCGAAACAATTTTAACAGTATAACGGTATCTGTTGTCCGCCTGCCACAGTATAACGGTGTCTTTGTTGTCCGCCTGTAACAGTATAACGATGTCTGTTGTCCGCCTGTTCTATTTAAATAATTTTGACAGTATAACGGTATCTGTTGTCCGCCTGCTACAGTATAACCGTGTCTTTGTTGTCCGCCTGTAACAGTATAACGATGTCTGTTGTCCGCCTGTTCTATTTAAAAAAATTTGACAGTATAACGGTATCTGTTGTCCGCCTGCTACAGTATAACGGTGTCTTTGTTGTCCGCCTGTAACAGTATAACGATGTCTGTTGTCCGCCTGTTCTATTTAAACAATTTTAACAGTATAACGGTATCTCTTGTCTGCCTGCTACAGTATAACGGTATCTAATGTCAGCCTGTAACAGTAAAACGATGTCTGTTGTCCGCCTGTTCTATTACCCAGCCGGGATTTGAGAGACCCCAAATTCTCCCTAACTCAGATCAAAAGGCCAAGTTCAACCACATGTCCGTGCTACGCCCATGCGCACATGCAGACGAGACCCCCCCAATCCTCCGCAACGCGGACAAAAAGGCCAAGTTCCTTGTTTCCCATATATGTTTTCATAAATGTCCTGTAAAACGGCTCATATACTCATCAATTAAATTTATAAACGTCCTGGGCAAGGCTCATAGATTTTTATCAATTGACTATGGGGCAATCTTATAAATGTCCTGGGGAAGGCTCATAGATTTACCATCAATCGATTAGGGGGCAAATTTATAAACGTCCTATAAAAAGGCTCATAGATTTTCCGTATACAAGTCCATATACAGGCTCATACATGCATGTATTACCAGAGAGGCATGAGGGAACAGGCCGGCTACCACTTCACCACATATGTACTAATTGCCACAAACTTCAAAATTCTTACACGTGATCAACAGACCATGTATGGACGCAATGCCCTATTCTGGGACCTAATCGGCAAGCTTCTACAGCTTCCTAGAGAAAACTGCGGCCGACTACTGGGGGTTCTATCCCAGTCCCACAAATTGTTTTAATACATGTCCGTGTGTTTCACAACCAGCGCACAGCATTGCATAAAAACGTACATTGCATACATTGCATCCATCTCAATCATTGCTTAGCTTTAATTTTTCTCTCCCGGACCCCCTTTCACTTCCGATTCAAAATTTGACAAAGTCCAATTTGCACGGGTTCGATGTAACAGGCCAGTGCTTACCTTTAGATGTGGTCCACCAGAGTCATCCGTAGGCAAAGGTCTGGGGCAACTTTCGGTCCGTCAATCTCTAAAATCTCCTCGACATCCCGGACGAGCCCCCAAAACTGTTGGGATCTGGAAACCGATCCCTCCCAGGTTGGTTGATGTCGGGAGGTTCTTCAATAAGATGGAGACGGATGCGATGCATAATGGATCCTTTATTGGCACAATGACAAAGACCAGGAGACGAGCCCAAAGCAAGAGCGACCAAGCAAGAGAGAGCGAGAGTGTCTTTTTTAGACACGCTCCTATATAGTTCCTCCTAGGCCAGTCGTCATAAAGGTTATTTGGCAAGTCGTCATAAAGGCTATTTGGATGAGAGATGTCATAAAGAGACATTTTATATGTTGGGCGCCATTTTAAGTAAAATGCCCAGTCATTTCTATCAGCCGCCATTTTGTGCGCTATACTACATCCAACAGTATCTGAAAACATGTTAGTGTTAAATGTTAGTACAACACTTGTATGACCTTTTGTACTTGCTGTAGTGACTACCATCGGTCTCTGAAATGTAAATCGTGAGTTCATTGTGCTGTCATGTTGTTTATTTGTAGCTTTCAAAAATGGAAGTCCCTTTTCTTGAAAGGGGCTTCCAGTTTAAGCATGTGAAGCATTCGCTCAACCTGCTATACTTTTACTCACTTGCATTTGATTTTACAACATAGCAGATATTATTGTTAGCTACTTAATTACATTTTTACACTCAAATGTCAAGTGACCTGAAAAACAGACAAGTTGGTGCCAATGTTGAACACGAACAGTAAGGGCACCATCTCCAGTCTATCTGATTGACTGTCTATCTGAGCCAAACACACTCCCCAGAGAACCTTTCTGAGCACCATTCTGATCTTGGAACTTACAGCTTCCATTGCCACGCAACTGAAAGGTGCTGTTGATACTGCTTTAGCCCCATTCTCCACTGTGCTGGAATGAACAAGGCCGCCAACTCGTCAACTTTAAACATGTGCAGTGTGACTGCATACTGTGACCGCATTGTAGAGCCTTGAGAGAGCTGTTGCCCATCTGAGCGCCGATAAACAAAAGCTGACTGTGAAAATCAATGATCTAGAATCCTGCTTTTGAAATCTTCGGGTAGTGGGTATTCCAGAAAATGAGGAACTGAAAAACATGGAGTGGACCAAGTCAAGTTTATGACAGATTTCTTCACTGAGGTGCTTGCTCTGTTGATTGTTCCCACACTCCGGAAGCTAGACCAGGCCCGCAGCATCAGCCCTTCCGCAGCAAGTGTTTTTACAATTACTGTCACAAGAAGCACTCCTCCAGGGGCAGGGCAGAGAGCAGCTACACTTCCGCAGATGCAAGGTGTTGACCTTTCCCGACCTGAGCTTGGGTGTTGCCAAGAAGGGAACCCAACTTCTCTAGATGAAACAAAAGCTCCATGAGATCAAGGTGAAGTTCTCTAGCCACTTCACTGCCTACCTCCACTTTGATCATGCCTCATGTGGTATTTCTATAGGAGATCCACCTGTGCATTAAAGATCATTCAAGGCTAAAGAACTCCTGGTTAAATCAAGTTTTACATTCAAACTTTAACTCCAAAACCAGAGGTGTACGCTTCCAAATCAATCCAGCACTGTACAGTTCCAGCAGTCCGCATTGCCTTTCCAACTTAGCGATGGTGCCATATATCTTTGACTGAATGTAATTTGTTCATTATTTGCTTTCTGAAAACTTTACAGAACTTTGCAAGCTTTGCAATAATATCAGATTTCCAGAGACGGGGTAGCATGCCATTGTCGATTATAGGCACATTAATACTTCAAAAATGAATAGTTTACCCATATTACTTTACCGATTTCTATCTATCCAACCATTTACACCAAAGTATTTTCAATCAGGCCATTACAACATTTATTTGGAGGGGAAGGGCACTTAGAGCCAGTAGATCTTTACTTTAGAGATGCAAAATTAGTTGAGGGCTGGAACCACCTACCTGTTTTATATTAATACCGACTTACCGACAATCCGACTTTCAGAAACTGGTGTTCTGGATTAATGCGCATAGAGCAGAGGTACTCAACTCCAGAGGTCAAGAGGGCCACATTTGAACTAAAACCGGTACAAAGGGCACAAAATATTATTGACATATAAATACAATTTGCTGCAACAATGCTGTTTGATATGCTTCCATCTTAACGGACCGGTCTCAATGGTTACTGCTTTAAGGGAATGAAAAACCTAAAGGTCTGCTCAGATGGAGTATAAATAAATCCCCACAGTTACCACTTTAATATTTATGAAGTTGAAGGGCTGCCCAGGTGGGGAATAAGCAAACTCGGTTCAAGAAACTGGACTTGGCTTGTGTATGTGTTGAGATTTGTGAATCTGAAGGGCTGCCCTGGTGGGGCATAAGCAAACTCAGTGTAAAAAACAATTTGGCTTGTGAGATAAGTAATGAAATTGTATTTGATTTGCGCAGCCTGTATTGACATTGTATTTGGTTTGCACAGAGTGCATTGAAGTTGTATTTGGTCTGTGCAGCATGTGTAGAAACTGTATGTGGTGTGTGCAGCGTGTATTGAAAATGTATTTGGCTTGTGAAGCATATGTTGAACCTATATTTGGCATGTGCAGCGTGTATTAAAACTGTATTTGGGTTGTGCAGTGTATTTTGACAGTATATTTGGCTTGTGCAGCGTGTATTAAAACTGTATTTGGGTTGTGCAGTGTATTTTGACAGTATATTTGGCTTGTGAACCATATGTTGAGATGAATGAGAAAATGTATTATAAAATCCAAGATTAAATAGGAATAAATAAAAACAACTGTGTGAAAAAATAAATAAATAAAATAGCTATGTTTTTAAGTTTGCATTATTATGATAGTAACTGATTAATGGTAATTTTAAGAGAAAGGCGGTCATGCTGTGATCGCACGAGATGATGGATGTGAGTACAGATCAAACATGGCAGTGCCTAACTGCATGAACTAAAACACTGGCAATCTTCTCCAACTCAGACAGATAACAAAGCAAATTGCTATATACAGTATGTGTGTGTGTGTGTGTGTTTGTGTATATATATATAATCTAGCCACTGGGGTGCACAAGCCAGTGTGTCATCAGTGCCAGTCCCAAGCCCTGATGAATAGAAAGAGTTGTGTCAGGAAGGGCATCCGGCATAAAAACCATGACAAATCAAACATGCGGACAACAAATCTGATTTCCATACCGGATCAATCGAGGCCCGGGTTAACAACGACCGCCACTGGTGCCGTTAGCCAACAGGGTGCCAGTGGAAATTGTGCTACTGTCGACCAAAGAAGAAGAAGAAGAAGAGGGGGAAGGCATGTCTGGAGACAGCAGGAGAGGAAGAAGGGTAGGAGAGTAGAGTTGAGAGTTGGAACTTTGAACGTTGGCACTATGAATGGTAAAGAGAGAGAGCTGGTTGACATGATGGAGAGAAGGAAGGTAGATGTACTATGTGTACAAGAGACCAGGTGGAAGGGGAGTAAGGCCAGGAGTATCCGAGCCAGGTACAAACTGATCTACCATGGAGTGGAAGGCAGGAGAAATGGGGTAGGGATAGTCTTGAAGGAAGAATATGTCAAGAGATTTTTGGAGGTCACGAGAGTGTGACTGGAGGTCAAGAAGAGGAAGAGAGTGAAAGAAGAGCCAAAGATAAAATGGTGGAAGTTGAAAAAGGAGGAGTGTTGCATGCAATTTGGGGAAGAAGTAAGGCAGGCAATAGGTGGGAATGAACGGTTACCAGTTTATACTTTGTACTTTTGTGAACTCCTCCTCGACGATTTATCGGATTGACTACAAACTTGGTAAGTGTTTACGACACACATTCCAGATTAAAAGTTATTACACTATTTGGTTTTCGTCACAGAGTGTGGGTGTGGCACAGCCCTGAATTTGTTTACGTGACTTTTTTGAAGCTTTTTGAGGATTTCCATGCTCCGTACTTTTGAGGACCCCTCCAATCCGATTGAAGTGTCCCGCCGACACTTACACTTTGAGGACCCGGTCATCGTTGCTTGCAGCTTTAATTCTTGTTCTCCTGGTTCTTGTACTGTTCTTCTTGTTCTTCAGCCAAATTGTGTCAACTTTTTGGAGGCCTTAAGAAACTTGAAAACTCACAAAACATTGCTTAATGTTAGTCCTGGTCAACCCCATCGATTTTATATGGGTGCTATGCATGGGCGTGGCAAAATAGCCATCCACGCCCTCTTAAAAAAAAATTTAAAATCAAACCCATCCACTTGTTACCATGAAAACTTTCAAAAATTCGGTACACCTACTGTATGTAACATAACTAGACTAGAAATTATATAGCCGCCATGATCCACACCCAACAGGAAGTCAGCCATATTGGATTTAATGTGTAATTTTAGTCACTTTTCGGTCTATTTCATGCTTTGTATTTTCGCAAATACCTCGGAGGCGATATATCAGATCGACTTCAAACTTGATGAGTGTCTACAAGACACCTTCACGATTAAAAGTTAATAAAAAAAAAAATTTTCGTCACATGATGTGGGCGCTATTCATTGAATTGCATGTTACAAAAAATGCTGTGTTTTCATGATATTTGAGGCACTTTTTATGCTTTGAACTTTAACAAACTCCTACTAGGCGATTTATCGGATCAACTTCAAACTTGGTGAGTGTCTACAAGACATCTTGGGGATTTAATTCTAAGATTTAGATTTTGTCTCACAATATGGCAATGCGTTGAATTTCATGTACGAAAAAACACTCTGTTTACGTGACTTTCGGGGCTTAAAAAACTCAAAAACTCACAAAACTTTGCACACTCTTCGGTCCCAGTGTGTCATATGATATTCTATGTGTCCCGTGCATGGGCGTGTTAAAATGGCAACCTCCACCACCTAGAAAATCCCAAAAAATCGAACATTTGTGACCCACCCCAGCAAAAGCCACCGTCTCGCGCATTTCTAAAATCGCCAGGAGCAGCCAAATAAGTTGAAAAAACCTTTCGTGAAGGAAAATTAGATTTTTCCAGATTTGTGTTCCTTTGTGTATTTTTTTATCTCAACGTATTTTCAAAACTGAGTTTGATTTACAAATAGTAGAAAAATGTTAGACCGTGGAGTTCAATAACATGGGAAAACGACGTTCACTTAGCAAGACGCTGAGCAGCGCTGAACAACGCAGATCGATCGTTACCTTTAAAGCGACCGTCCAGCTAAAGATCATTCATCCATATTCCATGTGATGTGAAGTCACAATGTGAAACCGTTTTAATAGAATTCAACCTTTAAATCTTACTTGTTTTACACAAACACACAGACAAAGTTGTGGAGGGGGCGTATCACTGACGTCACCGTCACTTCTGTAAACAAGACGAGGATCTGGTTTCACTTGTCTGTCAAAACTGCATGTTGTTATTGAGTACGAGAAGCGGGTGGAGGAAGATCTAAATCATATCACGGACCTTAATCTGACCAGTGCAATAGATCCAAGTCAGTTTAAGCAGCGTGCACTGGACTTCATTTTCCGCGATAATAGTCAGTTCTCCGACAGTGACGCTGAATCTGATATTACTCCAGACTTGGAGAACATTTCAAACAGCAGATTTCAACGTGAATGTGACGATGAAACGGAATATTTTCAAGAACCACTGGAGGAGACCAACGATATGCCCATTGCTGTTATAATGGAAGAAGTTGATGACACGATGAAGTCCGTTAAGGTTGGTGATTTAAAATAAAATAAAATAATTCCACTTTTATAAAACATGTATATTCTTACTTTTAAATAAAAGCTTTTTTCAAAACAAAAATACGTTCAACGTTCCCTCAAAACACAAGAACAAAGCAGTGATTGGCCCATTCAGCAGTAAGTTAAGTAGCCAATGTGGCTTTGGCAACCTCATTTGCATTCTTGGAACTAGTTGACTGAAGCGAGTCTCGGCGAAACTTTCAAGGTGAGGATCTCAGAAACACGTTTTGCCACACCCTTGTCATTAACTTTAACATTAAAGTCATAGCTTTAAAAATATTTGCTTGATTTGCACATGTGACACCTTGTTTGGAAGCTCTGATATTCCACTTTCAAATGTTCTGAAAAAAGAAAAAGTCGAAAGCCGCCAAATGACCCTAAAGCCTGCGGTGGGTCACATATGACCCTAAAGTACGCGGTGGGTCACATATCACTTTTTTCCACGAAAACTAACAAAATTCAGTACACATATTTAACGTCACTACACTTAAAAATATATATATTACCGCCATGACCGAAACCCAACAGGATGTCGGCCATATTGAATTTTCCTCACTTTTTGTTAATTGTTTTGCTTTGTACTTTCACTAACTCCTCCTAGGTGATTTATCGGATCGACTTCAAACTTGGCGAGTGTCTACGAGACACCTTCACGATTAAAAGTAATTAAAAGATTTTGTTCTCGGCATACGGTGTGGGCGTGGCAACGCGTAAAATTTTATGTTCCAAAGGATACTTGGAAATTCACAAAACTTTGCACCAGTCCCAGTGTGGCAATTGATATTCCATGGGTTCCGTGCATGGGCATGGTTGAATGGTGGGCCACACCCTCTTGAAAATTTTAAAACATCAAACCTATTCACTTGATTCCATGAAAACTCCCGCAATTTGGTGCACATATTTAACATCACTAGACTGAAAAAGTTGCTTTCACGGACTCCTCCAATCCGATTTATCGTGTCCCACCGACACTTGCACTTTGAGGACCAGGTCATCGCTGCTTGTTTTTGGCTGTGATCGTGGAGTTGTGACCAGATTATTTGAACGGCTGGAGCTGAGACAAGTTTTTGTTGCTTCTGGGAATTCTCCAGGGTCACTTGCTGCTTGGTGGCTATCACTTGCTGGCTTCTTCCACTGTCTCTTTACGAGACTAGAAGAGGGCCGTCTTCTGTTCTGGCGTGATCTTTGCGAACTCTGCCCCTGGAATGTATTAATTTCTTTCCGAGATAGTCCTTTTCTCCATATAACTCTTACTTGCTTGTCCCCTCAATGTATCTTGAGGTTCGGCTGGCTGGCATGATTGTGAACGAGGGGTAGTCGGAGTTGTTCTTGCTCCCGACATGGCGCCCTGCTTCCTCTTCAGCTCATAGTGTTCTCTGAGTAAATCCCATTTGGTAACAGTATAATTTATTGTTTCCTCCGTGTCCAGCCTGGGACTCATCCCCACGAACTTCACTTCTCCTGGGAAGCCTTGCGTGATTGTCTTCAGCACCCTAACTTTCTTGCCATTGGAATCGTTCTTCTTATGCCCTGCCAGATTGCTGTCAGGGGATGGTTGTCCCTGAGTTGTTGGCAATCTGGATCCAGCTCTCTTCTTATTCCGCCTCCCCACTGGTATATTCTTCAAAAATCGGTCTTTCGGTGCCTTAGTTTCCCCGCAGCCCCTTGAGGAGTCTTGGCAGCCAAAGCTTCTTGGCCTTGTCGCAGCTGATGCGCTCCTTGCAAAGAATGCTGTGGACTGCTACAGAAGGTTGCTGTACTTGAAACAACAGTATTTAATCTGAAGGATTCAGTCAACCGAGCTAACATGAGTACTGCTAAGCTAGACAATGCTACCAGGCCTTGCCCGTCCCACAACACAGCTGGGCTTACTCTGCCGGGTGTTCTGCCAAGCAAAACAACTTACAAGCAAGATAACGAGGCTGCTTACCTGAGAAAGCCTCTGATGACAATTAAAATTCCTGAAATTTATGAAGCTAACACATGCAAGGGTCCCCCGCAATCTGAGATTAGCTCAGCGACTGGATGGCCTTCGCTGACTAGCAGCCATGAAACAGCCCAAGATAAGTGACTTGGCAACACAAGACAGCAAGCAACACTACAAACTGATAGTAATGGACAGCTGCCGGGGACCACCGTGAAACAAAAAATTTGAAAAAAGGTTGCCGCTGTCAAAGCACCAATTTTACCACTGATGAGCCTAGAAAATAGATTTGAGCAATTACAAGATAGTGTACCCACAACGCGACCAGCGTTCGTTACCCAAGCTGCAACACAGCAAGCTACTGACAGCAGCAGGCCTGGACCCCAAACGCCACAACAAGGTAATGTTGATGGCCCATCAGAGCAAATAACAACACTCTTTATTGGCGACTCGACAATGAAGCATTTAAAGATCGGCAAATACACCATGCCATGTTGTTTTCCATATGAACTGGTCTCTAACATAGCAGCAAAGATCCCACAAATTCTGGCTAATTACAAAAGTGTCAATAAGATCATTCTACACATTGGAACTGGTGACACAGTCGGACGGAAGGAGTCGGAATTACTGAAAAGTGACTTCTCCGAGCTTTTCCAGCTGCTAATCGCTCTAAACGTGCATGTCTATGTTAGTGGCCCCCTGCCCCCTGCCAGACAGAGATCTGAACTATTTAGCAGACTGCTTGGACTCAACACATGGCTCACAAATGTGTGCTACCTACACAAGCTGAACTTTGTTGACGACCGGGCGTCTTCAACCGCACTGGCACTTTAAACCAAACCGGCCAGGCTTTGCAAATAAACTATCTAGCCTTCGCTATTATCCAGCTGACAGTAGCCGAACATGGGAACAGCACAAGGACAGTCAACGATAAGCGCAAGGCCCTATCACAGGAGCAGAGCATCTCACCACCCGATGCCACAGCTAGCGCCCAGACTACATCGCCGCTGGGTGGTGCAGCTGGTGACCAGACCACCCCGCAGCCGAACGCCGCAGCTGGCGACCAGACAACCCTGCCGGACGCCACAGCTGGTGACCAGACCACCCCGCCGCCGGACGCCACAGCTGGTGACCAGACCACCCCGCTGGAGGCCACAGCTGGTGACCAGACCACCCCGCAGCCGGACGCCACAGCTGGTGACCAGATCACCTCGCACCCGGACGCCACAGCTGGTGACCAGATCACCCCGCTGACTACCTGCCCACTGGCTGCCCTCCCCAGCGCACAAGATCGCCATCATCGGTATTTTTATCTAAATTTGCCGACCTCGCCTTCCTGGACAGGCCCTCCCCACCCTCCCCACCCACCCCCACACCCCCATCATTGTCCATCATCCTCCCCACGACCAAACCTTCTACCCTCCCCCTGAAACCCCTCAACATACCCAGCCCCTCGGCCAGCCCCCACCGGCTATCCGAAACTCCCCCTCGACCTGCCTCGCCCCTTGCGGAGACCACCTCGCCATCATCAGGATTTTTATCGAAATTTGCTGGCCTCGCCTTCCTGGACAGGCCCTTCCCGCCCCCATCATTGTCCATTATCCCCCCCATGATCAAACCTTCTATCCTCCCCCTGAAACCCCTCAACATACCCAGCCCCTCGGCCAGCCCCCACCGGCCATCTGAAACTCCCCCTCGACCAACCCGCCTTTCACGACCCCCCTCCCCCTCACTCGCCCGACCCTCCGCAATTTCCCCTCGACCCACCCGCACCAAGTGACCCCCCTTCCCCACGCCCAGCCCTCAGCGACCCCCTTCCCCCACGTCCAGCCCTCGAAAACGAGTATCCACCCCCCAGAAAGCCTCGCCAACACCCAGCTCCCAGGAACAGGCGCCAATTACCTCGAAAGCCCCCCACACACCCAGCGCCCAGAAAAGACCCCGTCATCAGCCCCCCCCGTTCCCCATGCCCACAGTACAGAAAAGACAGACAAGAACCGCATCACTCAAGGCTGCAAAGCTGTAACCCAGAAACTTCCCTTAACCATCACAATGGGCAATATTTGATACCTTGGCATTGAAGAACCGCATCACTCAAGGCCATATAACTGATCACACACCAGAAGCCATTTCAGCTTTGATAACGGTTAGAAAGAACAATCATTACTCAGCACGCTCTGTATGTAAGTCAAACCTGATCTGTATTAAACCAAATCAGAGCACCCCCTGTCCCCCAACAGACTCTTGTTCCCCTGCAGACTAATTTCAGCTGAAATTAGCACTTATATCCCAATTATTCATCAGAAGGGTGACAGAGATTAGGTCAACCTCCACCATGCCTCCGTACATGAATACCGATCTCATTTCGGTTTTGCTCAAACCCAATAAGACTATTAGACAATCTTAAACTATTCAATAAATTGGACAAAAACCATGGTCTAACCACTCACTGAGGGGGGGCTGCAAAGCTGTAACCCAGAAACTTCCCTTAACCATCACAATGGGCAATATTTGATACCTTGGCATTGAAGAACCGCATCAAGGCCAAATAACTGATCACACAACCAAATCAGAGCGCCCCCTGTCCCCCAACAGACTCTTGTTCCCCCACAGACTCATTTCAGCTGAAATTAGCGCTGCTTAATTTCTGGGCTTTTAAACAAAAAACCTTTTTGATCAATGAGCTAATAACTGAAAATGATCTATACTGTATGTTTTTAGTGGAGACCTGGCTGGACAAGGACACTGGTCCTGGAATATTGAATGAAGCATGCCCCCCCAATTTTAAATCTTATCAATCAACCAGACCGAGGGGAAAGGGAGGAGGAGGAATAGCCGCCATCATGGCACTGCAGATTAAGTAAAATAACGTTGACTTGGGCACATATCCATCATTCGAGTATCTTGCTATAGAAATTAGAACACACTTTCCATTAATCAGTGTGATACTGTACCGCCCACCAAAATACTCAGTATCAGTGATTATACAGGAATTCTCAGAAATGATCTCAATCTGCCTTACTAGATATGATGAAATAATCTTAAATGAGACCTGAATATTCATATTAACAAGGAGAACGACCCCAAAGGTTGTGAGCTTCAGAACATGCTTGACGGTTTTGGGCTGACGCAGCATATACACGAACCCACCCACCGACATGGGAACACATTAAACCTACTAATAACAGCAGGGTTAGATATTGAGAATGTGTCGGTGAAACAAATGCCCATTTCCGACCATTATTGCGTGTGCTATGAGACAAAACTAATCATGAAAACATCCAGAAGCAAACTCCTTGTCCACAGAAGGGTCCTAGACGACAGCGCTGAGACCAAATTCTCTAATATTATGCGACCCCCCCCTGATTGAGATAGTCTAAAATTTCCATTGCACTCTGTCAAAAGTGCTAGACACAGTCGCCCCCCTAAAGGTCAAAAAGGTGAAAACTGATAGAGTTTCCCCCTGGCTGAATAACATCGATGTCAAAGACCAAAAAAGAAGGTGTAGGACAGCTGAGCGAAACTGGAGGAAATCCAAGCTCACAGTTCACTGTAGCATATACAAAGACTCCTTGACTACTTACAATACAGCAATACGACTTGCACGAAAAGATTATTTCTCCAAAATAATTTCAGAAAATACAGGCAACCACAGAGTGCTTTTCTCCACTATCGATCGGCTGATTAATGCGCCCCCCCCACTTCCACCACAGCAGTCAGCCAGGAAATGTGATGAGTTTGCGTTCTTCTTTGAGTATAAAATAACCATGATCAGAGTGAGCATCACCCCTGACGTAAACTTAGACGAGATCAGTCAATCTCACAGAAAAGAAGAAACCATGAAGGATTTCGCCTGCATTACACTGTCAGGCCTCTGCAAGACTGTTGACGAATGTAGCTCAGCCACCTTCTGCCTTGACCCTATACCAACGGCATTCTTAAAGCGGGTATTTGATAGTGTCGCGAGTCACGTCCTGATGATCATAAACATGTCACTTCAAACTGGCATCTTTCCAGACGCCTTCAAAACAGCTGTGGTGAAACCGCTACTAAAGAAGGCCAATCTAGATGTGAACGAATTGAAAAACTATAGGCCAATATCCAATCTTCCCTTCATCAGTAAGGTACTCGAGAAGATAGTTTCAGTACAAATAAACTCTTTTCTCAGAGAAAATAACATTATGGAAGAATTACAGTCAGGCTTTAGAACAAATCACAGCACAGAAACTGCCCTCACTGAAATAGTTAGTGATCTCAGGCTGAACGCTGACGCAAATAAGGTCTCAATCCTTTTCCTGCTAGATCTGAGCGCAGCATTTGATACAATTGACCATGACATCCTAATCAATCGTCTTGAAACGCTGGTTGGTCTCTCCGGCAACGTGCTCAATTGGTTCAGAACATACATTATAGGGAGAAAGTTCTACGTTAAGCTGGGAGATCATGTATCAGAGAAACATGACAGCAGCTTCGGAGTCGCGCAAGGAAGTTGCCTTGGCCCTTTGCTTTTCTCACTATACATGCTCCCACTTGGGCTCACCATTAGAGAGCACAATGTATGCTTGTCATGTATGCCGATGACACACCGTTATACATCTCGGCAGAACCAAATGACACTGTAGCCATACAGTCCATCACAAACTGTTTTCTAGCGATAAATAAGTGGATGAGCAATAACTTCCTGAAGCTAAATGAAAACAAAACTGAAATCCTTCTGATTGGGCCCCCCCAAAAACGGGACATGCTACTTAAAAACCTAAGGAAACTGGCACCCTGGGTCAAACTTGAGGTTACAAGTTTGGGTGTCATTCTAGACTCCGACCTAAGCTTTAAGTCCCATATTAACAAGGTGACGAAAGTTTCATTTTTTCACCTTAGAAATATAGCAAGAGTAAGACCTTTCATAAACCAAAAGGATTCTGAAAAGCTGATTCACGCCATTGTATCAAGCCGGCTTGACTACTGTAATGCACTTCTCACTGGCCTTCCCAAAGTATCTACTGAAAGGCTTCAGCTCATCCAAAACTCTGCTGCCCGACTACTAACTAGAACTAAGAAGAGAGAACACATCACCCCAGTCCTGGCTGCCTTACACTGGCTTCCAGTTACATCTAGAGTAGACTTTAAGGTCCTTCTCCTCATATTTAAAGCTCTAAATGGGCAAGGACCAGAATACATCACCAACTCCCTTACTAACTATGTGCCCCCAAGAGGGCTACGATCATCTACTGCTGGCCTGTTAGAAGCACCAAGTAATACACAGAAGAAAATTGGGAGTGCAGCCTTCGAAACTTATGCCCCAAAGCTTTGGAATGCACTACCTATAGATATTAGGAAAGCCGGCTCAGGAGGTAGAGCTGGTCGTCTAGTAATCTAAAGGTTGCTGGTTCGATCCCAGGCTCCTCCTGCTAGCACGCTGTAGTGTCCTTGAGCAAGACCCTTAACCCCTACTGTTTTATTGCTTTACCTAGTAGACCTACCTAGACTTTTATTGTTTTATAAAAATAATGAATAAAATAAAAGCTCACACGCAATATGGGTCCCCACCGAATAAGGAGAAACCAGATTGGGGTTCTCCGATCAATATGCAAATGAGAAGTAAACATAGGGACAAATGTATGTCATGTATGGAAGACTGGGTCGAACACGGGGGGTTTCCCGCGAGGGGAAGCTTGAGTATGACTCAGTTAAGGAAAGTGGGTGAAAGGATTGCGGAGGAAGAAAAGAGGTTAAGAAAGAAAAAGAATGTGCCAATGAAGAATTTAGTCAGATTGAATGTCCATAAACAAATCTTTAGGTGTCTAAATTAGTAGACATCGACTGCGGAAACGGTTCTTTGACTTGTTTTTAATAATTCTTATGATTAATGTTTTTGATTTTGAATCTTCTAATTCTTATGATTACTGGCTTGATTGTATATGATTAATGGCTTGATTTTAATCTTTTACTCTCTGATTAATGTTTAAATCTTTTACTTTCTAATGCGGTGTTGTACAGCACTTTGAGTTGCATTTATTGTTGGAAAGGTGCTATATAAATAAATTTTTACTTACTTACTTACTTACTTACTTCACCATAGCATCCCATTTGCTATGAGGACTCACTAGAATCCTGAAGCTGTGGCAGGAAATAAAGTTCTCTTTGAGAACCTTTATCCACCACTTCAGTCATTCTTTTTTAGCTGGTTTCCCCGTCTCTGCCACCAGACACGGGGATATAACCAGGATCTCTGAACCGTGCTCCTTTTTCCACTGGAGGTCCAGCGGCTGTCCATGGCAAAGGCACTCCCATATGTGACCCACTTTAGGGTCATTTGGCGGCTTTCGAGTTTTTTTTTTCTGCATCATTTGAAAGTGGAGAATCAGAGCTTCCAAACAAGGTGTCACTTGTGCAAATCAAGCAAATATTTTTTAAATCTATAACTTGTTAATGACAAGGGTGTGGCAAACCGTGTTTCTGAGATAATCACCTCCAAACTTTTACCCACACCAGTTTCATTCTGCTAGCTCCCAGAATGCAAATGGGGTTGGCGGACAAACAAAGCCTCATGGCTAATAAACATACTGCTGAATGGGCCAATCATGAACAGCTTAACAACAAACAACTAATTTTGTTTTAAAAAAAGCTTTTATTTAACAGTAAGAATAAACATGTTTTATAAAAGTGGAATTATTTTGGAGTTACGGACAACACAAAAAAATGTAGAGTCAATCAATATTATGAGTCTCAGAAAATCTGAAGTCTGAAAATCTGTCACCACAGCGGACTTCATCACGTCATCAACTTCTTCCATTGTAACAACAGCGGGCGTATCATCGGTCTCTTCCAGTGGTTCTTGAAAATATTCAGCTTCATCGTCACATTATGTTCAAAATCCGCTGTTTGAAATGTTCTCCAAGTCCGGAGTACTATGAAATTCAGCAGTGCTGTCGTTCTCTCGGTGAATGACTATCGCGGAAAATTAAGTCCAGTACGCGTAGCTAACACTGACTTGGATCTATCGCATTTACGCTTTGTGTAATCTATAACGTTACGGAGAAGACAGTTTTCAAAGACAAGTGAGACTGAAACACTCCTGTGCTGCGCTTTAACCGTTAACCGTTAACCGTCGGTTTACAGAAGTGACGTAGGTGCGTGATGCGAAGGGTTCTTCTTCCTCCTTGCCGTTTCACAACAATGGCTCCGTGTGTGTAAAAGTAGTGCGATTTAAAGGTTGAATTCGATCAAAACGGTTTCACATTGTGACGGTTTTGAAAATCAATGAGAAATAAAAAAATACACAAAGGAAGACGAACTCGGAAAAATCTAATTTCTCTTCAAGAAAGGTTTTTTCAACTTATTTGGCTGCTCCTCACGATTTTAGAAATGTGCGAGATGGCGGCTTTTGCTGTGGTGGGTCGCATATCATGACTTTGGTGACTACCTGTCCTCTCTGGGTAGTGTTGCAGACCCAGTTCTGGGTGGCTGAATCCCAGTCCTGCCATCCCGTCACCAGGGGTAATACCACTACTGTCGGGGGAAAACTTTGAAGGTGATTATCTCAGAATCACAGCTTGCCACACCCTTGTCATCAACAAGTCACAACTTTAAAAATGATTTGCTTGGTGTGGACAAGTGACACCTTGTTTTGAAGCACTGATTCTTCACTTCCAAATTATGGGATAAAAAAAAAAAGTCAAAAGTCACCAAATTTACCTAAAGTCTACGGTGGGTCACATATCTTTTGCCATGGGCTTTCTTATTCATGTCTACGTAGTCTAAGAGCAGATTTCTGAATGGTCCCTCAGGTGTGGGAATGTGTCCAAATGGGGTAGTGATTGTTTTTTTTTGCGTTGTTTTTTTGCACATATGTCACATTCCAGCCTTGTCCTGCATCCTTACAATGTAATCCACGGTTGGTGCTGCTTCTACGATTACTAGTGGTGTCTGTATTCCTGATACACACGTAGATGTCTGTTTTGCTGCCTCCTCAGCCGCGTTGTTTCCCAAGATTATATAATAATTTCCTTTTTTATGAGCCTGACACTTAACTAATTCCACTTGTTTTGGTAGAAACCACGATGTCATCAGATCATAAATCTGGGTGTGATGGAGTATGTGTGCTGTCTGTTTTCTTAAGCCCTCTTTGCTTCAAAACTGCTCCAAATAGATGACACATGCCATGTGCATTATGCAGAATCTGTATATATAATTACCATTTTTTCTGTTCCTTCTCGACAGGCAACTGTAAGAGCTCACAACTCAGCTAACTGCGTTGAACATGGCTGTTTACAATTACTTTGAATAACAGCAAACGTTTTGTCTGGGTTCTATCTCACTGATGCAAACCCTGCATGGTTTTCGAAATTATCGTTGTAGCATCTATTCTTCTGCCTCAACTATGGGTGTTGACAATAGATCTGGTAATCAAACAATCTCTTCTGTGGTGACATTCCTCATTGCATCCCCAACACTCCATAGGCGTTCTGTGTTGGCTATGTGGTGCTGAGCATATCTAGACTCTCTTTGTGGCCCCCTATATTGGCTATGCCTGTACCCATCATTTGGATGTTGCCTGGGGTTCTAAGCATATACAATACATTGACTATGGGATTAGTGGTTGACCCTGGGCCCTGCGGTTCCCGTACAAGTTGTGAACCTGGCTGAGCGAGTGAGGTCATTGGGTTCATCTCGACTGCAGCTGCCATGCAGCTGCATACTTCCCTTTTTTCCTTGTCTTTCCTTGTTAGCTCCTCCAGTTGGAGCTGTGTCAGCTTTCTCTGTATCTCCTTGCCTTGTTCTGCCAGTCTCTGCTCACTCTGACGTCATGCTCTCCACAGCATGAATAACATGATCACAATATTCCTTGTGGTTTTTAGATGAAGTCCAACTTATTTCTGACTGGCCCTGGCAATGTCTCTAGTATTAAGTTCCTAAAGAGTACAGATATGTTTGGATCCGTTTCCGGGTCCATTTCTGTCTCTATCCGCCATCTCTTGACCTGGCTTTGGATATGAGAGGGGGGTTCTCTGCCTCACCCAGCGGCTGTCCCTTCAATGCTTTTGGATCTACTTTGGTCGGATACTCCTCCCTCAGTGCTCCCCACAGTCTTTGTCTGTATCTATCAATAACAGTGCCATCCCAAAGCATTTCCTGTGCTGCTTCTTCTGGAATTCCTTTCCTTAATGCTCTACTCATGCTGGTCACCCCCAGTACTCTGGTCAACAGCGCTTTTAGGTCTCCCACCACTATTATCTTTCCCATTGTCTGCTCTTTAAATATTTTGATCCACTTACTTGCTCCCTCATTTATGTTGGGTAAGGTCAATATCAGGCCCCCTAAGTCTTGCGTTCCCCATGGGATATATTGGACTGTGGCCTCCTTTTATTAATATTGGACATTGGGATTGGGCTATAGATCGCTTGAAAAATCCTGAATTTGGAGTGCTTCTTCTCTTTTCAGAGCTTTTTGTCTTTTCCTTCAATTGCTGCTCAAGTTCCCTCACCTGGGTCTTGTCTCCCATCAGTTCATGACTTCTCCCTCATACTTTTTTTTATTGTACCCTTTGTAACAGTCCAACATTAGCTTTTTCTCTTGGCTATCCTGTTCATGACTGTACTGTTCTTCTTTTTCTATCTCCACTTCTCCCACGATATTTATCTTTCCTTTCACTATTGGGTATTGCCCTAGATTGCACAGGGGTGGTCTCTCCTTGTTATCCACCATTCCCTTCTTCATCTCCTTTCTTTTCTTCACCATTTCTATTACCTTTTCCATGCTCTTTCTCCATCCCTAACCTTCTTCCATGAACATTTTCCATAATCCTAGTTATCTTCCTTTCTTCTCTACCATTTTCTCTTTCTTGTCTCCCAGTTTATAGTTTTTTTTTATCAGAACTTCCATCTCCTCACACAATGTTACATTGTACATTCCTTCCTCTGGCCATCTAGTGGCTAGGTTTGCTGTGCCTTTAGTCAACTTTTCTGGTCTCTTTTGCATTTCTTCCTAATTCAGAGGCCGGAACCTCTTTCCCAGCATCTCTAATGGTGTATCCTTCAGTTTTACTGCTCAACTATAGCATCAAACACTATTTTTTACAATTGAAAAATTAAAGCTTCAACAACAGATTATACAAGTTATATTTCTTTTACACAAGATTATAATGACAAATTATTCTTTTTACAATTACTCCACCTATCCAGCCCTCCTTCCCTGACGGGGACAGAGCGGTATATGTGGTTCCAACTTAACCTCACACTATTCAACTCGTCCGTCCAGTCCCTCCTGAAATAAGCGGAAAGAAGGCGGTACCCACAAGGTTTTCAAATATTTGCTTATTTATTTATCTAATTTGCTTGTTTTTAATCCATCTGTATATAAAATGTAGTTTTACATTAATTGATTTTCTTTTAGTTTATTGAATATTAAATTTGATTGTGTCTTGATATAGCTCACCCTGTGAGGCTCTGACACTCCAGAAAACGTCGGCCATTATCACCTTCCTTCACTAGCCAAATACAATTTCTCTAATTTTAGGCATGTCAGCCTTTTTTGTCCCTTCATGAAATATATCTCAGTTACTGACCAAAACTCTTATCTACTTGAATCATAATATTATTATACAATACAATAGTACCACTTAACATGAACTATACTTCACACACTTAATAGACACAGCAATTTTTACACTTCATAATTCCACAAGCAGGTTTCAAACACAATATCAGCAACACTACAAATGTTTATCGACAGAAGCAGTCCCACACTGCACACACGCACTTACACACATTTGACACACACACTTACAAACACACACAGTCTATCTCTGCTCTTTCTTCCAGGTTCTTTTTGTTTTCTCTCTCTTATTTACTTCTAACTGTATTGTAATTATTATTATTCAGTTACTATTGTTATTATGCACGCTTAATACCCTCTCTTTTTCGACACTGTTTTTTTGTTCCAATTTTATCATGGATTTTATCATCAATTTCCTTACCCATCTTAACACACACTTCACAAGCCAAATAGAGTTTCTACATCTAATTTACTTATGTCCCACCCATGAAGACCTTAGTGAACTTGCTAAGTGGTATCCGCAGTGTTTATTTTCTAATTTTATACTCTACCCGTTCAGTCCTTAGCAAGCTTTTTCTTGCTAAGCGGTATCCGCAGAGTTCGGTTCTACCCAGGCAGACCCTCTACCCTCTACTGCATTCCCATTAAATGGGATGTTACAAAGTATGTATTTCTCGGAATATGTTTATTTTGTAGCAAGTAGTTTGGCCGTTGCTGCCACCATTAGTGTTATGTATTCTTCCAAAAATACCACTGGGATCTGTGTGCTCATTATCTGGATGCTGGTCTTTTTTTTATGTTAAAGGTTGAATCTGTAATGTTGTCAAGCAGTGACCTCTGGGTAAAAGAGCCCCCTCAGTATTGTGCTTTGTTCGTGTTTTTTGTTTTGGTCTGATGTGTGCGTTTTTGAGTATGTAGGGGGTTGCTGGCCATACCAGACAGTCCTGGAGAAATTCAATAAGTTACTACCTAAAGTTACACTAAAATCCAACTCTCACATCAGACAAAACAAAACAAAACAAAACAAAACTAAATAATGTAAATAGAGTGCAATATCAGGAGGGGCTCTTTTGCCTAAAGGTCACTCAACACTGACAGATATTTTTGAAGTACTAGAGTACTACAGTGCTGTTACGCTAAACAAAAGTGTAAGGCTAGTACATTTATTTTATTAGCATTGAAATCCAACTCAGGACTTTAATTCACTGAAACAAAAGCTTCAACAGAACCTATTGTCTTTCCAACCTCAACTTTTAGATCCAAAGGGCAGAGAGTGTTATAGAGGCCTGCACAGCTATAGTGGAGCCATAAAATAGCCTGCACATGCTTGGTGCAATATCCAGGTTTTCTGACCTACAGGGAAGGGATGCCCTGGTCCAGGCGGCCCTAACATTTTATGTAGAGGGATGACTGGAGACGTCCCTGAAACAGCAATATTGTTCAATATATATAATGTTATACATTGGTTTTACATGTCAAATATTGATGATAAAATATGTTATTTCATTATGAAAACATATGCACTTTTCTTGTTGGAAGGCTGGACTGCGAGTGTTGGGGGACCTTAATACCATAGAAGTACACTTATGGAGGACTTCTTCTGTGGTGGAACCCCATCTTACCTTTACTGGACCTGTTCTCAGTGGAGTACTCTCCAAGAGGCAGCAATAGGAAGGCTTTGGAGGAGATGGCAGTTGCCTACTGGTGGGACTGACTGATCGTGGTTGAAGGTCAGTTTATATAATTGGGATATTAGTGGGATATTGTTGAATATATTTGCAAGTTACAGTATGTCACTAAGCCAATGACTGTGTTTTAGGAATTGCTCAATACAACTTTTTAATTCCCGATACGACAACCTAATACTGCCGGGGAACGTAATCATTTGATAGAGCTATATGTCATAATGACTATGTGGCAGACCAAAGGGTCATGGTTAAGCCGCGGCTGCAGAAGGCAGCATGGCTTCCTTCCCACTGCTGCCGAGCTGCTCTGAGTCGGCCAAAGTAGCGCTGATTGGTCCGATTCGGGGCAGGGAGCTTTCTTAATGTTTGTCTGTCTTGCAGAGAGGGATTCGGCGCACAGGCTTGTCAGCTGACCAGGAGCCAGATCGGGATGTCGTTCCACCTGCGCCCAAACCATTAATGTTTATAATTTATCCTTTTGACCAGCGAGCTTTTTTGTTAAACATTTGGAATAGGGTTTAGGGTTAGAGTTAGTTATACACTGAGTGTATCTTCAACATCTCCCTGAGCAGCACCACAGTCCCAACGTGCTTTAAGACTACTACCATTGCCCCTGTGCCCAAGAAGTCCCTTGTGTCCTGCCTCAATGACTACCCCCCCATCGTAGTCACCCCCACCATCATGAAGTGCCTCGAGAGACTGAACCTGAGGCACATAAAGACCCTTCTGCCTCCCGTGCTAGACCCCCTGCAGTTCGCATATCGAGCCAACCACTCCACTGATGACTCCATCTCCACCACCCTTCACCTAGCACTCACCCATCTGGACAAAAAGGACACATACGTCCGAATGCTGTTCATAGACTTCAGTTCTGCATTCAATGCGATCATCCCCCAGCACTTGACCAGGAAGCTGAGCCTGCTGGGCCTGAACACCTCCCTCTGCCATTGGATCCTGGACTTTCTGCAGGGAGACCCCAGACAGTTTGGATCGGGAACAACACCTCCAGCACCACCACACTGAGCACAGGGGCCTCCCAGGGCTGTGTGCTCAGTCTGCTGCTGTTCACACTACTGACTCATGACTGTACAGTGCTACACAGCTCAAATCACATCATCAAGTCGCCGATGACATGCCCGTGGTGGGTCACATCAAAAAGAACGACGAGTCAGCATACAGAGAGGAGGTGAAACAACTGACAACTTGGTGCAAAGTCAACAACCTGTCCCTGAATGTAGACAAAACCAAAGAGATGGTTGTTGACTTTAGGAGAGCACAGAGGGACCACGTGCCACTGGACATCGACGGCTCCTTGGTGGAGATTGTGAAGAACACAAAATTCCTCAACGTCCACCTGGAGGAGAACTTAACCTGGTCCCTCAACACCGGCTCCACTGTAAAGAAAGCCCATCAATGTCTCTACTTCCTGAGGAAGCTGAGGAGAGCCCACCTCCCTGTTAGGCCCACGGCCTCCCAGCGGCACTAGAGGCCGCTCTTGCCCCATCTGCCGCTCCCTACTTGAGCCTAATTGCACACACCTGGGATCAATAACCTGCATGACTCTCACAGTATTTGGTCTCAGCTTCCCAGTCATTCCTTGCCAGACCGTCAACTAGCTTACCGGAGTTGTACAGCTACTGGCTCCCTTCCAAGTTCCTAGCTCCTAGTGTTTGTGCTCTTTGTCTCGTCTTCCTCTTACCTGATTGTCTCCGCTCGTCGACCAAGGCTGTCCGTCCTTCTCCATCCAGCCTGGTTCCTCGTCTCTCCACCCGGATCCTGGACCCCTCCTCCTGGTCATCATCTTTTTTTTTTTTTTTTTTTTTTTTACCTGTGCTGTCAGCATGCTGGACATACAACACAGAGTATTTGTATTCCATTTGCATCCAGGACAGAGTTAGTCTGCAATAGGAGTTCAAGTTCTCCACCTGCAATGCAACTCTTTATTAATTCTTAAATCATCAAGAACTCTTGCAATAACTCTGTCCTGTGGATGCCCTGTAAAATGACAAGAGCACAGTTTTGGTTATGGAGAGCCACCACCAACTCCCCTCTTTGGAGAACTATTCATCATGTTTGGATCTATAACAACTGATCACTACTCCAAGAGGGGGAGAATCACCACGATGAGACAAATAAACATAGAAACAAACAACATTTACACAAAAACATGAACATTGGATGACAACATGTATTGAGAACTGAATTAGGTCCAGTTAGGTCCAGGAAAACTGGAACTACAACTGGTCCCGTGGCCTCTTCCTGTCAAAGTTATGGCAGTAAATATGAGAGGAAATGAGGGGAAAGTACCCCCGGTTGCAGGGGTGCCTGAGTGCATGTGTGCGTGCATGCGTGCGTGGGTGTGCGTTTGTGTAAGATGTCCACCGGTGAGTGTACATGACTTATCCCCATTGGTACTGGTGTAGAAGGTCGGTATTATGTTGCGGCGACTCCAGGCAGCGCAAGGGGCCCCGAAGTGTCCCTGCAGATGATCCCCGGGTACCCCGCCCTGCGGCCACGGAAGACCCCCGGGTCCCCAGAGAAGCCAGAGGGCCGTGGAGCAATTCCCACGCCCAGCCCGAGGAGCATGACCAAGTCCCCGTAAGCACGAGGAGGCCCTGCGCCCCAGGGGCTCACACATACAACCAACCCCCAGGCGCAGGCACAAGACGCAGCCGCCGGCACAGAACCCGGGCCATGGGCACAAGGCACAGACCGCGGGCCCGGATCACGGCCCCACGGTGACAGACCGACACCCCGCCCGAGCTGCCCGCCCCATAGGCGGGCCGGCAAGACCCCAACGTCCAACCACGCCCCACCGCAGCCGACCAGGTGCCGTGCCCAGCGTGAGTGCCAAGTGACCATACATGTAGCACGGGGGCACGGGGCACCTCAATGTTACACCCCCCCCGGCGATGCCGGCAGGCCGTCAGGTATACAGGCACTCCGCCACCCCAGCGCCCGGGGTGCCCGCCGCAGAGAAGCACCATCGCAGAAGCAAAAGGCCAACAACCACCCCCCACACCCCAACCCACACCCCCAACGACACGCAGTCCCCCCAGGGGCTCCAGAAGGCACCCGGCGGTGCTCTCCGCAACCCCGCCAGGTCGCAGCACATCACAAGCCAAGCCACCAGGCGCAAGCCGTCAGGACTCCAGCCAGGCCGGGAGGAGGGGCCCACCCGACCGCCCCCCGGCCAACCACGCCTCCACACCGACCCGCCAGCGACCGGCCACCCCAAAAAACCCAGTGATCAGCGTGTGCTGTTGCTAAATGCAGTTAAAATTGCGGGGCTGGGGGTGCGAGTCCTTCAGGCAAGTTAAACCTAAATCACTCGCACCCCTCCTGTCTCGCAGACCCTGGATCGATGGAGTGTTGTTCGCAGTAGGATTGGTGTGCAATGCGTGTGTGTTCCAAGCTAATGTGAGTGGGATTAAAATTTTGGGACAGACGAGAAGCATGCTTGGGCAGGAGCGTGACAGGCAAGATGGCAGCTGCCCACCGCATCCCCACCCACATAGCCATCCCGCAAGCCCTCAGTCTATTGTGTGGTGTATGTGCTGAGTATGAGTTTCGGGAGTTTTGGCACTGGGAGAGATAGGCAAGTCGCAACTGGATCGATCCAGGGGCGCAGCAGGCCGGGGAGCAACCACGTGGACCCCCCCCCGGGCCCCAGTGCGCCCACCTCCCGTACCTGGTGGCAGCCAACCCACAGCGATCAGCCAAGGGTGCAGTGCATCCGCCATGCACCTCCGCCATGTCGGGCAGCTCCGCGCCCACATCAGGCCCCTGGTCAGCCCCCAGCCGCCGAGCATGCGGAATACAGAACAGAGGGTGACAGACGGCACCCCCACCCACAGCCCGACCCCCCAACGACTAGCACCCCGCGCACCGAGAGCGTCGGAGGGCAGGCACCCCCGGTCACCCATGAAGGAGGCCGCATGGTGAGCCTCCTGGTCACCATCATCCCTGCCCTGTCTGGCTACATCTCTACCTGACCGGGTCCCCCTGGCCAGCTCCACCGTCTGGGCAAATAAACATCCTTTGCCTGCCTCCCGTCTCCCCGTGTTGTGCGTTTGGGTCTCTCCTAGCTCTGGTCGTGACACTCCCGCCCCCCATCCTCACCACATTCCACAGAGGGACTGTAGAGAGCATCCTAAGTAGCTGCATCACTGCCTGGTTTGGTAACTACACCAACCTGGACCATAAGAACCTTCAGCGGGTAGTAAGGACAACTGAAAATATCATCGGAGTCCATCTCCCCTCCATCTCAGACATCTACGCCACACACTGCATCCGCAAAGCAACCAGCATTGCGGAAGACCCCACCCACCCCTTACATAAACTTTTCACCCCCCTCTCATCTGGCAGAAGGTACTAAAGCATACGGTCCCTCACATCTAGACTATGCAATAGCTTCTTCCCCCAGGCCATCCAACTCCTCAACGCTTAGTCACTTTACTTTTCTACAGCCACTTAACCCGCTAGACTATATGTAGCATGTAGACCATGTATGCAGCCCTCGGCCAGATACACTCTGTCTCCCTCCCTAAACCGCTACCGATGGGCAGAAACTACCACAGATGCATATATATTTTAATTTGTTCACTTCATTCCACTGTCTAGCGTTGTAGTCTATAATTTAGTTTATTTGCAGTTTGAGCTACAGAAAGTAGTTCTAGAGGCACAGAATGAATTCTCTGCATAGATGCAGACAAAATTACTCTAACCGTAATCAATTAATAATAATTAATGCTGTTGCACACTTATTTTAGGAAAGCCTATCAGACAGCCAACCATTTAAAACATTAATTGCATTTTATACATATATAAACAAGTGTGAAATTCTAGACAGGTATAGCATTTATAATGAACTTAAAAGGATAAAAAGCAATAAAAATCAATTTCAAACATTTATATATCTTCATATACTCATATATTTAAGTGTTAAATTTTACTGTTAAGTGAAGACAAAATGTTACAGATGTAGCTTCTCACATAGCTTCTCACGTAGCTTCTCATGCGTCATTGGTCACGGCGTCAGTTCACGGCAAGGTAAGTGACGATCGAAATGATTGGCGGCTTAGTTAGCAAAGTTGTGTCAGCTTTCAAAGCCATACAAGCCGCCGCACGTATGCACGCACACATGCGTACACACATGCCTACACACACACACACACACACACACACACACACACCATGAACATAATATGCGCTGTAACAGTTCAAAACAATGTTGCACTCAAGGGGTTAACAAGCCTACGGGACAGGTTGCTGGGAACCTGACCAAGCTATACCCATGCCTCCCCTGTAGCTACAATTACACAATTTATATAATAACAAGTATATAAGGGACACTGAAGAGTTGGTGAAATTAACCTTTAGTCTGGTCTCACGAGAGCCCAGCCGGGCCCTCCCACTCTGGGACCGGCGCCTGTAGGGGCTCCAGTCGGTCCAAGGAGATCCAGGAAGTCCACGAGGGTTCCTACAAAGTCAGACACCGATCAAGGAGCGAGATCACTTGTGTGTCTCTACAGCAGACCAGGCGCAGCAGTGGAGCGGAATAATCTAAACACCGGCAATTTCTTGACGCGATCAGGGTGATGGACAGACAGGTGGACAGGCGATCAGTCGGACAGGTGATCAGGTGATCAGGTGGACAGGCAAACAGTTGATTGGGCAGACAGGCGATCAGACAGACAGGCAATTAGGCAACTGCATTGGGGGATAGCGGCATTAATGAGCGACTGGAGGGGCAACACAAAGAGTAAGATAGTCACGATTCCTTCACACAGACTCACACAGACAGTTTGGCTATGGGAAAACCAACCCTTTGTGGAGTGGTTAGAGCGAGTCCTTCTTTGGTAGAGCTAGCACGTCTCCACTAAAGCCGGCCCCCTTTCATGCTTCCGGCATCACCACTGATTTCCCCCACTGCCGTCCCATGTACACGCCACCTACTCAATCCTGTACCTGTGGAAGTAAACAAAATGAACACACACTGCCCTACATAGTGGCCAACCCCTTAGTTCAGTTCAGTTTGTCCTGCAACAGCTGTTCACCGTGAACGTTACCAACTGAATCAAACAAACTTCAGACTTCAGACAAATCTATTTCTACTGAGTGAGCCAGCAAAATCCGAGTCTGAAAAGAGTCACACCTTTCATCACTACCGAAAACTCTGTTTCCACTTTCTGTTACTATGTCATCATTATCAATGAAGGTACTAGAATAGTGTCACAAATAAAATGTTAAAAAGATGTAAAAAAAAGGTGCTAAATTAAGCTTTGCATCTAGTCTGGGTCCTATTGTAATGATCACTCTTCTTGTGGGTACGGTGGAACAATGCGTTGAGCTGCTGCCTCACAGCATGAAGCGCATGGGTTCAATTTCCACCTGGGGCGCTGTTGGAACTGTGTTACGGCGGGTCCTTTCTGTGTGGAGTTTGCATGTTCTCCCCATGCTCACATGGGGTTTCCTCCATGTAACGTCAGTAAGGACACCCACCAACATGCACAACATTGTCGTCTGACCAGCAATGGACATTTGTAACCAGGTCCCCTTGTTGTATGTTGCCCACTGCTCCTGGCTGCCCCCCTTAATAAAGGACAAGCCAGGATGGGTCAAATGCAGGGGACTCATTTCACCAGCCACCATCCGAAGCATGTGTGTTGGTTGCCATGAATGCATGTGTTGTGTCTTCTAATCAATAATGCTTTCTCTTTTTAGAAAAGGAAACATAATAAGACCTTCCTACACTTGTATGTAAAGACTCTTTCCGTACGTCTCAGCTTTTCCATTATTTACAAATGAGACATTGCGTCCCCCAATTTCCCAACATCCCTTCTTTAATGCTTTAGCAACCCTGGGAGGGTCTACTGACATTACTCCTTCGGCAGAAAGCACTCATCTCTTAGATCTATTTCTGTATTATTCCAATGGGAAAATATTGCACCAACAACCCAAAATCTGTATAGGAACGGGATCAGGTTTGGGATCAGCGGTGGGATGGTCTCATGCAATTCAAGGTTTTACGTAGAGTGCATTTTTCCAAATGCAGATTGTCTGAAATATATATGAATGTCACTTATGAGTATGATAGATGACATGCCATCCCATGTGACCCTAGTCACATGTTTATTCAGTGCTCCAAACTCCAAAATTATTGGGATTCTATTTTTTTTATGTTATCTGAAGCTTCTTAAAATCAACCTGCAGCAATGCCCCTTGATCATTATATTTGGTAATCCTCTTTGGTAGACTTGGCTTGGGGTTGGGTCAGCATGGAGTCCTCCTCAAACCCCAAACATGCAGACATTGTTGCTTTTCCGACCATATTTGCTTGATGTAGAATTCTTAGTATTCTCTTAGGGCAGAGGTCACTAATTGGCAGACTGCAGTCCGCCATCCTGTCTGGACCCAGACCCATAACCCATAAATTATGAGAATGAATACATTTTGCACAACTTTTATTGCCTTGACGGTACTGGAGAAATGTCCAGGAATGTTACAGACCAATTGCATGTGTTGTAAATCATCTCACCTGATGTTATTCAGCTAATCAAATATGCGCATTCCAACAAGCATCTCACTGTCACACACAGTCGAGAGAAGAGAGATAAGAGAGCGGAGTCACACAGTGAGAGAACTAGGTAAGTCAGTCAGAGAGAAGTCAAGCGCAACTATGAGACAAAGCACAGATCTTTTGAACACATCCGCTCAAATCCCAACTGAGAGCACAGAAAATAAACGATCTAAAGCCCAATTTGATCGATCCACCAGAATCCTGTCACATTCAATAACTGGCCAGCAATGTGCTAATGAATGTTCGCTTAAAGTTGCTTGGATTTTAGGTCGACATAAAAAAGATTTACTGACAGAGAGTTTGTCCAGGAGCCCTGAAACCTTATTTGAGGGAAAACAAAAAGAGTTTTGTGAACAAATAAAGCACATACCTATGTCAGCATCATCAGCTACAAAGAAAGCTGAAATGTTAACCCAGGAAGTGCTCGCTCAACTGAATGAAGCACTTCATAAGTGTGGCACGGTGGCACAGTGCATTGCACTGCTGAAGGTTCTGGGTTTGATTCCCGCCTGGGGTCCTGTGGGCACCATGACCCGGCAGGCTGTCCCAATTAGGACCCTTTCTGTGTGGAGTTTGCATGTGCTCACATGGGGTTTCCTTCATCTTATTTCAGTAAGGTCTCCCACTGAAAACAAATGGAACCAGGTCGCCGGGCGTGTTGTCGAATTCTGCCCACTGCTCCTGGATGGGTCAAATGCAGAGGCCACATTTCAACAGCCACTGTGTGTGTGACATTCAAAGATTCTTCTTCTAAGGCTCCATGCATGGGTTCATTGATCATGCACATGGGAGCCAAGTCTAGCACATCTGGTCTGATCCCATAGAGTAGTAGCTACTGTAGCATAAATTGCTAAAATCATTAATATGATAGAAAGGTGTCAGAACACACAATCTATTGCAGCTTGCTGTGTATGGGGCTGCGTAGCTGCAGACCAGTCAGAGTGTCCACGCTGACCCCTGTCCATGGCTGAAAGCACCAGAATAGACCATGGAGGAATGGAAGGAAGTGGCCTGGTCTGATCAATCATGTTTTCTTCGACATCATATGGATGGTCAGGGTTAGGGTCCGATCTGATCAAGCATCTGCAGGATGTGCTGAAACAACAAGTCCAATCCATGGGGGCACCACCACAGGAGCCTTTCTGTGTGGAGTTTGCATGTTCTCCCCGTGCTCACATGGGGTTTCAGGAAAGCCCCGGGTACCCCGTGGCCACAGAAGACCCCAAGGCTCCCAGAGAAGCCAGAGGGCAGTGGAGTAACGCCCACGCCCACGCCCGAGGAGCATTACCCAGTCCGAGGGAGCACGAGGAGACCCAGCAACCCAGGGGTGCACACATACAACCAACCCCCAGATGCAGGCACAAGATTCAGCCATAGGCACAGAACCCGGGCCACGGGCGCAAGGCACAGACCGCAGGCCCGGCCCTATTGCGACCGACCGACACCCCGCCCCAGCCGCCCGCCCTGCGGGCAAGCCGGAAGGGCTCCCATGCCCACCCTTGCCCCGCGCAAGGGGAAGGCCCGCAGCCGACCAGATGCCCCACACGGCGTGAGTGCATTTCTTCATTTATACTCTACCCATTCAGATATTTGCAAGATTTTCTTGCTAAGCCGTTTCAGCAGAGTTCGACTCTACCAGACCCTCTTGAAGTGCACTTTCTTGAGGTAGTATTGCAGAACCTATTAGAATATCCAAGCAGACCCTTGGGAGACTTGTTTTCTTAAGGTGGTATCATGGACTTCAGTTTTCCTCTGACCAAGCAGTCCCTCTCTATTAGAAGCTGTATCTCAGAACAAAATAAATAAGAAAAAAACAGACCTTTAACAAGACTAATCTCCTTAAAGCGGTATCTCAGAAGTACAACTTACCCAAACCATTCAGACCCTCAAGAGACCCTTCCCTGAGGTGGTATCTTAGAGACCTTTGTTACAGAAATTAAAGTGTCAGTTTAATCTGAACATTGTCAGTCGGTGGTTTTAAAAAAAGATGCAGAGACGTTGGTTTTGCTTGTACAAGGGTCAGATCAGAGACCTGCTCTGGAGCAGCACTGAGATTAACAGTTTATTTGACGTTACAGTTTCATGCATGCTCAAGATAAAGCAAAACTGTGATGCATGGGTAAAAATAGTGTGTTGTTCCCGCTCTGCAGTTGCAGCGCTGAAAAAACAAAGCAACGACAGCCACCGGCAGGAGCCCAAGGCTGACCACAAGCACTTGTACGTGTATGTGAGAGTTAACACTGTGCTGAAATTAAGATATGCGGCTGGGGCTATATGAGGTTGTGTTCTTCATTATGGGTGCATGCATTTGTATATGTTTATGTGATTACGGAGATTTATTGTTACATTCCACTCTCTTAATCATATAAACATATGAATACAATAAAAATCACTCAGAATTAAACACAATTAAATAAATCACTCCTGAAATAAACTAACACACAACAAACATTGGTTCATTTAAATTCACAGAGATTCAATACACTGCATCACATCTTGTGTGGGATAAAATACAAGCAAACGGCGAAATAGCAAATTACACATGGGAGTCATCATCAGAGGTGTCAGCGTCAGAGGGTTGCTATGGAGGATCCCATTTGGGGATGGGGGAAAGGTTGGGGATGGAAGAGTAAGAGGGGGAGTGGGGTCGGGGTCAGAGGGGTGTACAAGAGCGTACGTTTTAACAGAAGCAATGAAAGAGTGATCTATGTAGCGAACAACAACAGCACGAACACACGGGATTAGACAGCAATCACAGAACGCGAAGAAAACAAGAGCATGCGAGAAGCATGTGGAGGGCCAGGCGGTTCTGGAGAGTCATCTCTGATGTAGCACGGAGCTGGGATGAAATGCCTTTAACAGGATCCCGGGTGTAGTTAACAAAGTACTGTTGATTGTAAAAAATGTAGTTGATCCAATCGACATTCTTATTAATTGGGCACCACCAGCAGAGGGAGGACTCGACTTGTTTTTAAAAAAACTTTTATTTAACAGTAAGAGCATACATGTTTATAAGTCTATAAGTGTGTCTTTAATGAGTCTCTGTATATCAGCCTCAGTGTGTCATTTAATATATAATTGTGCGTATACCAAATATCTTCAAAGTTCTTGGAGTAATTATGTGTGCTAACCCCAACCCTACTACCCCAGCTACACTCTGAGAGCGTGTTTGGGGCTGCCTCTTCTGACTGGTGTTGCTGGGCAAGTCATGTCCTGGGCATCGTCAACACAGAACTCTCTGATCTTGTGGAAGAGGCAGCTCTGTCTGGCTCTCTCCAGTCCAAGTGGCGACATAACAGGATGTGCATCTCTGGGGGGCAGGGCATTGACATCCCAGAGCAGCTGGAATCTGGTCTCCTCGCATCCAGAAGACACCTTGGTCACAACCACACCAGGATCCTTGGCATCAAAGCTGGAAAACATGAAATAGAATCTAAATCCAAACACTATATTTATACATTTATTTGTTTCACTTTAACATTAGTTTAAACTTTGTAGAATAAATACTTGCCGTTTGTGCACAAGACAGTGATGCACTACCCACCAAAGGTGCTGTTACTGCTTAATCTGTGGCAGTGGTCCGAATATGGGCTCAGGTGTTCTTGTCAGTTGAAGCTTTGCACCAACACTGTGCCATCCTCTTTCCCCACTAGCTGAGGGATGTTGATTGTCTTTTCCATTCTGTTTTGAACAACTGCTGCAATTTAAGCAAGAGTGTTCACCCTCGTCTTTCGGAAATACTGCTTGATATGTCCAAAGCACCAGTTTGGTGAAAACTTGATGTGGCCTACTATCAGGAAGTGTAGATCCATGGGATGGTGCAGCTTATGCAGTGTACGCCAAGCACAGTACCACAGCATAAACTTGTTTTTGTTCTGTCCACTACAGTTGTGACAGTGAAGGTCTACCTCGGTCTCCCAAAGACAGTAGTCTTGTGGAAATGGTGCAGGTAACTGATGACTGCGATAATGCCTTTGCTGGATGACATACCTTCATCCACCATTTGACTTGCTGTGGTTTTCCCTCACAGCAGACAACCAAAAAGGCCACACTTTCGAGGAGTAAAGAAGTACATTGGACATGGCTGAAGGGGATCTGATGGACAATGAACCTGAAAATAAAAATAAAGGCCTTGAGAAAAAATCTGAGCAACAGATAATGTGCAAAACCAGTGTTTGATCTGTCAGGTTCAAGAATGTAGTGGGCGTGTGGGTGCTCAGCATCATTGACTGCCTTTCGCCTAGCAATGTTAATAGTTGACCAACCCATATTTAATTTCTGTTGTAGCCTTTTGTCAACCCCTTCATGTAACTCTCTCCACAATGAATAGTCAAAGTTTGCATCACTTTTTTAGATCATGTACTAACCTGTTGAGCGAAGTCAAAACTGTAATGCATCATGATGGCACTGTTGTGATAAAGTGATAATTACCCGTGAATGAAAAGAAATGAAACCCTGCAGATTTGTACACCATCCACTGAGTACTTGGTCCACTGCCTCTTTCTTTTAGCTGGCGTTTTCTTGCTGTCTGGAGTCATTTCACTGCATCTCCCATTGCAAAATAGCTGTCCCATGTTTCCTGCTTTGTTAAGGCTGCTATCATGTTGCGTGAGATTTAGATAAAATCAGGATCCAGTCTCTTTGTACACAATTCCTGGTCAAGCCTGCCATTTTATTTTTGCTGTTGGCCGCATTTGCAGGTAAACTCGAGAATCTTGTCCACTGTTCCTTCTTTATAATGTGCATCACCATCCTCAACGGACTTCATCAGGTCATCAACTTCTTCCGTTGTAATGTTACAGAAATGAAACGGTCGCTTTAATCTGCAGTTTGTCAATCGGTGGTCTTACGTAAATAAAGAGGCAGACAGACGTTGCTTTTACTTGAACAAGAGTCGGATCAGAGATATGCTAAGGAGCAGCACTCTGAGTCGAACGGTTTATTTTGGGAAATCAGAAACAATATATAGCAGTTTGGCATCACTTGTCATTGGTGAACTATGTGATGAATGTTGTTCTCGCTCTCCGCAGCTGCGTTAAGGTGAGGCCTAAACACTGAGAGCTGTGTCTGGGACTCCAAGGCTTGGGAATGTCTGTGGGAATTATGTAAATTAAGGAGAATATGTGACTGGGGTTATATGAGGTTGTGTTCGTCATTGTGTGTGTGCATGTATGTTTATGTGATTTCATAAATTTATATACTGTATATTGTGACATTATTTTGTTCCACCCTTTTAATCACATAAAAAGATAGGAATAATAAAAATTAACATTATAAAACATAAATATTGAGACACGATTATATCATAATTACTCGAAATGAATCACACAAATGATTATGAAATAAACTCTTAATATGAATAAAATTATAATAAAACACTGTAAAGCATCAGTGGTGCTAATTCACGAAGATTCAAAACACCATGTCACAACCTGTGTGGGATACAAAATTAGGCAAAGTATAAAATAGTAAATTACATACTGGAGTCGTCATTAGAGGTGTCACAAACCTATTATATATATATATATATATATATATATATATATATATAGGGCCACTTATGATCAGACCTTTTCTTTATTTTTGACGAGTCCAGATGTTTGAAGCACCTAATAAGCTCTGTGAAGGAATTCTTTGTTCAACCATTCTGAGACTCACCATCACACCCCCTTGAACATCTCCCCATAAGACACTGAAAAAAAGAGGCTTCAAAGAAACGCAGAATAAAACGATAATAATGAAATCTAATGAACATACATGTAAGAATGAAACAAATAACGAGCATTCTAACACTGGCTTTGGATGGTAGGACTCCTCATTTGCCAAAAATTTTGTCCAGCCAGGCAGTATTCCACTGCACATGGCTGGCATTGTTCTTTAACTCTTTCCTAAGGTTTTTAAGTATGGCCAATGCAACAGTGAATTTTCCATCTGGGGCCGTGTTGTTAAGGAGCACATTCAACATTTCACACCAAACATAGCACAAATGCCTTGCTGCTCTGCTAGGATCATGTCGAGAGCCAAATGATTTTGCCAGGGCACTCGGGAAGTTACGTCTCGCTGCTCACCGATGGCCTCAAACAACTGAAACGTGTAACTGGCAAAGGGTTGTTGATTATAATAGATGTAGCTCACCCAATCAACATTTCTGTCAATTGTTCACCAGGGACAAAGTATAGAAGCAGATTCACCTGAAATTTGTTTTTGTGCCTTAAATTTGTGAAGGGACCCCCCCTTGAAACTCTGAAGGTATCTATGTAGACACCGGGGGCGTTAACAGATTGTGTTCTTTTTCAGTTGACATGGGTGCAGTGTATCATGCAGTCCCAGATGTTTGGCGATGTGGCCATGTGTACTCTATTGGTTGTGGGGTTGTAGGTTTGAGGACCCCATTATCTTTTAGTGGTTGAGCATGATGCCGCTGATCGGGAGTGCTATTAATAATGTTGTGATTAGTATGAATGCTGGACTCCACATAGTCATTTAAATGGGTTAAATGGGTGCCATGTGCTTTGCCGGCTCACGGTTTCTGCCAGGTGCAATCATTAGGTGTGAGTTCTTAGCTTTTGGCAGTGACATTGGCTTCCTTGCTGGATACAGCGCTGATGGCGTTGATGCCCTTTTGTCCACAGGTTGGTTGGGATATTGGTGAGTGGGTGAGACAGTTCTCGTTGTTCAGTTGGTTCCATTGGTTCCGTTGGGTTCAGTGGTGGTATATATGGGTTTCAGTCGATAATAAGCGCTATTGTCTATGCTAAATGTCTGTAGTTTGGCGTGGATGGAACTCAGTGTTATAATCTTTGCTGTGTGGTGGCTAAGCTGTAGATCCTGGGCGGGGATAGTCACACACACATTCACACGTCATCAGCAAAGTGCATGCAGTTGGAATCTCTTCCAGAAACTTCTCTCAGTACGCTCCAACCCTAAAATGCAGACAATGACAGTGAGTCAACTTAATAGTTGACATCTCAAATAGAAGTGGGCTACAGCAATGCAGTGTCATACTGAATGGCAAGACTGAAAAAGTGTAAGACAAACAATGCAATGTATTACTAAGAGGTAAGACAAAACAGGTATGCAATATAATACTTGATATATTAAACTTGACTAGTGGTAGATGATGTAAAAAGCAGTTTTCCTTAGTTTTAAGTGGCCAAGTGTGTGGATTTATAGGTTTTAGCCTTCGGCCTTTTGATTTCCAAATGAGGGTTTTTGAAATATCTAATTTTTATTTTATTCTTATTTTATCATAGTAAGATTAACAGTCCCCCATCACCCCCACCCCCAATTAAATAAATTGATTTTCCAAAATTCCAAAAAACGCCAAACACCAAATGTTAAAAATCAATCAATAAAAGTCAATCAATTAAAATCAATACCAGGGATATAATTATAATTTGTACAAACATTAAAGAGACTAAACAGTATTTGGGTCCTTCTGAACACTCAAGATTGTTTTACTGCTGATAGAGTGTAAACTCCATGGTTTAATGGTTTACTTCATGGATTAGTTGCCAACCATTAAATTAATCACCAGCTAATAATTAAGAATTGTAAAGAACACCTGTATGATGGTAAACTGGATATTTGATTCCCCCTCTACAGAGACACATTTTCACCTCTCAGTGAGAAAGGGGTTGATTGCTCCATTGGTATGGTGAGATTGTCGTCAGTCGGTCTGCGTTTGCATATGTATGGGTTAGGTGTGGGGGCTTACAGACCTGTTGGATGACACAATGATTGGCCAAGTGCACGCAAAAATGTAGCCCAAGGCTTTACCTACAGTCTGCTTCAGTAATTACTCAAAAAAGGTGTACTGCGACCATTAGAGACAAGTACCGTACCCACGTATGAAAGTGTTAGACTGGGAGGCTACAGTATAAATAATTATTTGAAAAAAAAAAAAGTAGGAAGCAATAGGAAAAACAGCAAAAACATGTGATAATTAAAAAGTGGTGCAGCTATACAGATAAAAATAATCTCATACAATTGTCATAATGCACAGATGGTCAATTAGACTTGTATGTGTGTAGGTGTGCATTAGTTGTTATTCTGAAAAGCAACGGGGATTGATGGATACTAATAATATACTTCAAACTACTACTAATAATAAATATAATGACTGAAGCCGGTCTTGTGCTGATCAGTCCCTGCCTGGAGTAGGAGCGAAATAAGTTGCTCAAAACGGAGTTCTAAGAAGAATGATCATTCCTGCAGTGCAGACACAACAAAAGGAACGGTTCCTCCAAAAAGTCCTTCGAACTAAGAAAAACTTTCTGCGGTGCAAAAATGCACGATATAGGGAGTTTTGCAATTATATTTCTTGCGATATTTCACATTTATTTCATGTAAATTAAAACACCTGTTACACACGGTAACATTCGATAGTTTCATTCAGTTAACTACAAATACAATAAAAAAATATTAGCTTAGAACACATACACTCAGACACCAATCCTACTCCGAACAACACTCGACCAGACCAGGGTCTGCGGGGTGCGAGTGATTCGGGTTCAACTTGCCTGAAGGACCCCCACACCCCTCAATATTAACTGCAATTGCCAACAGCACACATTGAGCACTGGGGTTTTCCACCGTGGTGGGTCGCTGATGGGTGGGGATATTTAGAGCACCGCCGGGTGCCTTCTGGGGTGCTGTTGTGTTTGGGGGTTGGGGTGTGGGGGGCGGCTGTCAGCCTTTGCTCCCACTGTGCAGCTTCACTGCCGCAGGTGTCCCAGGTGCTGGGCATGGTGGAGGGCCCATATATCTGGCAGACTGCTCACATTGGCGGGGCGGGGCTAACATCCAGGCGTCATCCACACTCTGCTACGTTGATGGCGCGATGTCTAGTTTGCTGCAGTGGAGTTGGCCTCGCCCTTGCGCGAGTGGTTCGGGCGAGGTGTTGTTCTTTCGGCGCAGGGCCTGGATCCGGGCTTGCGTCTTGTTCCTGAACTTGGGGGTGGGTTGTATGTGTGTGCCCCTTGGGTGCGAGGTCTCCACGTGCTCCCTGGGACTGGGTTTTGCTCCTCAGGGCTGGGCGTGGGGGTTTCTCCGCAGCCCCCCGGCTTCTCTGCGGGCGTGGGGGTCTTCTGTGGCCGCAGATTGGCTTGGCAGCTGAGAGTTTGGGGGGGCTTCCGGTCCCTTTCTGCTGCTTGGAGGAGAACCAATTGGGATAAGTCATGTACACTCACCAGGTGGACACCTTACACACACACACACACACACACACACACACACACACACACACACACACACACACACACACACACCACTACACCTGCTTTGAATGCACTCCAGCACCCTCCTGGTTGCATTCCTCTCCTTTCCTCCCTCATTTACTGCCAAAGCTATGACAGGAATAGGCCACTTGCCCAATTGTAGTTCTAGTTTTCCTGGACCTAATTAATTGTTTTTCAATACACGTCGTCCAATGTTTATGTTTTAGTGTAAATGTTTGGTTCTATGTTAAATTGTCTCACCAGTAGTGAATCTCCCCCACTTGTAGTAGTGATCAGTTGTTTATAGACCCAACCATGATGAATAGTTCTCCAAAGTGGTGGGTGTGGTGGTGGATCTGTGCCCTTGTAATCCTATCGGTCATCCACAGGACAGAGTTATTGCAGCAGTTCTTGATGATTTAAGAATTAATAATAAGTTGAATTGCAGGTTGAGAACCCAACTTGCAGAATTACTCTGTCCAATATACATTGGCATACAATACAAATACTCTTTGTTGTATGCCCAGTATGCTGACAGCAAAGGTAAAAAAAAAAAGAAAAAAAAAAGATTCGAGCAAGGACCCGACAGGGACCCTACATGGGTCAGCCATGCCCCATTCACGGATTTGCCTGGCCCCCGTCATGTTCAAGCTGCCCTCTCGAAGTGAAAATAGTTTTAAAGTTTTGAAAATATCGTGAAAGAAATTTGGGTTTTCCTCATTGGCATCACATTCCACCCTCCCCTGGAATCTCGCCACCTGGTTGGCAAGACAGAAGTCTGATGGTGTTGACCTTTCCGGCCCAATGCCGGCAGGAGTCACTCCGGATCTCATCTGTGGAGTCATCTCCTATAGGAAGGAAAATGTCTGGTTGTTCTTACTCATGCATCGCTGAGTGCACCAGAAGCTGTTGGATGCTGGTACTTCCTCTGGGCTGCCATTCTTTGAGTAGGTCGATGTGAAAAGTGTTTTTGCTCCTGAGACGTAGGAGCAGGTGAACTTTGTACGTCACTAATTCTTGGGGAATGCCAACACGGGAAAATATCTGTAAGAGGGCTTGTGTTATGGCACTGGTGGTGAAGCGTCAGCGGGAAGCTTCAGGGTAACAAGTGGAATAGTCCCAGATTACAAGGATGTACCGATAACCAGATTGTTTTTGTTCTAAGGGCCCAACAATGTCCATGCCTATTCTAGAGGATGGAATGTAAATTATAGGCAAAGGTTGTAATGGAGATGGCTGGAGCCTTTTCTAACTAGTTAACTGACACTTGGGACAAAATGGCTGGCAATGTGATCTAATGTTTGACCTAGGATTAGCACTTTCTCTCTAATCCCACATGGTACTACAAGCTGCTCCTCAGTACCCGCTTATGGTATATCAACCCTTGCTGTACAACATAACTCTCCCCAGCTAGGGAAGGCACTACCCTGGTTTTCTCTCCATCTACTTCTGTGACCCTTTTGAAAGCTATCTGAAGTGATTAATCCTCCTTCTGTATCTTTCCCAGGTCCCCTGGAACCTCCCACCACGTGTCTACCCCTGGCTGCCCTACCAACTGTGGCTGCTCTTTTCTGACTGTTCCTAGTACCTTCTCTCACCTTTTCGTTCATCTGATCTTTATAGGCTTATTATTACCCTCATGGGCAAGCTCATCCAGACGAAATCGTAGCTGCTCTAATCACTGGGTGTTTGTGGATGTCTTACTTTTGCCAGCCTCTGCGTGTGAAAGAGTGACCACCATGTTACTCAGGTAAAATTGGAAATGCCCTGGGCTTATAGGACTGGATGAGTTAATGCAGGCACAACTCCAACCTCTAAAAAGAATGTTTGATCCTGAACCTCCAACTGCACATGGGTGGCGAGATATGGATGTTTATCCCCATGTACACACCAAACATCTAAGAGTCTACTCTCCCTCTGAATTTGCTCTTCCACTAGGTAGGGCATGACTAGTGTTTGGGTGGCAGAGTCTAGCAATGCTGTGGAGGGAATTTCATTTACATTTACTACTGCTGTTTGCATTTACCTTGTGACTACCTGGGTGTTAAAAATGTGCTTTGCTGACTCTGCAAAGTTAAGCTTGTGTGGGCTCCTGTAGTCTTGCGCTGTGTTCATTCAGGCTTATTGTGACTTTCTTTTCCACATATATAACAAATAGCTGGCACTCTCTCTACCTTCACCATGTCTCTAGGTGACATGGCTACCTGTTCTACCTTGGTAACTACCTCTGTAACCAGTACTAGGACCACCTCCCGGACCAAATCCCACAGACCTACCTTTTTACATGGCTTGCCTGTGGCTCCTGTCAAACTGGTATGTCTTGGGGCCCCTCTGTGCCTAGATGAAGGGCTCTGCCGCCTGCTGTCCGGTCTTGGGGTCATGTTCTCTGACCCACACTTTGAGCTCTGGAGACAACGTCTGGAGGTACCATTCCAGGATAATTATTTGTCCAACTTGTTCTACTCTCTTGTCTCCTGGCTTTATCCATTTATTATACAAGTCTTTGAGCCGATTGTAAAGTTCACGAGGACTCTCCCCTGGACAGTTGTCTGGCTCCCGGAATCTTTGTCGATTCGCATCTTCATTGATCTCAAACTTAATTAGAATGGCTTTCTTCACCCGGTCATAGTTTATCCACTCATTCATATTCATATTTGAATAAGGGCTTCTTGTTCCGCCAGTCAGATAGGGTGAACAGTCAGTTCTGTTACATCATGTGGATACGAAATGCACTGCCCAATCTGCTTTGGGCCACCTGAAGGCTGTGACTAAACGTTCAATTGTCACTGGATATTGTTTGATATCACCCCCCTCTTAACTTGGAAATTGTATCTCTAGGCCACGCTCCAGCATCTGCATGTTATGATGAGGTGATGGGGAAGGTGGACGCATCTCCACCTGGCCTTCTCCAACCTTGCCAACCACCATTGCTCTCTCCTTGTCAGCCTGTTGCTTGTCAGCATCTCATCACAAACCTGATTCAGTTGAACCTGGTTCAGCTGGACATGGATGCTATGGCATCACTACTCCAGCTTGAAGGATTCCTCCACCTGGTCCCGCACCTGCCTTGGAATCAGTTCATGTAACTGATTCATGTATGTGCTGGGTGGCCCGGAAAATCAATCTGCCTCTGGCTGATCCTCTGGATCCCTCTCCTCCAGGTCTTGGCCGACCACATTCTCTCTATTGGTTCTCCTGGTCCAGGTGTGCGCCGACTCCCCTGGATTTTCCAGTTTTGAAGAAGACTAAAAACAAGAGGGGTGGGTGAAAACCCTACTCGAGGGATTGTGTGGTAATTTTTACCATCACCGCCACCGCTTCTCTGGCGCTCTAACCACATGATCCCTCAACAGTTGGGTTACCACCCCCCCCTCGGGTAATGCTACACCCAAGTAAACGACACACATGCTTATCCACATAATGGAACAGAATATGATCCATCAGATCAGGCCACCTTCTTCCATTACTCCATGGTCCAATTCTGATAGTCGCTTGCCCATTGTAGGCGCTTTTGGGTGTCGACAAGGGTCAGCATGACCACTCTGACCGGTCTGCAGCTACTCAGCCCCATACGCAGCAAGCTGCAATCTTTTTCCCCAATGTGTAGTACAGTTGCTTATCTGTGGGATCAGACAAGATGGGCTAGCCTTTGCTTACCACGTGCATCAATGAGCCTTGGCACATACTAACCACTGCATACTGGGAACATCCCACAAGACCTAACATTTTGTAGATGCTCTGACCAAGTCTTCTAGCCATAACAATTACAAAGATCCTTACACTTGCCCATTTTTCCTGCTTCCAACCCATCAACTTTAAGATCTGACTGTTTACTTGATGCCTGAGCTGCCACCTGCTGGGGAGCTATATAATTTTGGCTACACTAATATAAAGTATTAGTGGCGGATTTAATGTTGTGGCTGATCGGTGTATATCAAAGCAGTCCTCCATACCTATCCTAGGGAGGGGGTCATGTTAAGATTTTCGGGAAAGAATGACAAGGACAAATTACGGGTTTGCTTGAAAATGCCAATGAATGTACAAAAAGAAACTTGTAAGTGTATGTTTATAGTGTCTGTTATAGTGTTTTCACAGTTTTATTTGTTCAAACCTATTTGCAGTTCAATCATTACATTTAGGAAAAAAAAAAATGGAACAGTATACAGTATTCTTGTACGTTTGGCGAAAAGTATTACTAGCTTGATAATACCTTACAAAATAATTGACATATTTCTGTCATGCATGAATTATTCTAAATTATATATTTGGGAGGCTAAACAGTTTTTAACATATTGTCAATATAAACCAAAACACTGTGTACATTGTATATATGCATATGTCATAACCTGTTATTTATTCCATATTTATTTCAGCATCTTTGCACTCTGCACCATTGCGCCATCACCTTCCTGGTGTATGTATGTGTGTGTGTGTGTGTGTGTGTGTGTGTGTGTGTGTGTGTGCGTGTGTGTGCGTGCGTGTGTGTGCGCGCGTGTGTGTGTGTTAAATGTTTGTACATTGAGAGAAAGGGAAAAAAACAGAGTCAAATTCCTTGTATGTGAAAATACTTGGCGAATAAAGCTGATTTTAAAATCTGTTAATGTTTATTAAGTGAGTTTGACTAGAGCCCACCAACAGTAGCTGACTACAAGCAGCAAGGGGACCTCTCCTCCATGTTGCCAACAGGTACAGTATAGCAGACTAAAGAATGAAGTCTATGAAACATAGGTTCCTGGATGTTATTTTTAGGTGAAAAGCAGTAGTAAAAACAACTTTAACAAACAAGTGTAACTATATAAACGACAACAAACTTTTTAAATTAAGCAACATAACTTCGCCCTATGTGTCCGTTATACGTTATACGATTGGTCAAGATTAACAGATTAACATGACTCGCCTGTGGTTTTTAGTACAGATGCCGTTGCATTCCATGCAATGTACTTTTTTATGTTGTACTTATAGAATCTACATTGTGTATTTCTCCACCTCCGCAATCAGTCTCACATCGTCCTTTGTTTGAGTGAGTTCACCATATGTATCTCGCCAGAAAAATCACGTGACCAAAGGTAACATCATTTTGGGCTTCCTTTCCCCGTTGTAGCACTCCATCAATACACGTATCTATGTGTCTCTATACGATCCCAATTGGCCAGGTCACGATTCAGTCAAACATGTTACATTTTATCAAGGCTATGCTTTACAAAATCCTTTGTGTGCATGTGAAAGCCTCAAATTGCAACAGCAATTTCCAAAAGCCAATGAGATTGTGTACCTTCACAATGGCGAAGCCAAAGAAAGCGACAAGTGGCTTAGTGTGGACTTCTGGAATTTTGACACTCTCATGAATGTCTGATTCATGCGACTTCGTTCATCCGTTCTCCATCTTTAGATTTGTGCTTCTCAAAGCCAGTAGTTGTTATGTGTGTGTGCAGAAAAGACAACATCTGCATATTTCATTTGTTAAATGAGCATTGCTCGATGTTTTACTCGTCATTCATGATTGAAAAAAATCACGTAATGCAGACGAGGTTCAAGATGCGTTTTTAAGGATCAAGTGTTTCAGTGGTGGCCTCCTGGACATTATTGTAATTGGTGGGTGTGAGCATGTTCATTTTTTAGACACAGCATGTATGGGGCTCATAAAAATCTCGCCCACTTATTGTCGTCTGTTTGACAGCAAAACAAGGGAAATAGAGTATATTAAAGTATGATCAGATGCTGGCTATTTGAATGCTGATTGTATGCCCTGTGCAGCCTTGTTAAGTCGTAATGTCTCTGCATTCATGTCTGCAATAGTGTGATATCTCAGTATTCACATCCTCTTCAATTTAGTGTCTCCTCCTCCCTTTTATCCTCTTCTGTCTTCCCCCTTGCCTCCCTATGTTCATCTATCTCTCTCTCTCCATTTAGTCTTTGCCTTTGGATCTGAAATGGTGTGATAATCTGCATGTCCATTTATTCTGCTGGAATCCCTCTAAAAGTATTTTTCAGGAAACTTAAGTCAGGAGGGTGTATTAGTATGGATTATGTAGGTATTAATCGTCTTTCATATAATGTGTGTGCGTGTGTGTGTGTGTGTGTGTCCGTGAGTGTGTAGAGCCCTGCTCTGTATCGGTCAAACAGTGATGAGAGAGAAGGACAGAGAGGGTGCTACTGCGGTAAATTATTTTATCGCACAGACAGATTTTTTCATAGTTTATATTCCAAATAGCTAGTGCTATTTTCTTTGCGCATTCCAAGTAGATACCAATGACTAATTTTGTATCTTTGTCTTTCCTCCTGATAGACTGAGACAGTGGCATGGCTTCCCTGCAGCTCCTTCTCCATCTCTTGCCACTCAGAGTTGGATGGAAGAGGATCGAAATAAGTCCCAGGGATGCAATAGACAAAGTGGTGCACTTTCACAGGGTATATGTGTCTCATCTGTTAAAAACCCATGAGCCAGTTATTCAGTTATATGAACTCAATTTGAAACAACTTGCGTGTTCTTGCAAGGCGTGTTCTTCCAACAGAGATGTACGTTTGCAAAAAAGAAAGGACTAATGTATGTGACAAATGACCTCTTGAATCTTGAATCTTAAAGTTTCTTACTTTATGACAATTCCTCAACAGTGAGGACATCTTGGGGACACATGGACACAAATTCACAAACAGTTTGCCATGGCCTGTTTAGCAACTCAACCTTTCTGGTGTCCTTTAGACTCAAGTATGCAGTGAGGAGTTGAAAACTTGCTAGTGGTTCCTCCCCCTGTGCCGCTTTAAAGTGATAGCTCAGATTGTTACGCGCACTTTACAAGGAGTGCATTCCTTCCAAATGAATTCGGAGATACAGGTTAGTATCTCCCCATTCATTTGGGAGGAACATACTCCCAGTAAAGCATACTTTCTCACAACATGGGGGTAGTTGACTGGTCAAACTGGAGGATCTATTACACTCACATGGAGGAAATAAATAAGCGAATACCACTGTATGTGTAAGAATCCCAACTTTATAATGTTCAGTTTAAGATGTTAATGTTATTCTTTTGTTTTCTGCTGCATGACTGAAAAACTACGGAGAAGAGAGGGTAAACAACCATACATCCTTGCTATTGGCCTTACCCAGAACAGAATTGATACTTTCTACATCGTCCTGGACAAACTGCTTCTCCCCTGCTAAGTCGTGTGGTTTTGATGAACTTGATGAACAATCTTATGAGTCCCTGGTCCAGCTCTACACTTTCATGCAAGCAACAGTCTACACCAGGGGTGGGCAAACTTTCTGGCTCGGGGGACTGGCGGGCCAGACCACTAGTAGATGAGATGAAAAATGAGCAAGCATAAACTGTAAAATATATGTGAAATCTTATTCCTCTTATCCCATTTTTTAATTAATAAATTCATTAAAAAAAAAAAAATACAACAACTCACCATTGATGGATTTAATGAGAACAGTGTTGCTGGTCACCCTTAATACCAATCTGCTGCCATTTTCGTTTTGAAAATTCATAGGACAGCGCTCAGGTGTTCATCAGTAAGCTTGGCTCTGTGTTATGTTTTGTATATGTTCATCACACTGAACGTCTGTTAACACACATAAGTAGAGTCAAATAACACCAGCATCTTCTGTGCCAACTGTCGGATGTTTGAAAACTTTGTCTCGTTTAGTGAAGCATAAAACGTATCCAGTTTGATAGAGTTGAACTTCTCCTTTAGGACAGAGTCAGACTGGAGATCAATCAGCTCCCACTGTAATTCCTACGGTGCTGCCTCATAATCAACTGACAGGGGACATGACACCTGTGACTTCTCAAACTTTTCAAAATCAGAGAAAAGACGGCAGAATTCTCCGTGCAGGCCGCCATCGATTTACTTTATTTATTCGCATGTTGGGGGGCTTCTTTCAGCAGCGCTAGCGTGGGGAAATGCGCAAATGATTTGTTTGTCATTTGTTTAAAGAACAAAGTCAATTTTACCTTGGCTTTCACTTTTCACTTTTCACTTTTTTTACATGTCGTATACAAACTGATCTTTCCCTTTCCCGAACCAGCAATTCACATCCCCACCCAAAAACCGAGACAAAGAACCCACAACTACTCCCCGAAAAACACATGGAAGCCAGCTGCACGTACTCACCAGGAGCACGCCCCCCACTGGAGGCAGGCCAGCTCAACTCAGGTAACGGAGCGGACGCCACCACCCAGAACCCCCAGCTCCCCCACGAATACAGGCCTATACACCACAGACATCCCCAGAGCTGCCCTGCCATCAACCCAACCACAGAGCCCCGGCAGACCAGAAGGACCCCCACATCCCCCAAAGCACCACGACATTGCCGCGACTTCGATTCCTGCCTGGGGCACTGTTGGCACTGTGCTCACATGGGGTTTCCTCCAACTAATGTCAGTAAGGACCCCCACCAAAACATGCACACATCATCATCTGACCAGCGAATGACACTCGTCACCAGGTCCCCAGGCACCTCGACGAATGCGGCCCACTGCTCCTGGATGCACCCCCGGAGGAAGGACAAGCCAGGATGGGTTAAATGCAGAGGCCTCATTTCACCGGCCACCATCCAAAGCATGTGCTTGTGTGTGTGTGTGCAAGCATGTGTTGTAGTGTGGTGTGTTGTGTGACAAATAAAGACTGTTTCTTCTTTCTTTCTTCGTTTCTTCTCCGCATTAAGGAGGGAGACGAATGGAAATCGGCCTTTAACACTCCCATGGGACATTATGAGTACCTAGTCATGCTGTTTGGTGTCACCAACACCCCTGCAGTCTTCCAGGCCATGGTGAATGACATTTTTAGAGACTTAATTAATGTCTGCGTGTTTGTCTACCTGGATGGTATTTAGATTCTCCACATTTGAGCAGGAACACGTCCGCCATGTCAAGTGTGTCCTCCAGAGGCTTCTGGAGAATAAACTACATGTGAAAGCCGAGAAATGTGAGTTTCATGTTCACAAGGTCTCCTTTTTGGGTTTGAGGAGAGGAGTGTACTAATGGACTCAGCCAAGGTTCAGGCAGTCATCGACTGGCCAGCCCTGGCCTCCAGGAAGAAGTTGCAGGAGTCTTTGGGGTTTTCTAACTTCTACAGGAGGTTCATCCGTAACTACAGGCAGGTAACATCCATCCTTAACTTCCTGGATCCCTCGTGTCAGTTTGTGGTGGTTGTAGATGCCTCAGATTTGGGCGTGGGGGCAGTAATCTCTCAGAGAGGGGTCATTGACAAGCTTCAACCATGTGCTTTTCTCTCTCGCAAGTTGTCCTCTGCAGAACGTAACTACGACATGGGGAACCAGGAGCTGTTGGCAGGAGTAGAACTCTCTCTCTCTGACAGCGCTTCTGGTTGGGACAGTCCATGGATCGGGACACCCAGGAGTTTGTGGCCATATGTCCTGTGTGTTCACAGAATAAGAACCCCCACCAAGCTCCAGCGGGTCTGCTTCAGCCTCTGCCCATTCTTCATTGCCCGTGGTCCCACGTCTTGGACTTTGTCACAGTCCTTCCCAATTCTGAAGGTAACACTACAATTCTCACCGTGGTGAATAGATTCTCAAAGGCGGCTCACTTAATACCACTGCCGATTGCCAGAGAGACCACTGAAGTCATGCGAAACCAGGTATTCAGGTTGCACGGCCTCCCTAGAGAAATTGTCTCGGATATGGGGCCACAATTCGCCTCTTGTTTTTGGACTCTTCAGGGTTCCACACCCAGTCCAATGACCAGTCGGAGAGGATGAAGGAGATGGAGACCGCGCTGCACTGCGAGGTTTCGAGAAATCCCACGTGGTCCAAAATACTGCTCTGCGTTGAATATGCTTGTAACACCCTGCCCAGCTCTGCTACGGTCCAGTGTTCATTCCAGTGTTCCCGTGGCTATCAGCTGCCTCTTTTTCCCGAGCAGGAAGGCGAGGTCAGCGTCCCATCTGCCCAGGCTTTTCTCCGCCGTTGCTAACGCACCTTGCAGCAGGCGCGAGGCACCCTACTCCACACCTCTGACCAATATCAGAGGTCAGCCAACCGTCGCCGTACCCTAGCTCCTGCCTACACCCCGGGACAGAAGGTCTGGCTCTCCACACGGGACTTACCCCTCTGGGTTAAATCCAGGAAGCTAGTTCCCACGCTTTGTCGGTCCGTTCTCCGTCTCCAAGGTCATCAACCTGCCAGCTGTTCAACTGCCTCTTCCCTGGTCTCTCCACATTCATCCCACCTTTCATGTCTCTCGACTCAAGCCAGTTAAGGAGTCCACTCTTGACCCGCACCGCCCACCCGGATCATCGACGAGGCCCCCGCTTACACGGTCAGTCGTCTACTGAGGTCTCGGCGCAGGGGAAGGGGCTTCCAGTATCTGGTGGATTGGGAGAGGTACTGACCCTAGGAAAGGTCATGGGTCCCTTCTTGGGCCATCCTGGTCCCGTCCGTCATCCAGGACCTCCACCGGGACCACCTGGACCAGCCCAGTGGGACGTCAGGAGATGTCCCTAGAGGGGAGGTTCTGTCATGAACCCTCACTGAGATCCAGCATTCTTTGCTCTACTTATTTTCTTTTTATATTTTTAAAAATCTCCCAATTTTTTTTGATATGAAATTGGACCTCGGCTTTCTGTTGTTGTAGGATATTTTCAAAAAGAACATCACACTTATAGTTTGTTTTTTTTAATCTTATTTTATTATTATCTTATTAAACCTTTTTATTGTTTTTAGATTTTATTTTTCTAAAGATATACGGCGACGGTTTGTTTATTTTTTGCCTTTATTTACCAAGGGAAACTGGCTGCTGCATAGTTCCACTAGATGTGTTATGAATCTAGAGTTTATCTAGAATTTCCTTTATCCTGTCAGTAACTCCCGTCATTTGACATCTGGCCCCTCCCCTTTGCTCAGCATCACCTAGGTTTTCCGCTCTTCCCCTCACCTGCAGCTCATCTCCTCAGTCACCCAGTATTTATACTGCTCCACCCCCTCTGTTCTGTGCCAGATTGTTTTGCTTAGGCTGAGCTCTCCAGCGTACCGTCTAGTGATCTCTCTAATACCTTGTTGATTCCCCGTTTTTTTGATCCTCAGCCTGTCTTACAGATTCTGATTCTCTGCATGTTCCTTGCTTGACTTGTTAGCCCTCGCTGACGGATATCCTGGCTTTCCTGACCCTGGACTGTTTGTTCTAAGATACCCCTGCTCTGTGAACTTTCTCCTGCATCGCGTTCTTGGGTCCGCCGCTGGTCTGAGTCAGTGAGCCTAACAAAGTGTCCATCACAGAAACTGTAGGCAGGACTCGAAAAGTAGAAGCAGCCAATGTATAAAATATGTGCGCTGGGTCCTGGAAAACAGATGTGTTCTGCAGACCAGCTTGTTACTCAACTCAACTCTACCTCGACTGTGCCTTTTTGATAAAGAATTTACTAATTCACTACAACAGTATTAACTGTTAAAATAAATTGTATTTCAGTATAAATATTACTATGTTTGCTTAGTGATATTTTCATATCTCTGTTTTGATAGCTGTATGATGTATATGTTTAATTTACATATTTTATACAAGCTGTATTTTAATTGCATTCTGTATTTATTCTTACAGTTTCACTCCATCATTTGTACACGTTCTGTGACTCTTGTGTGGTCCGTGATAGGAGTTTGAGCTCCTAAATTCAAGCAATGGCACGCTCACCCCAGATCTGTGTTCTATGAGCTATAACTCAGGCCGACTCCCTTCTGTGCTTGCCAGTTGAGATATATGAGATTCAAGCCTATTGAGGCATGACCACTGTGTGCCAGACATGAGCCCATGAAATTGTGGAGAGTGTGGCCTGCTTGTACTAGTTATCTGGGAATAGCCAATAGAAAGAGCTGCAAATCAATGAACAAGTATAAACACAAACAAGTGTTTTTGGAAATTAATTTTGTCTGTTGAGTGAGAACTGATTTCGTTGCTTGATGCTCGTGAGCATGCTAGCAAATTTGTGAATTTAGAATATCAGGTACAATGCATTGAAGTCTTGAAAAATACTCCTGGGCTCTCCCCCATTTGATAGTCTGTTAGCGCACTTCCATGCAGAGCGTTTTCTGGGTAGGACGCATGTAAATGAGTGTGATCTTTAATTAAGAGATCGAGGCAAAACGTTTCTATTCTCTAATATGGAGATGAGCCCAGGGACCTGACTAGTCCCTCGAGAGAGGCTACTGTTAATAGACCAGACCGTTAGCTGGAGTCTCTCTTTTCGTGTCTCAGCGTGTCTCTCAATCTTCACGCACGCATGCACACACACACACACACACCTACATACACAGCATGTCATTTGGTGTAACTGAACTGTGAACAGACAGGAAATTAATAGGGGCAACTCTCACACTCTCTACAAGATAATTAATCCTCCGCCCCACCGGTACACCATCCCTACTCTACTTCGCTGTACCTCTTCCTACCATTTTATTTTTTCAGTCCCAATGTGCGATCTCAAATAATTAACTCTTAGTTTTGTTCCTGCCGGAATCGTTAATGGCAGAATACAAAAAACACGAAACAGGAAACCATAAGCCCACCTTTTTGTTTTTCTTCCAGTTCGATAAATTTGTTTTAGCTTGATAAATAATTCTAATTTGATCACATAATTATGTATTATGAATCATAAAATGAATCTCATGGGTTTGTTTATTTAATTTGAAAATGGAGTGCTTTACACATTTTAAGGACGATGGTCTACTTTCAACCGTGTTTATTTTTGATAGAAATCGGCTTGAGCTAGGATTTGGAGTCCTCCGATAAACTTCAAGATCTAGAAAAACACCCTAAGGAAATCTGTCATCTTAAAGGTTGTTCAGGGCTCTCACTACCAGTAGTCCTTTGATTTGAGAATGTCAAAACTTTTCTGATTAGTCACAGACTGGTTGGTTTGATCTTAGGTTTTGGCACCTGTATCATGTGCTACAACCCCAAGATGTGTGATGCTGTCTTTTGAACGTATCAGTCGTCTTAAAGCTTAATAAATACTGATAATATTTGAACGGAATCTCTCTCATTTGTGCAGGACACTGAAATCCTCCAGGACTCGTGGACGGCAGCAATTTTTCTAAGGGAAATAAATGGAGCATGCTGTAGGGGTGTGCAGGATGAAGGGAAGAGACTCATTCAAGGGACAGACAATTGTCTCAGGGCAAATTGCACCTGCAAAAAAAATAAAAGGTGCAGAGACACGCTGCTGAATACAAAATTCAAATCCATTATTCATCACATGCTGTATGTTTGAAATTCTATAAAAATGTATTTAATTTGTAATTTTTCTTTTACTGGTTTCAGGCAACTGACTATGGACTGATTTAAGAAGATAGGGCATGCCATGGTAAAAGGGTGCTATCTAGTGGCATATTTAAGAATGTAACCATCTGCACATTAGATGGCAATATTATTTACTTTCCTTCCAGACACCAGACTTCTCTTTCACAGAAACTTTATATATATATATATAGATACACACACACACACAAACACACACACACACACACACACACACACACACACACACACACACACACACACACACACACACACACACACACACACACACACACACACACACACACACACACACACACACACATGATATAGGCGTGTATGTCACCCCTTCTCAAATCTGAGTCACATTGCTCAGATTGCCTCACTATGTGTGAGTGTGTAAAGCAACCTTGGGCCCACTGAAAGGTGGTGTATAAATCAAAGCCATTATTCATTACCAAGTCCTCTGTTGTCATGGGGAGGGACTCCAATTCACATTGTCATTAAACATAGAAAAACTTTCTTCCATGAAAAGAGAAGCTGCCTATTAACAGGGCTTAGATTGGTTGTTTGGAAAACCACCCAAACAAAAGAGAAAATCTATGGTCACAGGGATGTGATTGGTTCACATCCCACTAAGCCTGTGATTTGCGGTTTGGAAACCCACCCCAAAAAATAGAAAATATATGGTAGCAGGGTTTTGATTGGTTTACACCCCACAAAGAATGTGATAACTTATTTGGAAACCACCCCAACAAAAAGAGAAAACCCCTCATAACCTGTGATTGGTTCCAGGCACTGAAAGGGGCAGATTATGTAATTGGAGACGAGTACATCTCAGTATATAAGGAAATCCAAAATATTGGTTAGTTAGTTGGGCTGGATGGATAGATGGATGGATTTTGAACGATGGATGGGCGATGGATATTGAACAGTTTTACTTGTTGGATTGTGTTCAGATAGATGATTATGATATTGATCATAGTGGCGCGGTGTTGTAGCAGGTTTTAGGTTGTTGGAAAAAGTGTCTGTGGTTCATTAATGCAACTTTTGTAAAGGTGAGGGGAATGATGAGTGTTTGTTTTCAGAACTGTAGTTTGTGTTTGTTTGAATGATTTTATCGCAAAGTATTTCAAATTGATAAAACAAAATCAAACAATATAAATTGGGAAAAATTGCTGACTAAATATATTGTTGTGATGTCACGGAGAGCAGATATGATGCAGAAATGCATTCGTTTTTGGTTTTTATTTTATTTTTTTATTATTATTTTTTATTTTTTTGGGGGTTTTGTGTCAAAGTGATGTGCTGGTTGAGATAAGATAATCCTTAATCCATCCCACAGAATGGTAGGAAGTGTTACAGCAGTAACAGATTGGCACAACGGCATGAAGCATTAGTAAATTGGTAATTCTAAATGAAAGGATATGATGAATAAGTAAACAGTATAGATTATACACTATACATTAAAGAGTAATATTGCATGAGTGAATTGTCAGTTTTGGTGTGAAATTAAGTAGTGTTTGTGTGTTCAAATCCCTACCGGTTCCTTTTTTCAGTAAGGCTGGTAATTGTTTAAGTATAATAGAACAGCATAACTTTTATTTTTACTCTAGAAGTAATCTTGATTTGACATTGAATAAGGTAGCTGTTAATATTCAGTATAATACTTAGCAAGTTGGCTAACAAAGAGAATTTAGTTTTGTTTTTGTATAAAAATGAAACACTAAAATAAATGTGAAATATTTGGGCCATTTTAATGACTTTTAATTTGAGCATTTCAAAGTTTAAATTTAAAAATATCTTGTGAACTGATTAATGTTGTGTGGGAGTCTGGCCACAGGTAAGGGTTTAGGGAGGGAGACAGAGTCCTTTTTTGTCCTGCTACACCAACATGGCGAGAGTTTTTATTATACAGTCCAACAGAACAGTCAGACAAACATTATGAAATCTCCCTGTCTCGAGTCAGACCAATCAGCACTGCGCGGGCACTGATTAGGCCCGATTCGAGGCAGCATGGCGCAAAGGGAACCATCGTCCACAGCCAGTGCTTGACCATGCCCCTTGGTCCGCCACATACGTACACCCACCACCCGACTTAGATACCTTACCTCCCGCTGTCCCATGGCACACTTCTTTGAGTTGGCGGTGAACCCAGCCCACCTCAGGGACTCAAGCACAGTGCCCACATGCTGCACATGCCGCTCCAAGGTGTCACTGTGAATGATAATGTAATCTAGGTAGGCTGCGCCGTATGCTACATGTGGATGCAGGTCCATGAGTCTCTGAAAGGTTGCTGGGGCACCGAACAACCCGGAAGTGTGCAAATGTGGTATAAGCCAAATGGCATGGAGAATGCAGATTTTTCCTTGGACTCCTGAGACAAAGGAATGTGCCAGTAGCCATTGGTTAAGTCCAGTATTGCGAAAACAAGCTGTACCTAACTGATCGAGAACTTTTTTTTTTTTTGGGGGGGGGGGACTGTCAGCCTGCTGGGCATACAACACAGAGTATTTGTAAGCCATTGCATTTAGGAACGTTAGTCTGCAAGTGGAGTTCAAGTTATCAACCTGTGCAATGCACAGTTTTTGGTTTTAGAGAATCACCACCAACCCCCCTCTTTGGATAACAATTTATCATGTTTGAGTCTATAGACAACTGATCACGACTCCAAAAGGGGGAGAATCACCACGGGGACACAAAAAAACATAGAAACAAACAACATTTACACAAAAACATAAACACTGGACGACAACATGTATTGAAAAACAGTTAATTAGGTCCAGGAAAACTGGAACTACAACTGGTCACGTGGCCTCTTCTTATCATAGTTATGGCAGTAAATGAGGGAGGAAAAGAGGGGAATGCAACCAGGAGGGTGCTGGGCTGCACTTGAAGCAGGTGTGGTGGTGTGTGCATGTTTGATGGGACCTCCTGTGTGTGGTGTGCCACAGAAGACCCCCAGGCACCCAGAGAAGCCAGAGGGCCAGGGAGCAACCCCCACGCCCAGACCTGAGGAGCATTACTCAGTCCCAGGGACCATGAGGAGACCCCCCGGCCCAGGGGGGCACACATACAACCAACCCCCAGGTGCAGGCACAAGACGCAGCTGCAGGCACAGAACCCGGGCCGCGGGCGCCAGGCACAGACCGCAGGCCTGGATCCCAGCCCCACGGCGACAGACCGACACCCCGCCCGAGCCACCCACCCTGCGAGCGTGCCAGCAGGACTCCCATGCCCACCCATGCCATGTGCAAGATGGAGGCCCGCCCCACCGCAACCGACCAGACGCTCCACCCGATGTGGGCATGCCCCCAGACAGACCCGCCAGCGACCAGCAACCCCGGATAACCCCAGTGCTCAATGTGTGCTGTTGGTAATTGCAGTTAAAATTGTGGGGTTGGTCGTGCGAGTTCTTCAGGCAAGTCGAACCCGAATCACTTGCATCCCTCCTGCCCTGTAGACTCTGGTCCAGTGGAGTGTTGTTCGAAGTAGGATTGGTGTGCAATGTATGTGTTCAAGGCCAATATGAGTGGGATTGAAATTTCGGATGGACGAGAAGCACGCTTGGGCAGGAGAGTGACAGGCAAGATGGCAGCTGCCCACCGCATCCCCACCCACATAGCTTGCACCCCACCCATCCCGCAAGGCCTCGGCCTATTGTGTGGTGTATGTGCTGAGTATGTGCTGAGTTTTGCACTGTGAGAGATAGGCAAATCACAACCAGATAGATCCAGGGGCGCCGCAGGCCAGGGAGCAACCGCAACCCCTGGCCCCGGACCATGCCGTAGCACGCCCACCTCCAGTACTTGGTGGCAGCTAACGATCAGCCACGGGCACAGAACGGTCCGCTATGCGCCTCCGCCATGCCGGGCAGCTCCGCGCCTCCATCAGGCCCCTGGTCAGCCCCCAGCCGCCGGGCATGCTGACCACAGAACAGGGCAGCAGACGGCACCCCCACCCACAGCCCAAGCCCCCAGCGACGAGCGCCCCACGCATGTAGAGCGCCAGAGGACAGGTACCTCGGCAGCCCGGTATGACGACATGAGACCGCCCCCCACTGAAGGAGGCCACACGGTGAGCCCCACGCCTAGCACAGCAAGCCAGGTTCAGGACCCTGGTTAAGGACTCCGCCCTCATGGGACGCATAAGGACACACAAGCCGAGCCACCCTGCCCACAGGGCGGGCGAACCCAGTGGCGCGCCGACCCACTGACCATGGTGCCGAGAGCCAAAAAAGCGACCCACCCCCCCCGCCCCCAACCCAAGCCCCAGAACCCACAACCATGCCCCAAAACAACACACAAATGCCAGCTGCAGGTACTCCCTAGGAGCACCACCAACCCGCCCCCCCCCCCCCCCTTCAGCCTCGGAGTCAGGCCAGCTCTACTCAGGTAAAGGAGAGGACGCCACCACCCAGAACCTCCAACTCCCCCTTGGGGCCCCAGTATCCCCCACGAACACAGGCTTACACATCATGGACGTCCCCAGAGCCGCCCGAGCATCCACCCAACCACAGAGCTCCGGCAGACCAGGAGGACCCCCACATGCCCCAAAGCACCACGACATTGCCCCGACTTAGCAAGACTGAAGTATTAAATGATGGAGTTGTGTCAGTGATGAAAGTAGTCCATATTTCATTAAATGAATCAACATTGTTTTTCGATATTGCCAATAGCTATTCCATTGAGATGTATTCTATTAATAACTGCAACCATTGGGATGTAGTGGGATTATCTCTCTTTTTCCATTTGAGTAATATTGTTTACTTGGCAATTGTTAAGGCGGTCAAAATGGGTTGGTGGTGTTTAAGTGGTGGGTCGACTGAGGAGAGGTCACCGAGAAGACAAATAGACGGGGAGACTGAAATGCTGGGACCCAGAAGGATTGCTTCTTGGTGATGTTGGTCCAGAATGCTAGGATAGGTGGGCACAGCCAGAAGGCATGAAATTAGTCCTGGTATTAAGGGAACAGTAAGAGCAAATGACTTCATCCACAAAAAGCCATTTTGAACAATTTGTGTTCCGTGATATGAGCTCTGTGCAAGATCTCCAGTGCAAGGTTCCAGATGAGTAATTCCTTGTCTTTTCCAAGATCTAAAGATTATTGGTGTGTTTTTAACCAGAAAATCTGGGTTGTGCCAGATTGGCGTGAATTTGTTTGGAGACAGAGTGACCACTGAGTTTAAGGAATTTCCACCAGGCTGACAGATTTTTTGCGATAAATGGATTTTGAAAGCAATTATGTTTCCTTATTGATTCAGTAAGGAATGGGAGATCTGATAATGATAACTTCTGACATTCTGTTTGTCCAATGTCTCGCCATCCATGGGCCAATTGTTGCTCTGGTTGTAACCATTTAATCATAAATTGAGGATGGTTTGCTCGATGGTAGTATCTAAAGTTTGGGGCTGCTAGGCCTCCACAGTCTTTGATTTTCTGTGGTGTTGCTAGTTTAATTCTCGATTTCTTGTATTTCCAATAAAATTCATTGACTATTGAGCATAGAGTATTAAAACAATGTAGTGTTGGTTGCACTGGGGTCACTGAAAATGTATAGTTTACAATTAGAAGTATATTCATTTTCACTGCTGCCATCCTACCATTAGTGAGATGGGTAGGTTGTTCCATTGAATGAGGTCTTCTTCAATGGATTTAAGCAATGGAGTGAAGTTAAGGGTAAACAAATCTGACAGATTGGTGGAGATATCAATACCAAGGTATCTAATATTGCCCATTGTCATGGTTATGGGAAGTTTCTGGGTTGCAGCAACAGTTTACAGTCCCCCCCACTGAGTGGTAAGACTATGGTTTTAGTCCAATTTATTGAATAGTCTGCGATAGCTGAGAATTTAGATATAAGATTGAACAGGGGACAGGGGAGAGCGGACATCCTTGTCCGCTCTCCCCTTTCACCAGCACTACCTCTCAGGAGGTAGTGCTGGTGGTCTAGTAATCTAAAGGTTGCTGGTTCGATCCCAGGCTCCTCCTGCTAGCATGCTGTAGTGGCCTTGAGCAAGGCACTTAACCCCTGATGGCTGCGTCCGTCCGTGTTTGAACAATTGTAAGTCCCTTTGGATAAAAGCGTCTGCTTAATGTAATATCAATACCAAGGTATGTAATATTGCCCGTCGTGATGGTTAAGGGAAGTTTCTGGGTTGCAGCATTGCAGTCCCCCCCTAGACTGTGGTTTTAGTCCATTGAATAGTGTGAGATAGCTGAGAATTTAGATATAAGACTGAACACCTCTGGTAGGGATGATATTGTGTTCTGTATGCAAAACAAGATATCGTCTGCATACAAACTAATTTTGTGAACAGAGTTTCCTGCATGTATGCCTACGATATTACTGTTTTGACGGATGGCCGCTGCGATTGGTTCAATAAAGATGGCGAATAGCAAAGGGGAGAGCGGACATCCTTGTCTTGTGCCGCGTTGTAGAGTGAAACACTGTGAAGTGTAACCATTCGTGATGACAGATTGAGATGGAGAGTTGTAGAGGATTCTGATCAAATTTGTTTAGGAATGAAATAGATATGTCCAATTAACTCTGTCAGATGCTTTTTCGGCATCTAAATAGGCAATCATATTATTAAAGTTGTTCCTTTGAGATAGGCTGATCAAATTTATGACGCATATTGCTAGATGACTGTTTGAGAATGACTTTTTCAATTCTGTTGGTTAGTGTTTTACTTATAATCTTAAGGTCGCAATTAATGGCTCATGGGTCTATAACTGGAGGTGACGGTTGGGTCCTTATTGGGTTTGAGCAAAACTGAAATGAGAGCAGTATTCATGTGCAGAGGCATGGAGGAGGTTGACTTGACCTCTGTAACCATTCTGATGAATATTGGGGATATGAGTGGCCAGAATAATTTATAAAATTCCACTGGGTAGCCATCTGAACCATGTGATTTATTGTTGGGCATAGAGGAGAGAGCTTTCCTGAGTTCTTCTTGCATAAGTGGTCTATCTGGGTCTCCACTCACTACTCACTTCAGCTTCTGTCTTCTCGCGAGAACGCAGCATGCTCCCTTCTCCTCACCACTGGTCGAGAACTTCATCGACCCAGGGCATTGCGGAAGCTTCGAACTTGGACAACGTGTTCACCCTTGGGTAGTCCACGCAGAACCGGACTGACCCATCGGGCTTACCCACCAGCTCGATGGGACGAGACCAGTCACTGGATGACTCTATTACGCCCATGTCCAGCATGGCCTCTAGTTTTGCCTGCGTGATCTTGCGTTTGTGTTTGGGAAGGCGATACGGCCGAGAATGCACCTTTACCCCCGGGGTCGTCTCCACATGGTGATGTATGAGGCATGTGAGGCCTGGCATGTAGCGAAAAACATCAGAGAAGCAATACTGAAGTGCAACTATGTCCGCCTTCTGGAACGGAGAGAGACGGCCACTTAACAGGGCCAAGGTAGGATCGGCAGCTTTTTGAACCTCCGGCCTCAACTCATCCTGCTCAATGACTGGCATGACCGAGCCACGGACGCCTTCTCTCTCCATTCTTTGAAGAGTTTTAGGTGATAAATCTGTGTCACCCCCTGCCTGTCAGACCATTCGGCCTCATAATTGACCTTGCGAACCTGCCGTGTGACCACAAAAGGTCCTTGCCACTTCACGAGCAATTTAGAGCTGGACATGGGGAGCAACACCTTGTCTCCCGGTGCAAATTGTCTGAGTTGAGCCCCTCGGTTGTGTACATACGACTTTTGACGTTTGACGTTCCTGAGCCCGGAGCAAATTCTCTCGTGATAACGGCCAAATCAAGGCGTGTAACTTTGCTCTCAGGTCCAAAACATACTATATTTCATTCTTACTGGTGGTTGGACCTTCCTCCCAGTTTTCGGTTAGGTTTAATACCCCCTGGGGTCTGCCAAAGACGATTTCAAAGGGAGAAAATCCTGTGGAACCTCCCGCACCGCGAACAACAGGTGGTCCAACCACTTGTCCCAATTACGGCTATCATCGTGAACAAACTTGCAATTCTGGGTGGCTTATCAGCACCAATGACTGAGTTATCTCCTATCTGACTGTCATAGCTCACTCGGTATAACCTGTCCTTATTCACCGAAAAATACGGGTGAGTAAGCACGGCGTCTGGCCGCATCAATACACCATTGATTTTAACTACCCCCTCAAAGGCCTTGCTTGGGGTGCTCCAGTGGAAAATCATCGATAGGGAAGGTTAATGTGACCGGGGCAGATCCAACTTGGGATCCTGGAATGTGAGATGCTTGGGCACACCTGCTAAACATAGCAAAATCCTAACTCACCTCACCAGGATGAACCCCAGCTTCTGTCGACTGCAAGAAACCAACCTCACTGCATCTGAGGTCCTCAAACTCAAAGTTAAATGGGTTAATCAGATATTTTCTGCATCATAAAACAAAAAAAAAAGAGGTGTCTCTATATTGGTCAATAAAAGTATCCCATATCAAAATAAAACCACAATATCAGACCGAGAAGGGCGTTACATAATGAGTAATGGAATTTTTGGTAACATCAAATTAACCATAGCTAATATTTATGGCCCCAAATGAGGATGACCCAAATTTCGTTCACAATATATGTTCAGAACTCTTAGAATTTTCTGAATCAATTATCATATTGGGAGGAGACTTCAACACAGTACTGGATCGAAGTTTAGCCCGTTCTCAAGCTAGAAATATTCACAAATCCTTGTGTTCGTCGGACACTATAAACAATATATGAGTGATCTTGCTCTTGAGCATTGTTCCCAATCAAATAAGCCACATTCTAGAGCAGGGGTCACCAACACGGTGCCCACGGGCACCAGGTCGCCCCCAAGGAACACATGAGTCGCCCGCAGGCCTGTTATAAAAATAGCACAACTCACTAGTGAGTTGCGTCTAAAATTTAATTTTATTCTGTTGTTATTCTTTTTTAATCGAACTTGCATTTATATAGATTTTAAAATGACAATATCTTAAAAATATATTCATTATACATTTTTTTTTTTAAGTTTAGGTGAACTCTGACCTACTCTAGTTCAAAGGTCAGTATTGTGCGCGCGACAAAACCAGTGGTCGTGAAGAGTAAGCTAGCGGGCACAGCGAAGATGAGCGCTGAATGCAGTTTCTTAGCCCCAAAAAATGGCAGAGAAAAGAAAGAAAACTCATCACTTTCACAGCGAATGGGAGGAGGAGTTATTTTTTATGACTGTGAAAGAAACCTGCGTGTGTCTCATTTGCGGGGCGACCTTGGCGATGGCGAAGGGACACAATGTGGCGAGACACTTCACTATGTGTCACAAAAGCTACCATGCTAACTACCGACCGGGAAGCAAACTACAGGCAGAAAAAGCCTGTGAGCTAAAGGCAGCATTGGATAAGCAACAGTCTTTTTTCACGAAACCGGCAATAAAGTCACAAAAAGCAACCAAAGCCTCGTTTAGAGCTACACATTTTCTGATAAAGAAGAAGAAGGCATTTTCAGATGAAGAAGTTCTCAAAGAAGCAATGATTATAATTGCTAACACTGTACTTAAAGACGAGAAAAATGGAACCGATCTAATCTCCACTCTCTCCGACGTCCAACCGGGGGCATCTACGATGGCTAGACGAGTGTCAGCTATGTCGGGTAACTTGGCCGATCAGCTGGACCAGGATCTGGCGAGGTGCAGGTGGTTTAGCATCCAGTGCGACGAGTCCGTGGACAGCAGCAGTACAGCGCAGCTGTTGATTTTTATCCGGATGGTGTTTGAAGATTTCTCCACAAGAGAAGAACTCCTGACACTACTGCCCTTAAAGACAACCACGAGGGGAGTTGACATTTATAAAACGGTAAAGGAGTTTTTCGTACAAAAAAAGGTACCAATGGAAAAGCTGGTAGCGGTGACTACAGACGGGGCTCCTGCTATGTAAAGGTGACCCAGACTTCCCAAAATTTCTGCATTATCACTGCGTCATTCACCAGCAGGCGTTATGTGCAAAAGTGATCGGCTTTGAGCATGTGATGACTCCCATTGTGAAAACCATAAACAGCATCCGCTCCAAAGCAAAACAGCACAGGATTTTCAAGGTGCTATTGGAGGAGATGTCAGCTGAATATGGTGACCTGCTGCTATACCCCTAAATCCGATGGCTCAGCAGAGGATGAGTTTTACTTTGTTTTTTGTCACTTTTGGGTGAAATCAAAGAGTTCATGCAGTCCCGAGGTGAAGACGTCTCACTGCTAGAGGAAACAGAGTGGACACTTGACCTCGCATTTTTGACGGACATTACTGGTAAACTAAACCACTTGAACTGCGAGCTGCAAGGCAAAGATAAGACTGCTGTTGATATGATAAGTGCTTTTAATTCATTTAAAGCCAAGATGAACATTTTCACATTTCATTTACAGAGAAAAAAGGTGGTGCATTTTCCCTCTGTGCAGTAAGTGCTGAAAGACAATGCTTCTGCATCTGAAACATTTGAAACCGTTGCAGAAAAGTACTGTGAAGTCATAAACAGACTTGGCAAGAGTTTGAGAAAAGGTTTTGTGGCCTTGATCAGCTTGAGCCATGTGTGTCATTCATTTCCAATCCTTTCATGAATGTGGACACAACATGCTTTGCTGAGCAACTTAGTGCAACATTCAACTTGGATGCTGGACAGGTGGAGATTGAAATCATAACATTGCAAAATTACCTCCACCTCAAAGCCCACCAGGCTGCACCAAACTTTTGGTGCCTTGTTGACACAGAGAAGTAAAGTATTGTATGCACAGCAGCTATGAAGGTTGCCAGCCTGTTTGGTTCAACCTATCTCTGTGAATCAGCGTTTTCTGACGTGAACTTTATCAAGAACAAACACAGAACACGCTTACTGATGCACATCTGAAAAACTCACTCACAGTTGCAGTGTCAAGTCACACACCAGATTACAGTACACTGGTGAACAGCATGCAATGCCAGTCTTCCCACTAACAAGGAAACAGATACCAGATGTTATCAGTAGCAACACGGCAGTGCCATGGCAAATTTGAATTAAAATATTGAAGAATTGTGTTCAATTTAAAAGTGTGTTCATGATGTGTAAGTTATAATTTTGTTAAAAATGCCGCAGATTTGGTCATTAGTTCAAAATGAGACAAGATATATTTAAAAATATGTAAGTTGATTTTTCTTTAACATTACATAATTGATAACTTTTTAAAACATGGTGCAACATAGTTCATGGTTTGTTAGTGGCTAGTGAAAATGGGACATTTTTCCTATGAAATATTGTGATGTAAGTGATCATCTGAAAATGTAACAATTACGGAGATGAATAAAGTTCTGAATATTGATATCTGTTTCCCACCTTATTGTCATTGTTGATAATTGTGAGAAATCATTAACGTGATCAGTGTCTTCAGTATCATTAATCATGATTGATTATGTATAATTAAAGGCAAACTGAGTAAATTTGTTATTTCAGAAGAGCGTATCAAACTGGTAGCCCTTCGTATGACTCAGTACCCATGAAGTAGCTCTCAGTTTTAAAAAGGTTGGTGACCCCTGTTCTTGAGGATACGCATATTATTCACCACCCCACCAAAGGTTCTCTAGAATTGATCTTTTCTTGACAAGTAACACGAGTAACACTCTCCAAAATCCATAATCCTGAAATTCACCCTATTTTAATTTCCGATCACAGGCCGATTAGTTTCAACCTGATAAATGAAACAAACCGGAACCCTCCTGGCAGGTGGTGGTTTAACATCTCACTTTTGACAGATGAAGAATTTAACCATTTATTTTCCAGAGAATGGACTTCCTTCATTGAACTGAATGACTCCCCAAAAATATAACCATCCTTAATCTGGGAAACAGTTTAGGCAGTTCTATGAGGTAGTACCATTCCATTCTTCACTCACAAGAAAAAGAAAGGACAAGAATGCCAAAATAAACTGGAACAGCGACTAAAGGAGTTGCACTCCCAACGAACCCACTCATCCACTGAGCAAATCCAAAATGGACAATTGCATCTCAACTTGATCATATCATCCATTAAAAGACACAATTCCTTATACAATGAACAAGAGCCAATTATTTTGATTTAAATGACAAATCAGGTGAATTTGTTGCCAATAAATTGAAACGCGATATAGAAAAAACACTTATTACAGCCATCAAAAATCCACAAAGGAGGATAACATACACCCCCGCAATACATCAATAACATATTTAGAGACTTTTATAATAACCTATATCACTCGGATAATAAATGTAATATATCAAACATTCACTCATTCCTTGATGATATTGACCTCCCTTAACTTTTGACGGAGCAGGCTACCACCTTAGACCAACCACTTACTCTAGAAGAACTCAGGAAAGCTCTCTTCTCTATGCCCAACAATAAGTCACCTGGATCAGATGGCTACCCAGTGGAATTTTATAAACACTTCTGGCCACTTATATCCCCATTATTCATCAGAATGGTTCCAGATGTCAAGTAAACCTCCACCATGCCTCCGCACATGAATTCTGCTCTCATTTCGGTTTTGCTCAAACCCAATAAGGACCCAAACCTCACCTCCAGTTATAGACCTATAAGCCTTATTTATTGCAACCTAGAGATTATAAGTAAAACACTAACCGATAGAATTGAAAAAGTAATTCCATTTATAATTCACCCAGACCAAACAGGCTTTGTCAAAAGCAGACACTCATCCAGCAATATGCGTTGTTCAGTCTGATCAGAATATCTCAAAGGAACAACATTAATACTATTATCGCCTCTTTAGATGCCAAAAAGCATTTGATCCAGCTAATTGGACATATCTATTTTCAATCATCAACAAATTTGGCTTTGGAGAGTCACTCATTCAATGGATCAGAATCCTCGACAACTCTCCATCTGTTCCTGTCATCACCAATGCTAACACTTCACAGTGTTTCACTCTACAATGCGGCACAAGACAAGGATGTCCGCTCTCCCCTTTACTATTCGGCATCTTTATTGAACCGCTAGTGGCAACATTCCATCAAAAAAGTCATATCGTAGGCATACAAACGGAAAACTCTGTTCACGAAATCAGCTTGTATATTATTGTATATATTGTATATTAATATATTATATTGCAGAAGATATCTTGTTGTACTTATGGAACCCAATATCATCCCTACCGGAGGTGTTCAATCTTATATCTAAATTCTCAGCTATCGCAGACTATTCAATAAATTGGACTAAAACCATAGTCTTACCACTCAGTGGGGGGGACTGTAAACTGTTGCTGCAACCCAGAAACTTCCCATAACCATGACAATGGGCAATATTAGATACCTTGGTATTGATATCTCCACCAATCTGTCAGATTTGTTTACCCTTAACTTCACTCCATTGCTTAAATCCATTGAAGAAGACCTCATTCAATGGAACAACCTACCCATCTCACTAATGGAAGGATGGCAGCAGTGAAAATGAATATACTTCTAATTGTAAACTATACATTTTCAGTGACCCCAGTGCAACCAACACTACATTGTTTTAATACTCTATGCTCAATAGTCAATGAATTTTATTGGAAATACAAGAAATCGAGAATTAAACTAGCAACACCACAGAAAAACAAAGACTGTGGAGGCCTAGTAGCCCCAAACTTTAAATACTACTATCGAGCAAACCATCCTCAATTGATGATTAAATGGTTACAACCAGAGCAGCAATTGGCTCACGGATGGCGAGACATTGAACAAACAGAATGTCAGGAGTTATCATTATCAGATCTCCCATTCCTTAACAAATCAATAACCAAACATAATTGCTTTAAAAACCCATTCATTGCAACAACTCTGTCAGTCAGGTGTAAATTCCGCAAACTCAGTGGTCACACTCTATCTCCAAACAAATTCACGGCAATCTGGCACAACCCAGATATTCTGGTAAAATACAGACCAATAATCTTTAGCTCATGTAAAAGACAAGGAATTCCTCTACTGAAACACATTTTTAAAACAATTCGCTTCTTCAACTCGGCCACGGCTTACTTCAATTCCTTATATTACAGCACTCTCTAAAAGTTCAAATCAAATTGATGACCAAAATCCTACAACCACCTCCAATGATTGAACATCTCACTTAAATCGGTCACTTGAAAAATCCCTTTTACAGAATATACAAACTTTTATTTAAAACAGATGACACCTTGTCTTTACCTACAATGGAATGGGAAAGAGACCTTGCTGTTCCCACCGAAATCGACCTGTGGAAACTTGTTTGCAACAACACCTTTTCTATGACCCGCAACTCAAAATTGCAACTCATCCAATATAAGATCTTGCACAGAGCTCATATCACGGAATACAAAATGTACAAAATGGGTTTTGTGGGGGAAGACATTTGCTGTCACTGTTCTCTTGATACCAGAGATGACTACTTTCATGCCTTCTGGCTTTGCCCACCTATCCAAACAATCTGGACCAACATCACCAAGAAGCTATGAACTTTTCACGGTCGCAGCATTCCAGACTCCCCGTCTCTATGTTTTCTCGGTGACTGGTCCTCAGTCGACCCACTACTTAAACACCACCAACCCATTTTGATCGCGTTAACAATTGCCAAGAAAACAATTACTCAATTGGAAAAAGAGAGATAATATGGGCTACTTTTTTCACTGACATAACTCCATCATTTGATACTTAAGTCTTCCTAAGTTGGGACAATGTCATGGTGCTTTCACTGCATGTGAGGATCCTCCTGGTCTGCCAGGCCGTTAGTGGGCGATTCTGGGGCCCCACAGAGGAGTTGGGGGGTCTGGGTGGTGGCGTCCATTCCTTTACCTGAGTTGACCTGGCGTTTCCCGGGGTTGGGGGTGGGGGCATGCTCCTGGGAGTTCCTGCATGTGGCCTCCATGTGTCGCTTTGGGGTGTGGTTATGGGTTCTGGGTCTCAGGTTGGGGGCGGGGGCAGTGGGTCGCTCGTTTGGTGGATGGCGATGACGATGGCGGGGGTGGCCCATCGTGCCGGGGCTGGTTAGGCGTTCCGTCTTGTCCTGTCAACCAGGGTCCTGAACCTAGCTTTCTGTGCTAGGCGCGGGGCTCACCATGTGGCCTCCTTCGGCAATGGCCAATCTCCTGGCGTTACACCAGGCTGCTGGGGTACCTGTCCTCTGGCGCTCTCGGTGTGCGGGGTGCTCGTCGCTGGGGGGTCGGACTGGGGTGGGGGTGCCGTCTGCCACCCATTGTTATGTGGTCTGCATGCTTGGTGGCTGGGGGATGACCAGGGGCCTAATGGGGGCACGGAGCTGCCCGGCATGGCGGAGGCGCATGGCGGACAGCTCTGCATCCCTTGATGATCGCTGTAGGTTGGCTGCCACCAGATACGGGAGGTGGGCGTGTGAGGGCACGGTCAGGTCCGGGAGGAGGGGGTCTGCATGGGTGCTCTCCAGCCTGCTATGCCCCTGGATTGATCCGGTCGCGATATGCCTCTCTCCCAGTGCCAAAACTCATACTCAGCACATACACCACACAATAGGCCGAGGGCTTGCGGGCTGGGCTGGGTGCAAGTTATGTGGGTTGGGATGCGGTGGGTATGTATTCCATGTGATGTGAAGTCAGAATGGGAAACCATTTCGATAGAGTTCAACCTTTAAATTGAACTACTTTTACACACACACAGAGACATTGTTTTGGAGGGGGCATGTACCAATGTGTACTTACGTCTATCATCGAAGAAGAAATCCTGACGTCACTGACGTCACAAGGATACAAGGATCCGGTTTCACTTGTCTGTGAAAACTTTAATTTACCTGTGTTGTTATGGATTACGATTGTGATAGATCCAAGTCAGTGTTAGCAGCGCAAAGCAGTGATTTTCTGAGACTCATATTATTGATAGACTCTAAATTTTGTTGTGTTGTCCGTACTTTTAAACTCCACTTTTATAAAACATGTATATTATTAGTGTTGAATAAAAGCTTTTTTAAAAACAAAAATAGTTGTGTGTTGATGACGCTGTTCAACATTCCCTCAAAACACAAGAACAAAGCAGTGATTGCCCCATTCAGCAGTATGTTAAGTCACCACGTGGCTTTGCTTGTCCACCAACCCCATTTGCATTCTGGGAGCATGAAGGAACCAAGTATGGGGGAAACTTTTAAGGTGATTATCTCAGAAACAGGGTTTGCCACACCCTTGTCATTCACAAGTCATAGCTTTAAAATTATTTGCTTGATTTGCATGAGTGACACCTTGTTTGGAAGCTCTGATTCTCTACTTTCAAATGATGTGAAAAGTTGAATGCCACCAAATAACTCTAAATTATGCGGTGGGTCATATTATTGGACCATGGACCTTTGTAGTATTCGTGCACTCGCTAAAGTTGTTTTATTATAAATTTGCTCACAGGTACATCTATATTTTCTGCTTGTTTGCTTACGACATATCCAGTGTACTTATTGTTATCATTTAAAAGCCATATGTTATCCAGCATACTCATTGTTATCATTTAAAGTCATATGATATCCAGCATAACCAGTGTTACAACTTTATCCTCGTTATTCTGTTAGAATGTCACTTTAAAAGTCACAAAGGGGGGTTGTTGTGGGTAATAATTAACCCCCACATGAAAATGACATGTTATACCTAACCACAAATATTCAAGGTATATGTACTCAAAAAACCTTTTCAAAATGTATGCGTTAGAACCCAAAACTAAGGGAAAGTAATGAAATAAGAGAAATAACTTGTCTTCTCAAAAAAAAAGAGAAAATCCAAATACAGTTAAGACAAAGAAAGCAGGCTAAGGTCATATGCCCATATATGTCGCGGGGGTTCCAAGAACTGTAGAAAAAACTTTCTTGCAGTGTGTTCTGGCCCAGGGCCAGGGAATGAGAGGGAGGAGGCAGGCGGAGGCAAAACCGCGCCGGTTGGGGTGTATTTATTCACAGGATTGAAACAAAATGTGGCTCATGGGCCAAAACAACAACTTTAAGGCTCGCAGGAAAATACGGAAATCGTCCACGCTTAGGTGGTTCTCGATGTGACGTGTCCAGCGCCTGGGGTAGAGTGCTCATCTCGTCCGGTCCGCACCATGCCCCGCAAGCATGCCATCCCTCACTGCGGGGACAACAAACCCTATACTACTTCCTGGTTGAGGATTGGACGAATCAGCGTCCAAGTCCCTCCATTGATTGGCCAGATCCACAGCAGCTGAGCGACCCAGCCTGCACCGCCTGTCTGCAACGGCGGCTTGACCACGCCCCCTTGGCCCCCCACAGTAGCACTTACAGTAAGTATGAATTTGTATTGCCACTGGTAACTAGCATTATACATTACATCTAAGTTGGAGAAAATTATTTTTTTGCTGGAGAGATGCTCTTATATCAGAAACAAACAAGGTGAATAATTGCTAAAGTTACAATACAGTTAGGTGCGTGATGTGCTCCAGGCCACAGCCGTAACTTATTACTGAAAAGCGCTAATTCATGAGTTTATCATGTCATGATGTTGTGATGAACAATCTGATATCAAAAAACATTTTAAATGTCTACCTTTTAAAATACTGAACTGATTTTCATCTTGGTTTTGGTGTATTTTTGTGAAATCTATGTTGGCAATACAATAAACAATATACAAATCAGCTAACAAAAAAAAAAACAATATTAGCAATAAGGCAAAATTACAAGTTATTATCATATTAATGAATGTCCTGTCTGTTTTTTCCCAATCAATTTTTTAGGATGGGCATACCTTAATTTCCAATTTTTTATACATTTATAAACACATTTATTTCCACATATATATTTATTTATTTACATATATAATAAAGGCCCATTTTGGCCTCCATATCTGAGTGCAAATTTTGAAAAGAAATTACACAAATACAATTTAAGAATATAAAGACCTATCTCCGTAGATTCTGGACATGTTTCAGTTTCTGTTCTTTGCAGCTGAGTGCCACACTTTTTTTCCCAAATGTCTTTTTTTCTTCCCGAAAACCAATATCTGTTAAAATATTTGCACTATTAAAATACCCACTATTTGTGCTTAATTTGGATTCAGGTCCACCCCTACAGTTGTAGCCACTTGAAGAGGACTCTTCCAGCCGGCTGACAGCCGAATTGCAACAAGCTTCCAGTCAACTTCCAGTCAACAACCAGCCACCTCCCAGCCAGCTGCCATTCGGCTGGAATCCCCCTCCTTCTCATGTCTCCTGACAGGGCATGTTTAATTAAGATTGTAAACACGCCCATTAATTCAATCGCAAGATGTCACCATGAGATGACGCAAACTTCACAAAACACAATTACATTCCCGAGAGATATTTCCAATTTTCACCTCTAACCCTAACCCATTACCTGAGATATTGTCTTCTACACCCTGACTAGAGGTCATTTTTCAAAGTTCAATAGATTTTTTGTCATATGAATCATCATCCCCCCCATCTAATTGATTGATTTTCTAAATTCCAAAAAACAACAACGGCACAATAAAATAAAATAAAAACATTAGAAATCAATCAATAAAAGTTGATCGAATAAAATTAACACCAGGGATGTACTCATTTATATAAATGTTAAAGGGACTAAACAGTATATGGGTCCTTCTGAACACTCAAGATGCTTTGCTGTTGATACTATTTCAACGCCATGGTATACTTCACAAATTAGTTGCCAACTTTTAAATAAATCACCATATGATAGTAAACTGGATATCTGACTCCCCCTCTACAGAGAGGAACTATCACCTCTTAGTGGGAAAGGTGAGGATTGCTTCATTGAGATGTGGAGATTTTAGGTGTGTGGGCTTCCAAACCTATTGGGTGACACAATGACTGGCTATTAAGTGTAATCAAAGAGGTGGCCCAAGGCCTTATCTGCAGTCTACTTTGTAGTGACTAAAAAATGTGTATTGTGGCAATTAGATACAAGTACTGTACCCTTGTGTAAAGGTTTTAGACTGGGAGGTTCCAATACAAATGATTACATAAAAAACAGAAAGTAGGAAGCAATAGGTAAAACAGCAAAAACATGTGATAAACAATAAAGAGTGATGTAGCAATACAAATTTCAATGATCTCATACAATCAATAGTCATAATGCACAGATGGTCAATTACATTCATCACGAACTGTTCCATCCTCTTCGCTCTGCAGCCCCACACCTTTGCCTCCGAGGAAGCCAGGGTGGCGTTCACCGTAAATCACCTGACGGGCCGCGCTCGGCTGTGGGGAACGGCCTTGTGGGAACGGCCTTGTGGGAACGGCCTAGTGGGAACGACGCACACCAGCCTGCTCCTCCTTCCACGCCTTCGCCGCCGAGCTTCGCAAGGTGTTCCGGGTGACATCACGAGGTCCCAATGCTGCGGGTGATCTCCTGGGTCTCAGTCTAGGGTCCCGCTTCGTGGTCGATTACTCGATCGACTTCCCGGCAGCCCAGAAGCGTTCCTGATGGGATTAGCAGAGTACATGAAGGATGAGCTAGTTTCCCATGACCTGCCCACCTCTCTCGATGGCATCATTGAGCTTGCTTCCCGTATCAACCGATGCATCCAGGCCCGGCAGCGAGAGAGGCGTCAGAGGCAAGTGGAGCGCCGCCCAGCAACCCGTCTTCCAACACGTCCACCCACGAGTGAGGCCTCTCCCATGCGGGTTGGCCATCCTCACCCCAGAGGAGAAGGAGAGACGCCGGGTGGGGAACCTTTGCCTCTACTGCGGTCTAGCTGGACACTACATTTCCGGGTGTCCGGTAAAAGGGCCGGGCTCACCAGTGAGGGAGGAGGTCCCGGTGAGCCACACCTCCAAATCCCCCTCCAACCTACGCCCCCTGTGCCAGGCTCGGCTGCTGCTGCCCCAAGGCTCACATTCCCTCGCCATACTTATTGACTCTGGTTCCGATGTTAACATCATCGACGATAACCTAGCACGGCAGCTGGGTGTTGGTCGAGTTCTCCTGCCTTCTCCGGTACCTGCCACTGCCCTGGATGGCCGCCTCCTGGGAACAGTCACCCATCAGACAGTGCCCATCCACATGCTCCTGTCCGGCAACCACCACGAGACGATACAGTTCTGCATCCTGCACTCACCTCGTCACCCTCTCCTCCTGGGGTTCCCCTGGAACCGCCTGTACTCCCTGTCCGCCCCGGAGAGAGAGGCCATGGACACCTATAAACGATGCCCTGGCGGCGGGCATCATCCATCCCTCCTCCTCCCCGGTGGGGGCTGCCCCCCTCACAGCCCTAACCTCCTCCAAGGTGGTCGTTTTGGTGGTCCGCCGCCGCCAACGACACCTTCCTGGCCCTGAAGGCATGGTTCACTTCAACCCCCGTTCTGGAATTGCCTGACCCCGAACGGCAGTTCGTGGTTGAAGTGGATGCCTCCGACGTGGGAGTCGGAGCTGTTCTGTCCCAGAGAACCGCCTCCGACCAGAAGCTTCATACCTGCGCCTTCTTCTCCAGGCGTTTAACCCCAGCCGAGAGGAACTACGACATCGGGAATAGGGAGCTTCTCGCCGTCAAATTGGCCCTGGAGGAGTGGTGACACTGGCTAGAGGGAACCCAGCTGCCGTTCTTGGTGTGGACTGACCACAAGAACCTGGGGTATATCCAGTCCGCCAGGAGACTGAACTCCCGTCAGGCCCGTTGGGCGCTCTTCCTAACCAGGTTCAATTTCTCCCTCTCCTATCGGCCGGTGTCACGCAATGTCAAACCTGACGCCCTGTCCCGGCAGTTCCAGGAGGAGGAGGAAGACGCTGCTGACCCTGACACCATTCTACCGTCCTCCCGTCTAGTTGCCACACTCACCTGGGAGGTGGAAGAGAAGGTCAGAGCCGCCGCCCAGGACCAACCTGGACCCAGCGCATGTCCGCTCGACCGTCTGTTCATCCTGCCTGACCTCCGAGGCTCTCCAGTTGGCCCTCAACTCCCGACTCACCTGCCACCCGGGGATCCAGCGGACGAAGGAGGTCGTCCAGCGTCGCTTCTGGTGGCCCTCCCTGGGTGAGGACGTCCTAGGGTTTGTCAATGCCTGCCCCACCTGTAACCAGCACAAACCCTCTCTTCTTGCTCCTGCCGGTCTCCTACACCCACTGCCGGTTCCTCATCGCCCCTGGTCTCACATCTCTGTGGACTTTGTCACCGGTTTGCCATTGTCTAGCGGCAACACTACCATCCTGACCGTGTTAGACCGGTTTAGCAAGATGGCTCACTTCGTGCCTCTACCGAAGCTCCCGTCAGCCAAGGGTACTGCCGAGCTATTATTGTATCACATCGCCCGCCTCCATGGCATTCCGGTAGATGTTGTATCCGACCGGGGTCCCCAGTTCGCCTCTGTCTTCTGGAGGGAGTTCTGTGCGCTCCTGGGGGCCACCGTCAGCCTCCTGGTATCCTCCTCAGGGTACCAATCCCAGTCCAACGGCCAAACGGAGCGGAAGAACCAGGAGATGGAGATGTCCCTTCGCTGCATGACGTCACAACACCCGTCGTCCTGGTCCGAGCAGCTTTTGTGGGTGGAATATTCCCACAACACCCTGACCAGTTTGGCCACAGGCCTCTCCCCCTTCCAGTGCGCCTACGGCTTCCAACCGCCACTGTTCCCGGCCCTTGAGAAGGAGGCTTCCTGCCCGTCCTTCCAGGCCTTCAATCGCCACTGCCGCAGGACCTGGACCCGGGCCCGGGCCGCCCTCCTCCGAGCCCCTGACCGCAACGCCTCTGTCGCCAACCGTTGCCGCTCCCAGGCCCCGGAGTTCCAGCCAGGCCAGAAGGTCTGGCTCTCCACCTGGGACCTCCCCCTGGAGGTGGAATCCAAGAAGATGGCTCCTCGGTTCATCAGCCTGTTCATGATCGAGAAGGTCGTCAACCCAGTGGCAGTGCGGCTCAAGCTCCCCAGGTCCATGCGCGTCATCCCACCGTCCATGTGTCCAAAGTTAAGCCGGTCCGGGAGAGTGCTCCCCCGCGCCTCCCCCGCCTCCTCCGCGCTTCATTGACAGGGGCCCTGCCTTTTCTGTCCGCGGTCTCCTACGTTGCCGCCGGCGTGGGAGAGGCCTGCAGTTCCTGGTGGATTGGGAGGGTTGCAGTCCGGAGGAGAGGTCCTGGGTCCCTGCGAGACACATTCTGGACCACACCCTCATCAGGAGGTTCCATCAGCGCCATCCTGACCAGCCCTCCAGACCGGAGACCCCACCACCTCTCTTGTCTGGGTTAGGTGGGAGTGAATCCTATATTGGTCAAATTGGTCAGCCACCACTTTATCCCGAATTTGATATACACTATCACCCCACAGGGATGACACAAATGACTTCTTAGCCTTTTGACCAGGGTCTTTTAGGTACTGGTCACCTTTTATAACAGGTGGTTGTCTTCGTAATGCGATCCTGTTGTTATCATATCTGGTGACATTCCAAATTGTCCCAAATTGCGCTTCTTCGACACTGCCTACATCACTGGCATTTGCGCTTCCTTTGTTATTTTGAAAACACTCTAATCCCTCCTCTATTGGGAAATCTGTTGCTATTGGTAATGTTACTTCGCATACTGCGTTGGATAGACGTATGTCCATATCTCGACATCTTTTCATAATTAAGTTCATAGGACTTCCATCCCATTTAGTTTTGTAATACTTGTTGTATCCACTTGATCCTAGTTACAGTAAACATTGGATTGAACACACTACTACCTTATTATGATGTGAGAATATATTACTTGTTGTTCGTGTTTTATTCAGTTCGGCCTGTTTCAGCACCTCTTTGTCTTCTAAGCCTCTGATTTCCTGTCTCTTCTCTTCTCTACATGCATTCTGACGATTTGTACTACATAAATAGCAGTCGTCTGCGTCTATCTGTTTTCCAGTGAACTCCACCCGTTTATACCAATTATTTGCTTTTGCTCGTTCATACAACCGGTCTTTTGTTCTTACCCTAATTGTGCATCCATAGGGGTCAGGTTCATACTGTTTTAAGGCTCTTGCTGTTGAGAGGCGGTCAACACTCCCAGTTGCATTGAACACTGATTTTGCACGTATATCGGATATAGGTGTTTGTATTGTTGTTATGATTTTAGTCACAGTAGTCACATAAGAGAATGTCGACATTATCATCTTATTTACCGTATTTTCAGAATTGGCCATTGATATCGTAGTCGCCTTTGTGCTTAGTATATTCTCTTTTGGGGTCATTGTTTGGGTCGTCTCTGCCTTTGTTTGCATTGTTGTTGTCCAATTTACTTCACCCTGTAAAGTGGCTGCCATACCATTTGTTGTTAACATTTTAACCCATAAGGAGGGGCTTGCATTGTTATCATTACCAATTGTTTTTAGGGCGTTTGTTGGTTTGTTCGTGGCCGTTGTTTTCTCCATAGTCGTAGTTAGGTTCTTTCTTGGTTCTATTGTCACTGAGGCTCTTTCTAATTTGTTAGAAACCAAAGTGTGTGCTAGCTTATTGGCTACTGAAGTTTCATTTTTTTTATTCGTAACTGGGGTTGGGCCTACTTTACCCATAATAGGAGTTGGGTCTATTTTATCAACAATCGGAGTTGCGTTTACTTGATTAAAAATTTAAAGTTGGGTTTACTTTATCAACAATCAGAGTTTGGTCTACTTTATCAATAATCAGAGTTGCATTTACTTTATCAGGAATCAAAGCTGTGTTTACTTTTGACTTACTTTGTTCAGACTGAGAGGCCTTGTCTTTTTGCTTTTGTGTCATACCAGAGGCTTCTGCTTCTTGTTTGAGATCTGTTGTTAGTTCTAATTTTATTTGCGGGAACTGGCCTCTTCTTATTTCTAATTTATACTTATTTTTATCGTGGTCCCATTGTTTTTGTGGTTGTACCCTAAAACATCAGTAGGTTTGTTCTTTCCGGATATCTATTTTACACTGGTTTTGTCCCCAGGTTTGAAGTTTGTGTTTCTGGTGCATAGCTTCCCCATATAGTTGTTTTCCTTCTACCTTGACAGTAAAAGTAATTTGTTTGTCCACGAGTTTTAATTCTTGTGGTGGTATCTGAGGTTATAAAGCCATTTTTTCGGACCTCTTTTCTCTTGCTTTGTTTAGTCTTCGTGAATGTCTCAGGATTGGCATTTGTTGCAACACTTTCATGCTTTCTTTGGTGCTGTCTCTCGATATCTGGTGATTCCGGGTCTGCCATGTTGATGGTACGTCCCCCTTACTCTGGATCCGTCCTTGGGACAATGGGATCTGCTCCAGTCCATATTAGGAACAGGCTCGCCAGTTTCAGCACAATCCTCGGCAATGTGGAATATGGAATATAGGCTTGTGTATGGCAGATAGTTGTTTAATATATTCCCTTATTTCCAATTGCAGTTGTTCCAACGGAGGTCCCTTATGGGGTCTTCTAATGTTAGGTGCAGGCATGGGTCGACCCGTGAGCATTTAATACGTTAAATGTGTCATTCTATTAGCTTGCATGTGATAAATCATTTGTGCTCGTGGGAGTGCATCTACCGAATTCAATTTAGCACTTGCACAAATTTTGTTTATTTTTGTCTTTATTGTCCCATTCACTCTTTCCACCATCCACTGTGACTGAGGATGGTATACACAACCCAACCTTTGTTTGACATGCAGCTGCTGTATGACTTGTTTTACTATTTTTTGAATAAATGCAGAGCCATTGTCTAAACTTATTTCTGTCGGAATTCCAAACCTTGGCATGACTTCTCTCGTCAGAAATTTGATTACAGTGGCCACACTTTGATCTTTTGATAGGACTGCCTCTACCCATCTGCATGGTCCCTAAGGTGTGGGAATGTATCACAATGGAGTAGTAATTGTTTTTTCTTTCATTATTTTTTGCACATACCTCACATTCATTGAGTTAATCAATTAACCATTGTTTGCAGGTATGGCGACCAAAAACCTTGTTTTCTGATTCTTCTCACTACTTTCCCCCTTGCGCCGCAATGGTCAAAACGATGCACATTAGTGATAAGCAAACCCAACAACGCTGTTGGTGTTAACAACATCCCATCATGAGTTCTCCATAACCCTGTGGGGGTGCGCACAGCACCCCTTTTCAGCCACATGTTATGCTCATAAACTCCAGCTTTGTCTTGCGTCTTTGCATGCGGACAAGATCTTCTTCAGTAGGGGAAGCCTCAGGCATGGACAGGCATGGCATGTTTGATGTGCGACCAGCCTCCCTAAATGTTCTACTTCTGTCTGGCAGTACTGCAATTTTTTCTGTGACACCTTGTGTCCCCCCATTGCCAATTTGCTTTAGACGGCCATGGAATCCTCATTACATTGCGCCAATGTGGGAGAGCATATCAGAAGATCATCCAAGTACTGGCTCAGTGTCCTGTGTAACACCAGCTCTTCCAAATCATTTTTCAGTACCTGGTTAAACACATGTGCAGAATGTTTAAATCCCTGTGGCATTCTTGTATATGTGTATTCTGTACCTCTATACGTGAATGTAAACATATGTCTGCTTTCTTCTGCAAGTGGCACACAGAAAAATGCCCCACATAAGTCAATCACTGTGTAATATTTTGCATCAGGAGGAACATTGGTCAGTGTGTGCGGGTTTGGAACTTCTGCCTGCATGTCTTCTACAACGTCATTTATGGCATTACAATCACTTTTTGTTTCTATCAATACACCCGCAGCTATTAGACCTTCTATAGTAGGGGCTATTCCTATCTCAGCCTCGGGTTTCATGTAGTACTGTTTTCGCCATGGTAGTTTAGCATTTGGTCTAGTTTGGATTCTTACTGTTAGCTGAATGCACTAATCCTACATCGGTGTAAAACTTTGACCATACCTGTTCGGGTACTCTGGCTGCCATCCCTGTCTATATCTTCATCTGCCTGTCATTGTGTGGCTTTCCTGTTGCCATCGGTTCCTGTTCTTTCCGGACCACTTCCACTTCTTGTAAAACCCCTGTCATGTGTGTATAACACAAGAATTTTAAATACTTTCCGCAACATGAGTGGAGAATTAATGGGTTATCTGTTCCCTCCCATTTTAGTTGTTTTTCGTAGAATATCATTGCCCCAAGTGTTTAGCTTCAAAACCCTTGTTTAGCAGTAGAGTAATGTGAGGTGCTTTGTCAGTGTCTCTAAACCAATTTTTTATTGCTGATGATTGATCTGCATCCTGTGCTGTCATGGCTGCTCCTTGTGGTCCAATTACTATGTGTTGTGATTCTATCATTACTTTTTTTTCCCTGTGGCTTTCTTTGCCATTCCTTTTCTAATTGTGGGACCTGTTGTGGATCATACATCCGGGTGCAATGATATCCTGTCCTTGATTCTCTTGCCTGTGGGATTTGAGCTCTAATGCAGCTTCCCCACTAACTCATTGTTACATTGACTTGCTCTTGAATGTCCCCTATCCAATGTTTGTGGCATCCATGTTTGCTGTGTCTGGTTTTGATACTACCATTTGAGGTACTATCCCTGTATGTTCAATCAATATGCCTTGTGGTGTGCATAATATTTGTGTTCCTAATTTGAATAATGCATTTCTTCCTATTAAATTGACCGGTGTGGTGTCTGAAACCAAGATGGGTAGCGTAGATGCACATCCGTGCAGCTTTAGTGTCACTGGAGCTTAGGTCAGTGTCACTGTCACCTATCACATAGGTGTTAACTGTGTTTGTCCAGAGAATCCTACAGTTTTGGCAAATTTTACTGCCATGGGGAGGTGAGAGGCATATTTTGAACCTACAAATGTGTAAGTTGCTCCAGTATCAGCCATCATTGGTGTGCCTCTATCACTTATTAGAACCTTCAGTATTGGTTCCTCATCAGCCTGTTTTATAATTGCTACATGCTGACCCTCCACCTGTGGATTCTCTGGGCACCCCTAGTACCCTTGACCCATCCAGGGTCCTACCTGTCTCTGTTGGCCGTTTCCTTGTCCTTGCTATCCCTGCCACTGCTGTCCCTGCTGCTTTGGGGGGTAGGGTTTAGCTAAACAATCCCTGCTAAAGTGTCCTTCCTGGTTACATCCCCAACATATTTTAGGCACTCTGCGCTGTCCAGGAGGTCCCTGCTTTTGAGCATACTTAGGCGATCCCTATATTGATTCTGTTTCTTCCCAAAATTTGGATTCCAACTATTATGTAAGTATACATTAACAACAGGTGGGGTGGGTGGCCCTTGGCCCTGAGGCTGTTGTGCCAGGGGAGAGAACACCTGGGGTGGAATCTGAGGAAGGAACACTTGAGGTGGGGCCTGTTGGACAAAAGGTGTGATTGTGGCAGGTGCTGCAACAACTGCCTGTTTCTTCTTATCTTTCTTGTCATCTCCTCCAACTGGAGCTGAGAAAACTTTCTCTGCACCTCTTTGCTTTGCTCTCGGATTCTTTGTTCGTTTTGACGATGTCTGTCCACTGCATGAACCAGATGATCGCTGAACTCTTCATGGGATCACCACATCTTCTAGCTTGTTTTTAATTGAGCTAGGCATTGTCTCTATTATGGAGATTCTGAACAAGATCGAGACCAATGGATCCTCCTCAGGATCTTTCTCTGTTTCCATGCGCCATCTCATTACTTGTTTCTGCAGGAACAATGCAGGATTCTCTGTGTCGCCGATTGTATGGCCCCTCAGGCTCTTGTAATCCACATGGGTTGGGTACTCTGAGTATACTCCAAGATAATTGTCTGTATCTGTCAAACATAGTCCCCTCAAAGGCCTCATCCAGCAGCTGCCCCAAACCCCCGTTCTCCAGTATGCTCTCCATCTTGGATATCCCTAGCACTCTGGTCAAGAAAACTTTCAGGTCACCCCTTTTTACATCAGATTTTGCTTGGTTCCAGTGTATTTTCTTCCAAATGTTTGAATCCAGAACAGATAGGAACGTTGTCTCGAGATCCAGACATTCTTAGGTCTGGACCTTTTTGGTCATGACAGAGCTACCGTTCTCAGGTGTGGGAACACTTTGACCTGGTATCTCCTAATAAAGTGAGTCCAACGTACACATCAAATTAAATGTATACAAATACTGTGAATGACTTGAAGCCTTATCATATAATGTAGACTAATAATTTATTTTTATAGGTCCAGTGCTTGCTGTGCACTCTGTAACGGGTGTGGTTAGGACCCAATTGCAGCACAAAGACAGGCAGGGATATTTGGCAATGTCTTTTATTTGTAGAGCGGACGGAAGACAGGCAGGGAACAGGCAGGATACATCGTCGGGGACAGGCAGGTTCGATAACGAGGAGTGCAGACAGAAGACAGGCGGAGTGGCAGGCAGGATATGTGGTCAGAGCGAGGCAGAGTCGGTAGCGGGGAATTAGTCCGGAGAAGGCTGGAGAGTCTGGTGCAAGCATCGAAGACAATCTGGCAATGGGTGACTGGTGAGAGAGGCATATATAGGGGTTAGATTGCAGATCTGGAACAGCTGTGTGCGCAGGTGAATAGAGTTGGGCTAATGGGATAGGTATGGAGAGGGAGGGGAAAGTAGAAGAAGGCGGAGATCATGACACACTCGCAGTCAGTGTATAACAATAATACGTCTTCCATGCTGAGACATTACAGAGCTAAGCGAGTTATGTGGATAACACCAACAGCCAAGGCAAGCCACTTTACCATGGAATCTATGGGATACTGGACTCATACAGTACCTTAAATTTTATCACATCGTCCAGCAGTAACAAATCAGCAAAAGTTATTGAACAGTTGTTCAAAATAGAATGTGTAAATTACTCTTATATATATACATATATATGTGACCCACCGCAGCAAAATCCGCTACGTCACGCATTTCAAAAATCGCCACAAACAGCCAAATAAGTTTAAAAAAACCTTTCGAGAAGGAAAATTTGATTTTTCCAGTTTTGTGTTCCTTTGTGTTTTTTTATCTCTCAGTGTATTTTCAAATCCGAGTTGGATTCATAAATGGTAGATAAATCTTAAACCGTTGAGTTAAATATTACCGTGAAATTAAATGGGGAAGCACAGCTCCTTCACTTCCGAAGAAGAAAAAAGCTGACGTCACTTCTGTAAAGAGATGGATTAAGCGCAGCAAGAGGATTCTTTCGTTTCGGTTCTCTGTGAAAACTTTCATCTCCGCGTTGTTATGGATTACGAGAAGTGGGTGACGGAAGTTCTAAATCATATATCGGAATTTAATCCGGCCAGTGTGATAGATCCAAGTTAGTGTAAGCAGCTCGTTCTGGACTACATCTTTCGTGATGATAGTCAGTTCTCCAACAGCGACGCAGAGAACAACAGCGCTGCTGAATCTGATATTATCCCGGACTCAAACATTTCAAACAACGGATTTCTACCTGAATGTGACGATGAAACTGAATATTTTCAAGGACCACCAGAGGAGACCGACAATGCGCCCGTTGTTGTTACAACGAAATAAGTTGATGACGTGATGAAGTCCGTTGAGGTTGGTGATGCAGATTATGATCAAGTAGCAATGGACAAGATTCTCAAGTTTACCTGCAAATGTGGCCAGGGGCGAAAAGAAAACGGCAGGCTTAACCAGGAATCATGTACAAAGAAATTGGATCCTGACTTTATATATAGATCATGCTACATGATAGCAGCCTTAACAAAGCAGGAAACAGACATGTTTATGAAATCACTTCAGACAACAAGAAAATGCCAACCAAAATAAATCAGAATCAGAATCAGAAATACTTTAATAATCCCAGGGGGAAATTACTTTCGTCACAACTCCAATCTACATACAACATATTTACAAACAACATATTAACATACAACATATAATAATTATTAAGAAACATATTTATATATAAATAAATATATAAACATATCTATATACACATGGTAAAGGTAAAATGTACAGTTAAAAATGTGCAAGAAGAAGAAAGTGCAGAAGTGGATATCTGTCTTTTGAGGTCAGATTACAGAGAGGGGGTGTCTGACTCTCTGAGGGAGGCGTAGAGATTGATGACCACAGGCAGGAATGGTTTCCTGTGGCGCACTGTGGTGCATCTGGGTAAGAGGAGTCTTCTGCTGAAGGTGCTCCTCTGCTGGGCAAGTGTGTCGTAGAGAGGGTGTGAGACATTTTCCAAGATGGACTGAAGCCTGGACAGCATCCTCCTCTCTGCCACAGTCGTGAGGGTGTCCAGCTCCTCCCCTACTACATCACCGGCCCTCCTGATTAGTTTGTTTAGTCTGTTGTTGTCTGCGACCCTCAGCCCACTGCCCCAGCATGTGACAGCGAAGAAGATGGTACTGGCCACAACAGACTCATAGAACATCCTCAGCCTCGTCAGGCAGATGTTAAAGGACCTCAGCCTCCGTAGGAAATAGAGTCGGCTTTGGCCCTTTTTGTAGACTGCCTCTGTGTTTCTGGTCCAGTTCAACTTGTTATTGAAGTACACCCCCAGGTACTTGTACTCCTCCACAGTGTCCACAGTGTCCGTGGCCCCTGGATGGAAACAGGGGCCACGGATGCTTTTGCCCTCCTCAGATCCACTATGAGCTCCTTTGTCTTAGTCACATTGAGCTGCAGATGGTTCAGCTCACTCCAGGTGACAAAGTTGCCCACAACAGTCCTGTATTCACTCTCATCACCCTTTTTAATACAACCAACTATTGTTGAGTCATCAGAAAACTTCTGAAGGTGGCAGGACACAGTGCAATAGTTGAAGTCTGAGGTGAAGAGGGTGAAGAGGAAGGAAGAGAGGACAGTCCCCTGTGGGGCCCCAGTGTTGCTGACTACCCTGTCCAACACACAGTTCTGTAGGCGTACATACTGTGGTCTGCCCGTCAGGTAATCAACAATCCAGGACATGATGGGGGCCTCCACCTGCATCGCAGCCATCTTCTCACCCAGGAGAGCCGGACGGATGGTGTTGAAAGCATCGGAGAAATCAAAGAACATGACTCTCACAGTGCTCGCCGGCTTGTCCAGAGTGTAGACTCTGTTCAGCAGGTAGATGGTGCTGTCCTCAACTTCCAGGCGGGGCTGGAAGGCGGACTGTAGTGGATCAGTGAAAGGCCTGACCATAGGCCTTAGCTGTTCCAGGGCGAGCCTCTCGAACGTCTTCATGATGTGGGACGTCAGAGCCACCGGTATGCAGTCCTGAGGGCCGCTGGGACGCGGCGTCTTCGGCACAGGAACGAGGCAGGACGTCTTCCACAGCACAGGGACCCTCTGGAGGTGCAGGCTCAGGCTGAAGACTTGGCTGAGTACTCCACATAGCTGGGGGGCACAGGCTTTAAGCACCCTGGGAAATATACCGTTGGGGCCTGGGCTGTCTTCTCACCAGGTCAGGCGTGAAGGACACTGTAGAGGTGACAGTTGGGGGAGGGGTGGGGTCCTCAGGTTGTGGAGGACATGATGTAGAGCAGGGGGAGGGGTGGAGTAGGTGGGAGTGAACTGAGGCGGTGAGGAGCAGACAAGGGGTCTCTAAGGAGGAGGAGTAGGGGGAGATAAAGTGGCAGTAGTTGTTGAGCAGCCAGCAGCAGAGATTTGTGGGGGATGGGCCGCAGTATCAAACCTATTAAAAAATAGGTTCAGTTCATTGGCCCGGTCCGCACGGCCCTCAACCCCATGCCACCAGTCTTCTGGAACCAAGTGATGGTTCTCATGCCACTCCACACATCCCTCATGTTGTTTAGCTGGAGTCTTTTTTCCAGCTTTCTTCTATAACTGTCTTTTGCCTCCTTGATTGTAAGTTTGAGTACCCCTTGCACTCTCCTCACCTCATCATTGTCATCTCTGAATGCCGTCTTCTTTTCGTTCAGGATGGCCTTAATGTCCTTAGTGATCCATGGTTTATTGTTGGCGTAACAGGTGACAGTCCGAGCTGGGACATTGCAGTCCACACAGAAGTTGATATAGTCCGTGATGCACTCCGTGAGCCCATCAATGTCCTCCCTGTGGGGCTCACAGAGTGCAGGCCAGTCAGTCACTTCAAAGCAGTCCTGCAGTGCCTCATAAGCCTCCTCCGACCACCTCCTCACAGTCCTTGTGGTCGTAGGCTTCCTCTTCTCCAGAGGCACATAGCAGGGTTTGAGGTGAACCAGGTTGTGATCTGACCTTCCCAGAGAGGGGAGAGAAGAGGAGATGTATGCATCCTTAATGTTAGCATACATCAGGTCCAGGGTCCTCTCCTCTCTGGTAGGACAGCTCACGTACTGTTTGAAAGTCGGCAGAACTCTGTTCATGGTGACATGGTTAAAGTCTCCTGACATGATGATGAGGGCACTGGGATGTTGAGTTTGAAGTTTGGAGATGGTGGTGTGTATGATGCTGCAGGCAGATGTTGGGTTTGCAGAGGGAGGGATGTACATGACAATGATGATGACGTGCGGGATCTCTCTAGGCAGATAGTATGGAGGGAGTCCAACGGCCAGCAGTTCAGCATCCGGGCTACAGAGCTGTTTTTTAATGGTGATGTGACCAGGATTACACCATCTGCTGTTAACTAGAACGGCAAGCCCCCCGCCTTTCCGCTTACCGCTCTCGGTTTAATCCCGGTCCGCCCGGACGGTGTAGAAGCCATCGACAGAGATGTTCTGGTCCGTAATGTCCCTGTGCAGCCATGTCTCAGTGAAACACATTAGACTGCACTCCCGGTACTCTGCGTGACTCCGCATTAGTGCCGTAAGCTCGTCCATTTTGTTGCTAAGAGACTGGACGTTTCCCATAACAACAGAGGGAAGACACGGCTTAAATCTTCTCCTTTCCATAAGCCCGTCTGTCTCGACCCTCCACTCCCGTTGCTTCCCTCCTCTGCATCCCCGGTGTGTTTTCTTCCAGAGTTCAGATGGTATATCAGCTGGTCTCGCCACTATGCAGGCCGACATTAGCGCGATCAGTTGATCTCCTGAGTAAACAAAGGCAGCGTGTCCCGGTGGAAGCGGCATAATAAAAAGAACATGAAAAAAAACATGAAAACTTTCTAAAAAAAACTTTGTTAGAGAGAGCAGGACTTCGCAGAGTTAGAGTGAAAAAAACAAGAACGAACAAAAGAGAATAGAAGTTAAGAAAGCAGACTCAAAAATGGAGCAACGTAACAGGCAGCAAGCAGCTTTCGCACAAGCGCACAACGATGAGGCAGAAAGAGGCAGTGGACGCAGCACGCAGTGGATGGTATACCAATCTGCAGAGGTTTGTTTCTCTACATTCATGGGTAATTATCATTTTATCACAACGGTGCCATCCATTTATAGGCCGTAAGCCTATATCTCTAGCTAACATATTGATGTGCTTAATTCCTGCTAAATGTGATGTATTTTCAAAATTTTATTAACAGAATGGACAACGACGGTCGCAGTGCTATCCACCGACACATGAAAGACAATGGCATCGTGGCTCATGTAAGGAAGAGCGGTCTTCAGGCAAACAAACGATTTCTACAGCACGACGAAATACGCAAAGTGGTGACCTTCATCGCGAACTATCTTGAGGACCATGCTGAAAATATTGCTGGGATGTCATCTGGATCAGAAAAAACTTTGCTGGAAAGCTGTTGCCATCCTGTGTCACAAAGACATCTGTGTGGCCCAACTACAGGAAAGCACTGATCCTTACAGGTAGGTTGAATTGCCCCCTAGATAGATAGATAGATAGATAGATAGATAGATAGATAGATAGATAGATAGATAGATAGATAGATAGATAGATAGATAGATAGATAGATAGATAGATAGATAGATACTGTAGATAGGTCACCCTACTCACATAGAGATATGTCTTAAATTAATTTCTATCTTTTTTGTTTTATTAATCTTTTAGAGCAGAGGATAGTGCAGCTTTCGTCATTCAGAGACACATGGTCAAAAATGCTGCATCACATCCCAAGCTGCAAACCCATGTCCGATCTATGTTGGCAGTGTCAGAAAAAAAGCAGAAAGAAAAAAAAAAAAAAATGCTTTTTTTTTTTTTCTTTTGACGAGGGTGAAAACTCTTGCCGAAATTGCAGCAGTTGTTCAAAACAGCACAGTAAAGTCAATCAACAACCCTCAGCTAGTGGGGAAAGAGGATGGCACAGTGCTGGTGCAAAGCTTCAATTGGCATATCAAGCAGTCCCAGCACTTTTGGTGGGTAGTGCATCACTGTCTTGTGCATAAACTACAAGTAGTGACTCTAGAAAGTTTAAACTAATGTTATAGTGAAACAAATAAATGTATAAATATTTTTTTGGGATTTAGATTCTATTTCATGTCTTCCAGCTTTGATGCCAAGGATCCTGGTGTGGTTGCAGCCAAGATGTCTTCTGGAGGCGAGGAGACCAGATTCCAGCTGCTCCATGACGTCCATGCCCCGCCCCCAGAGATGCACTTCCTGTTATGCCGTCACCTGGACTGGACAGAGCCAGACAGAGCTTCCTCTTCTACAAGATCAGAGAGTTCTGTTATGACGATTCCCAGCACCACCAGTCGGAAGAGGCAGCCCCAAACAGGCTCTCAGAGTGTTGCTGGGGTAGGGTTGGAGTTAGCCCACATGCTCTCAGATTGTAGCTGGTGTAGTGTTGGGGTTAGCCTACATGATAACTCCAAGAACTTTGAAGATATTTGGCATATGCACATTTATATATTAAATGACACACCAAGGTTGATATACAGAGACTCATATTATTGACAGACTCTCCAACTCCTCAGTAATTTCACTTTTATAAAACATGTATATTCTGGAGATAAGAAATAAGGAATTCCAGTGACAACAGTATGGGATTGAGGAACCAACCAATACAGTAACACCAGATAGAACAGAAATATGGCAAAGTATGCAGTAACTCAGTACAGTGATACAGTTTGCAGTACAGTATGCAACATATAGTACAGTAAGGCAGTGAGGCCTACGTATGTGTGTGTCTCAGTGAGGGTCCCTGGTGAGTTCAGCGTTGACAGTTCTTATGGCTTGTGAGAAGAAACTCCGTCCCAGTCTCTGGTAAGTATATTGATACAGTATATGTAAGCTAGGCTTACAAAAAATGTTTGTGTTGTTATAACTAACTACAGGGATATTTTTATAAAAAATAATACATTTCTGCTGAAACACTGCACAAAGAATTTATAGTCATTTCAGTGTCAGCCCCTCTGATAGTGTCATGAAGTTTTTGTAAAATTCTATTTGCTTAATATGAAATGTAATTAAATGTGAATTGTCTGTCCTACTGGTGCCAGAGAAAAACAATTTTAAAAGGCTTAGGCTTTTGACCATTAACTTTTAAAAAGCACTAGTTTCGGATTGTATAGAAAACATCTTGGAATCTGCATTCTGTTAGCTTCAATTACGTAAACAATTCTTTATTTAGTTGAAGGCCTGGGATGTTCTCATTGCTGAAATGTTCAATGGTTTTATCTGTATCTTGCTTTGAAATTGAACATTCCAGCTATTGCAGTACTGTTTCTGGACAAATCTTTGCCCATGCATCTTTCAATTCACCACTGACCCAGCTTCATTGATCGATTCGATGTGTCTTTGTCAAACAGAGATCAGTTTCTGTCCACTATGAATTTAAATTTTTCTAATGTGTTGTTAACATCTTCTACGGCAGTGAAGTAATAAAAATCTTTGTAAGTCTTGAATGAAACAGGTTTCAGCTGGCAGTCCAAATTGTGAAGCAAAAATGTTGAAGTATACTGTGATGGTAGGCTTAGGAATGTTTCATGGGGCACACTGCAGGCTTGTCTTCATTAGTTTGTTTGCAAATGAAACCAAAGTTATTTTTCAGTTGAATGACATTACCCCTACACTGAACAAAAAGTTGCAAGACATGTTTTTAAATGGAAAATTTTCATCCATAAATGCTTGTCGTCAATGTCATTTCAACCAGTTCTTTTTGAAAGTTGACTTAATGGTTGACTCTGTAGCAAGTCTGTAACAACTTTCTTTGGTTGATAACTCGACATTGCAAAAACACATTGCCAAATTTTTTCATTGCTTGTTTTGCTGATTCATTTTCACTCCTTGCTTGTTTTTGGGCACGATCAAGCAGACCAATCTCACGTTCATTTTTCAAAGCATACGAAATTATGTATTACTATACACGAATAAGCATCTACAATGAATCGAATATCCATTTTTGCCACTGGAGGAGATTGTTATACATATTGATAGGTTTTCACATTTCACAAGACATTAGGTTTTCAGTTTGCTTGTTCTATTATTAAGTTTACAGTTTGTTTTCTTTTAAGGTTTTGTGTGATATATCGATTTTTTTATTTTTGTCTCCAGCGCTCTTTGCACCTGCCTTTGCATGGTATTCACAATGTTGTTGTACAGAAATTGTATGAAGCAGTTCTGGGTGTGAAGGCATCTCACTTGTGACATATTGTATCTATTGCAGAATTCCACAACATTTTTTCACAATCCATGTCATCTTTTGGAGCATTGTGCACTAAAAACAGTGCATGTATATGAGGTGAACCATGCATTTGGAATTCACCTTCATAAACATAATCTGTGAAATTCTCCTATGGGTGCTGCAGGGCTCATTAGAACATATTTTAGAAAGGTTTGCCATCTGTGTTCAAACATTCTCAAGAGTGACTGGATTACGCTTTAAAACTCTACATTTTTGTGACCATGTTAGATCTTCCAAGTTGACTTGCTTGCATGCTTGTTTTATCATTGCCTCTAACATTTCAGGCCATCTCAGGTCTGCAGAACTAAAAGAACAGAACCATGTAGGGATATCAATTTCCCTCATCATCTTCATGGCAAACAAATTGTTCCGTGCTGACTGCCAAAATGAGGGTGTACCCCAAATAAGTCCAATGAAAATTATAGCCTTCATGAACATGCTTTATTTTTTCAATGCTTCAAGGTCTGCCAGGATGTTACTGGTCACCTCATTAGCTAATCCTTGACTGCTACTTTTCAACATGCTATTGAAACGTTTGACACAATGTTATTTAGTTACGATAGATACTGGTCGTAAAAGTGTCTGCGTTTAGGGCAAAACGTCCATCTGCAAAAAGTATGCATTGACTAAAATACTGATACAAAGTTTTCTTTTCTGGCCATTCTTCATGAAAAGTGGGTCCTTCTTTTGCAAATAGGACTGGGAGATATTTTCCTTTATAAGTTGTGTCAAACAACAGTCGAATGGGAGAGATGGCTGCTGCAGAAACGTTTCCATCAAAAATCTGATCTTGAACTTCTTGACCCAAGTACCCAGTTTGGAACAAACATCTAGCAAACCTTCCATGCCACTCCTTAATATGTGTTACATTTTATTTCTTCAGATTCAGAATCTGCTTCTTAGTCTGAAGTTTGCAAATCATTACCATCTTTTACAGGTTCATCTTCAATTGGTTGAAGATGACAGTCAGTTGGTTCACAGTGTTTGTTCTAATGCATTGGTTCTCTAATTCCTTTTCATAGTGTAGCCCCTCGAAGATATATCTTTTCAGCTTTACACACATACAGTACATAATTTACATAAATGATGTACTGTATGTGTGTCGTATGTGTTTTATGTTATTATATACCTGTATAACCAATATATAATATATTTTAAAGGGGACCTTTTATGCTCCTTTTTACACTTGTAAATGTAGGTCTCTGAGGTCCCAAAACATATTTTTGAACTTTTTTACAACTCTGGGTCGATCATGCATTCGAGCAATTGTGACATGCCTCTGAACACGGACTGTTACAAAATGTGCTGTTTCTGTGTGTGTAGCTTTAATTGTGAATGAGCAGCCAAGCCCTTGTTCTGAGCCAATGGGGTTTGAACACAATTTCCGGGTTCTGTGAGGCAATGGCTTTTGAGCATGGCTTTTGGGTTCCGTAATATTTAACGCAGAACTTTTACTGATTTCGCCTGATCAGTCCACTAAAATCTATTTCTGAACAAATTTTAGAATAGAAAATAAGCAATCCAGTTGCTGAATCTTCACTCATGTTAGATCTTATTATTGTCAAAGCTTGTGAGACACAGACACCGCACTGTGACTCTCGCACGTGGTGATTTTTTGTTTTATGTAACCGTCGGAAAATAAAATAAAATAAAATAAAGTCAGCCCGTGTAGTGAGTAGAAAAACCTTTGTAAACCGAGCTCCGAAACCTGATAGCTTTGTTCACAGCAATTACTTTGTCATTAGTTTAACTTAATATTTGACACTTTGACCATGTTAAATATGAACATCCGACATTGTAACATTATATATTTATGATACAAAATACTGAAAAGCATAATAGGCCCCCACTTAACACAATTAATTTAATTTTGGAGTACCCCCTGCAGTATCCATAGGGGTACATGTACCCTCATTTGTGAAACAGTGTTCTAATGTGTTCACCCACGTTTTATTGAAACTTTCATCTTTATGCCAAACTTATTTCTATAGTAGTTAAACAACTGAAGCTACATTTTCCATGTGCAGTACCAAATTTAATATCTGATAATGCACCTTACAATGGAAGGCCAAAAGCTCAAATAATGTCGACAATAACGTGTTGACATGTCAAAAAACAACGGGTAAAGTATCAATTTTGACATGTTACCATGTACATTTTTGACATGTTAACATGTCATGAAAAAAGTCACAGCCGGGTTGCTCCATTCTTGTCTAAAAGGGGTGATATAAAGGAAGTCTGAGGCACAGTGATTTTGGCCCTTATTTCCTCCATCCCATTCTTCCTGCCATTTATTTTTTATTTTTGTTTATTGTGATTGTACTTTTCACCACAGCCTTGCTATATTTTACCACAATACTTGTTTATCACGCGCCCTTGGTGATTAATGGGACTTCTGTCGACAGGGTGAGCAGCTTCAATTACCTGGGAGTACACATCACAGAGGATTTAACATGGACTGTACACACAGACACTCTGGTGAGAAAGGCAAGGCAGCGTCTTTACCACCTCAGGCAGCTATGGAAATTCCGGCTCTCGGTGAGGATCCTAAAGTCCTTCTCCTGTGGAGCAGTGGAGAGCATCCTGACAGGCAACATCACTGCCTGGTTTGGGAACTGTACTGCTCAGGACAGGCAGGCCCTGCAGAGGCTGGTGCATTCAGCTGAACGTACCACTGGAACTACCCTCCCCCCCTGCAGGATGTACACTAGGAGGTGTAGTTGCAGAGCCCGGAGGATCATGAAGGATCCTCATCACTCCAACAACGGACTGTTCCAGCTGCTGCGGTCAGGCAAGCCCCTCAGCAGTCACACAGCAAGAACAGAGAGAGTGAGACAGAGTTTTTTCCTGCAAGCCATTAGAACTGTCAATGCTGACCTCACCAGGGGTCCTCACTGAGCCACACACATAGGCTCCACTACCTAACTGTACTGTATGTAGCATACTGTACCGCATACTGTGTCACTGTTCAGGATTGTTCGGTGATGCCGTATTGCTGCACCGTACTGTTGTATACTGTGCTGTATTATCCCACGAACAATACCTCACTTCATTCACATGCCACTTTAATGCACATATCTGTATATACATAATTGCCTATTCCATCTACATGAGCATATTCCCTTTATCTATTCCATTTTATTTTATTTTATTGTATTTTATTTTATTCTATATATTTTTATTTTATTCTACTAGTATTCGACTTACTGTATTACATTTTAGGAATCAGTTAGTTGGTCTAGTAGAAATAAACTTTCCTAGGACATATTGTGTGTTATCACCGTTGCATTACATTTCACTCCACAATTCACTCATGTATGAAAGTATGTATATAGTGTATATGTGACGAATAAACCTCTTGAACATTGAACATGCTTCAGGCCACCGTGAAAATCTATCTACGACAACTAACATGTATCTTTTACCTCCTACTGGTTTTATCATGTCAACAAAATCCACGACCAACTCACGCATGGGACCTATCGGAGTTGGAATGTGACCGGGTGGACTCATCACACCCCTCCGAAAATTGTTTTTAAGCCCGATTGTACATCTGCCTATGACATACTTAATTTGCTCAAGCAAGTACGGTGCGCGAAAACCCTATTCTTTCGCTATTTTTCTTCTTACTTTCCCCCTTGCAACATGGGCTAACCCATGTGCTTCCTGAATCATCAGACCTAGTAGGTAGGGGGTGCTACCATCAGTCCTTCATGATTTCTCCACAGACCAGTACATTTACATTTAGTCATTTAGCAGACGCTTTTATCCAAAGCGACTTACAATTGTTCAAACACCGACGGACGCAGCCATCAGGAGCAATTAGGGGTTAAGTGTCTTGCTCAAGGACACTACAGCATGCTAGCAGGAGGAGCCTGGGATCGAACCAGCAACCTTTAGATCACTAGACCACCAGCTCTACCGCCTGAGCTACCATCCCCATTAGTAGGCTCTTGTGTGGCCCATCGGTCCAACCATAAATGTTTATGGTTGACGCAGCTTCTTGCATCGAGATCACATCTCTGAGCGTGATTTTATCTTCCAAGCCCACTTCATGGGTGACAAGATGAACTTTGCCTGCTTTGTTAGCTCCTGTACCTGCTTTAGCAGCCTCATCCGCTGCTTTGTTACCTTGAGTAACCCTTGATGTGTCCATTTTGTGTGCTGCACACTTAGCTACAGCTATTTCCTGTGGCTTCATCATTGCATGCAACAATTTCCTTATCCGAGCATGATGCTTCTGTGTCCATGGGTTATTGTTTGACCCATATAAACTACTTTTTCTTGACAATACTGTAGCTTCTTCCATCATTTCTGCAGTGCATTATCTACCTACAATTCTTTCTGTTCTGCTCAAACCTTCTCTTTGTCCTTCTTATCCTCATTCTTCTTATCCACCAACTGTATTTGGTTGAGTTTTCTGAGATTCTCCTGGTCCTGTTCCTTCTGGTCATGCTCCTTTTTCTTCCGCTTTAGCCAACATCCGTCTGACTGCTGGGTCGTATCCTCCAATTGCTTCGTCTGAGTCACTCACACTCTCTTCTCTAATTTCCAGGCTTCTGACTTGTTGTCTGCTTCCCAAACGGTTCCTTCTCTTGGTACTGTTGGAGCTCTGATACATCTTTATGGTTGTTGTAGCCTTGCCCATCTCTATTATTTTCTCATCCTCATCTTTGAAGAGATAGTTGCCCTCTGTTGTCATCACTGGGAGTTGGGGATAAACATCAGTGAACTTCACCTCCTTTTCATACGGCGGGGGCTTCTTTACAGATGCTGTATGTGAGAAGGGTGCGGTAATCTTCTCCATCAATTTTTCTGCTTCCTTTTCATTTCTCTTTATTTCTTGTCTACTTTGTTCTCTTTCTTCTTTTGCAGCTTCGAACCATGTCTGTCAGAAGAAAAGAAGAAACAGTCTTTATTCATCACGCAACACATAACACTATAACACATGCACACACACACACACGCTTTGATGGTGGCCGGTGAAATGGATTCTCTGCTTTTAACCCATCCTGGGTTGAGGCTGGCACAGCGGCGCACCGTGACATGTGGAAGCCCTAAGAGAACTGTGTGGTAGCGGAGCCAATGTACCGCCGAGAGATGGGAGGATTTTTGTTCCTGTAAGATGTTGGAGACAGAATGGGGAACAAAAAGGGTGAGTGGTGCGAAACCCACAAAGTCGCGTGTGGCCAGCACGGCCATTTCGCAGGCCGCGACAGCGCGCAGGCAAGGAGGAAGGCCACGAGCCACCGGATCTAATAAACATGAGAAGAAGCCCACAGGCCTGAGGGCGTCGCCATGTTTTTGTAATATGACAGAGGTCATGCTGCCCTGGCATTCGTCCACGAACTGGATAAAGGGCCGAAGGCCATCCGGAATCCCCAAGGTTGTAGCAACTGGAGGGCCACCTTAAGGCCCCGAAGGCGGTGCAGGCGTCCTCGGTCCATGTTAGCGGAGAATAGGCCGTAAGGTTGCGGGGGCAATGACAATGATTTCTGTCAATGACAGAAAACCAAGTGGATCCTGAAGGGATTTGACTCATGATAGTGTATGGGTTGGGAACATTCGGAGTGGGGGAGTCGATGGCCACATTAACGGCCTGCAGGTCTTGGACAAAGCGCCACTCAGTGGGCTGCCCTTGAGGTCGGATTTGGGTTTGATGTGCACCGGGGGACAGTTTTTTATGAGGGCTAAGTTGTATTTGCCGGCCGTCCAAAGGTTGGGTGGGACTTGGGCCCGCAACTAGGAGATTGTAGAAGTACTCTAACCTCCTATTTTCTAGAGGACTTTAACATGGGCCTCTAGCCCGGCATGCATGCACCGTAAGTCTGTAGAGGACTTTAACCTCTGCACCGTAAGTCTGTAGAGGACTTTAACCTCCACAGATTATCCCAAGGTCCTCTATTTTATAAATAGACACAATTTCAGAATTTTGTTCAAAATCACAATCGATCCGTGAGTATTTTACCATGTACTGGAGGAGTTTTTGGACGTGTTCATCCCGCGGAGACGGCTGGGTCCAACAGCAGACGGTCCTCCCGTCCTTCAAGCAGTTGGGTAAGAGGCAGGACTCTAATCTCTGATGTCCTGGATGGCCAGTCACTGTCTGCCGCCGGTCTGACGATCTTCCGGGGATCCCACTTCTGACATCAAGTTTCTCGTGGTAATTTCTGTAATAAAGGATTGTGAACAAATTCTTTGTTGTGTGTATATTTATTTTAGAGGAACAGAGTTAGTCTTTGCAAAGAGAGGAGAGGGAGAGAGCGAATGGCAGGATGCAGCCTGTAGTCAAGCTCACCCGTCCTGCTGGATACAGGAAGTAAACATGTATATATGTGGTGCGATGTGTGAGACAGTTGGGGTGGGGTGATGCACTGTCCCGTCTGTTGATGACCTTGAAGTCCTTGTAAGGATTTGTCTTCGACTATCTGTCTTTGTGTGTTCTGCTAGCGGGTCACAGGTGTTCCTTGTTATGGGAATAGTGCGTCCTTGCCTAGGGTGCATGCCGTTCAGATAGTGCCTGGCAAACATGTTATTGTAGAAGCGGAAAAGGGGGATATTGCCTACACAAGTGTTAGGAGATGGTTTCCTGTAGTTGGAGAGTTTTGCAGGCCTCTTCACGCTGATGCAGGGTCATTGGCTGAAAACCTGTTTTTCAGCTCTTAGTGTAGCACCTCTTCACTACTCTCCTTTACACCCTCCTTTGTCAGTGTGTTTCTGGCCTGGATTTGCAGGATCCCGTTCCCACTTCTGTAGGCCTCCTCGTTGGCCTGACGACGTGTGCAGTAAACCATGGTTTATTGTTGTTGTATGTAGAGAAGTTTTAAGTTGGTACACACGTCCTCACAAAAACTGATGTACGATGTCAAAGTGTCAGTGAGATCATCCAGATCTTTAACAGCAGCCTCAAAAAGACTCCAATCAGTACAGTCAAAGCAGGCCTATAACTCCAGCTTTGCCTCGTTGGTCCATTTCTTCACAGTCTTGTCTACAGGCATAGCAGATCTTAGTTTCTGCCTGTAAGTCGGTAGAGGATGAAGAATAGGTGCCCTTTCATTCTGTGTAGCAGTGCTCCAGTGTATTTTGATCTGTGGTTAGATATTTAATGTGCTGTCTGTATTTTGGAGAGGTTTGCTCTGTTAAAGTCCCCAAGAACAATGACTAGACAGTTCGGGTATTTTTTAATCCATGTTTGTTATCTGGTCAGCTAGGTGTTGTAACGTCTCACTCACCCAGGCCTGAGGTGGGATATAAACAGCGACCAGCATAAACAAGGAGAATTCCCGTGGTTAGTAAAATGGCTGACAGTCAATGAAAACGGTCTCTAGGTTGGGCCGCACGGGCTGCATGAACACTGTGACATCTGTACACCAATCTTCGTTCATGGAGAAGCTGAGGTGTCTGGAATGTTTGGGGTCCCAAGAAAGTCCCCATTGTATAGTATAATTACAAACAGATGTTGCCAAGGGTCTCAAGAGAGAGAGCCCATTGCCAGGGGCACCGGTGATAAGGGAGGTGGAATGTGTTTAGATGTATGTCAGTCAGCTGAACTGTGACCCATAGATTGGAATCAGATGGGCTACATTGTCTCTGTACAAGTATAAAGGACACTCCCTAGTTCCATTCGGGAGGGAACACACTTCTGTTCTCTCCCAGACATCCATGGCAAGTCTGATTTGATGCTGTTCTTATTTGTAATATACGTGTTATTATAATCAAGTCAGGGTCAGCGGAGAGTTCTTCTTCATCAACACATCATTGACAACAAAGAAACTTCAAGTCCGCCGCCCCATTTTTTTTTCACTTATTTCAGTGTCCCGGTCCGCTCAGAGGAGTTGAAAGCCCAGTAGATGGAGTGAGCTGTCCGAGATGTGATCTCCAAGCCAGGTTTCAGTGAAGCACAGGGCAGCAGATCTGATAAAGTCTGTGTTTGCTCTGCTGAGAAGCAGTTGGTGGTCCATCTTGTTGGCCAGGGGCAACATTCGCCAGGTGGATTGACAGGAGCGAAGTACAAAATCCCCGCTATCACTGCTTAATGAGCGCTCCTGTGCGCTTCCCTCGTCGTCTCCTCCGGCGAACTCCATACAGAACTGCTACTCCTCCAACTAAAAGCTCTGTAAAACTTTCTGGTTCAATGAAAAATGGCTGAAAAGTTTGACCAGTGGGTATTCTGAGGTTTAAAAGTTCTTCTCTGCTGAATGTGGTCAGAGAGTGGGAGCTGGAAACTAAAAAGATAAACAAAAACACAGAAAGTACGAGAGAGTGCAGTACCCTGGCTGCCATCTGCGGCGCCATTTTTTGCCGAAATTGCTAAAGTTACTGATAATACTGTTTAAATGCATAAACTTTGATGCTGCCATGTTGCCATTTGGTGGCCGACCGGGAAACAGCGACCACCACCAAGATTTTATGCCTTTTATTGGGAGTGTTGAAATCATGTTGTTATAGTAAGTAAATAGGAATTGTCTTGATGACTGATGCCTAATAATGTGTTTCATTTTATTTTTATTTGTTTGTAATTAAACATTGTCACAAGAGTTTTTGTTGTGAAATCATTAATTGGTTTGAATGTAGTGTTGTGTGAGAATATCTGACTATTGCATAAAAATTGAAATTACTTTCCCTAGTTAGAAAGAATTAACAGCCAGTTAAATTTGATGAGGCACGCAAACTCCGCCTCATCCACCATTTTGAGAATCAGGCGAGCTACAAACTCCGCCTTCACTGCCAATTTAAGGAAGGAAGATCCACCAACTCCTCCCCCCTCAGCCTAGTGTTTATAAGGAGCCTTCAACCAGGTATCTTTAGGTTAGTTCCACACTAGAATGAAGAACTTTCCCCTTTTACTTTTTTTATTTACATTTCTTTTTAAGTTTTCTTAAAGTTTTTGTTTCACAACAGCCTGCACACAACTTCAATCTTACTAAACAAACCTGCTCCAGCCACCCAGCTAAAGAACTGTATTTCCTTAACTTTTCCTTTCTTTTGTTTTTATTACTAAACCTTGTGTTTTTTACAATGTTCATAACTTATTTTCTTTTTCTGTTTTTTAACCGATCCACAAAAGATGCAAACCTAAATTCGCTGGGTGCTGGTCGGGGGTTTTTAATGTCGAAATTCGACTTTTTACGTTAAACCCCGACCAACAAAGCGCCTGGAAGTTCACCCGGACAGACTCCACAACAGTGAGAACACGGGCCGCGGAGCACGCATCCAAAAGTCCCCACACCGGCCAACAATCCCAGTTCGCCTGGGAACTTTGGGACTCTTTCCCCATCACCATCGAAACCACCGACTGCTGACTCCCAAACAACGTCAATGAAATGAGCAGCCACAACCACCTAGGTACGCCACTCGGCTGACATAGGCTCTGGAGATCCGATACAAGCAAGCATGACTCGGCGATCCGTAATGCCAAAGACTTGCGATTCTGCTTAATAATGATGGGTTAGGGTTAGGGTTAGGGTTAGGGTTAGATTTCCCTTTAGAGAAGCCAAATACCCCCTTAGAGTTTCTTGTTTTATTATTTTTAATGAGAGTCATATAACTTCCTACCTCACTATTGTTTCTTAGTTAAAGTGTGTCACCATTTTTAAATCCTGCATTAATGATATTTTCCCCACCATTTATTTGATTGTTTTAATGTTTTTAATATTCACTATTTTTTATTTTGATCACAAAGATGAATATGAATTAATTAATCTATTTATTGGAAAGAAGTATTTCTGTTGGTATTCCTTAAGCGTTAAGTCCAGTAGTCAATGTTGACAAAAATAAGTCCATAATCCTTCTTAGACTGATTCTTCTTCTTCTTTTGGCTGCTCCCATTAGGGATCATCTGCCTCAAATACCTTCTGTTCTGCGTATCTTCCTCCCTTACACCAACCGCCTGCATGTCTTCCCTCACCACATCCATAAACCTTCTCTTTGGCCTTCCTCTTTTCCTCTTGTCTGGCAGCTCCATCCTCAGCATCCTTCTCCCATTGTAACTCTCATCTCTCCTACACACGTGTCCAAACCAACTTAATCTCGCCTTTCTCACTTTTTCACCAAACTGTCCAACCTGAGCTGTCCCTCTAATGTACTTATTCTTAATCCTGTCCATCCTTGTAACTCCCAATGAAAATCTCAACATCCTCAACTCTGCCATCTCCAGTTCAGCCACCTGCCTTTTTGTCAGTGCCACCGCCTCTAAACCGTACAACATAACTGTTCTCACTACCGTCCTTCACTCTTTCTGGAATCCTTCGGTCACAGATCACTCCGGACACTCTTCTCCACCCACTCCACCCTGCCTATACTCTCTTCTTCACCTCTCTCCCGCACTCTTCGCTGCTTTGGGTGGTTGACCCCAAGTACTTGAACTCATCCACCTTCTCCACCTCCACTCTTTGCATTCTCAGCTTTTCACTACCCTCCCTCCCATTCAGGCACATGTATTCTGTCTCAAACTTTAAGGCCTGATTCTCAGAACTTCTTTTTGCAATACCTTCATTTTGGAGCCATAGCTTCCAATATACACTATTCACAAAAAGTTAGGGATATTCGGCTTTCGGGTGAAATTTCAGGATGAATCTAAAATGCACGATAATCTTTACAGGTGAACTTAATTGAACCTTCTCTTAACTTTTGAATGCACATGTCCAACTGTTCAATGTTTCAGTACTTTTTGCACAACTTGCTGTTCTCTCACAAGGAGCTAAATGGCAAAATTCACAACAGGTGTTTGATCCAAGCAGGTTCCAAGAGAGATACAGAAAGACTGGAAGAGACACAGAAAGGCATAGAAGTGGACGTCCTTTGGCCACATCCCACACTGATGACTGCTTCATTGTGAATAGAACCCTGCGGAACCGCATGATGAATGCCACTCAACTCCATGCACATTTAAGGCAGGTGAGAGGCACCCAAGTGTCACGTCAGACCATTCGAAACCATTGGCGTGGTCTACGTGCTAGACGACCTGCAAGGGTACCTGACCACACCACCAGGCACAGGCATCATTGTCTTGCATGGGCCAGGGAGCATTTACACTGGATGAGGGACCAGTGGGCCTCAGTGCTGTTCTCTGATGAAAGTCGATTCACGTTGAGCAGAAATGATGGGCGCCAATTGGAGATGTCAAGGAGAGCGCTATGCATCAGCCACTTTTGTCACCAAACGAGCCTTTGGTGGTGGTGGTGTTACAGTGTGGGCAGGTGTGTCTAGTCAATACAGAACTGCCCTACACTTTGTGAATGGTACAGTGACAAGCCCATACTACCTGAATAACATCATTAATCCAGTCATTGTGCCCCTGCATAAACAACACAGGCCTAATTTCAACTTCATGGACAACAATGCTCCAGCTCATCGAGGTCGCATCATTAGGGAACGGCTGCTGGAGACTGGGGTACCTCAAATGGATTTGCCTGCACTTTCTCCAGACCTGAATTCCATAGAAAATCTATGGGATCAGCTGAGTCGCCGTGTAGAGGCCCTTAACTCTGTGCCCCAGAACCTCAATGACCTGAGGACCGCCCTTCAAGAAGAGTGGGGTGCCATGCCTCAGCAGACAATAAGTCGACTTGTGAACAGCATGAGCCGTGTTTGTCAAGCTGAAATTGATGCTCAAGGGCACATGACAAGTTATTAAGATATTGACTTTTTTTTTTGTGGTGTACCCACCACTGTTGTTGGGTTTTGTTTCAATAAATTGTTTGAGATGAGGAAATCACCATTGCATGCTTCTACTTAAATGCTCTACTTTCATGATATAATATCACTGTCGTGTGAACTTTTTACATTTTCCATGAATTTCACCCTAAAGCCAAATATCCCTAACTTTTTGTGAGTAGTGTATTTGTTTGTTTCCTGGACAGAGCGGAACCGTCTCTTAGTTTTTCATTTCATAGATGTAGGAAACTAATGTTAATAAATCTAAAATAAAAACACACTGCTCCATCTCCTCTTTTTCTCCGACTTACCATTCACCGTCGTGGTAGCTCTGTCTCCCCAACATGGTATGACATTCATGACATTCAAGTTTGCAGGCAATTTCAGATTTTCAGCTGTAATTCCAGCCCAGAAGCCTCTCATGAATGTTGAACTCACAAACATGCCTCCCACTGACTCTGGACATAGATCAACATCCCAACTCCACCCCATATCCCCCACTGACTCTTGACACAAATTAACACCCCAACACACACACACACACACACACACACACACACACACACACTCACACACACACACACACACAAAAACACAAACATACATACACACACACACACACACACACACACACACACACATACATACACACACACACACACACACACACACACACACACACACACACACACACACACACACACAACCTGTGCAATAACTGTGCAATATATTGTAATATTGTAATAATACTGTAATAACCTAACATTGCAGACATTGCAAAAATTGAGTAATAACATAGTAATAATTTATACCTAGTCATTCACTGATATCCATGACTGTATATTACCGTATACTGTACATACTCATCCTATACAGTATATCCATCTATATATTTATATGTTATACCCATAGCCATACGAGCAACCAAAGGGTTAGCTATTGCCCTTTTACTGAACTTATTCTGTGATAATTGTAATTAAATTATTCTGTCAAATCGATATATATATATATATATAGCTATAGATATAGATATAGATATATAGATAGATATATAGATATAGATATAGATATAGATATAGATATAGATATATATTAATATTGGCAAACAAACAAAACAGCAATTCTTCGTAAATGAAAATTTAAACAGTACTTGTATGTCAATAAACAGATTTTGATTATGATTTCATTATGATTCTAAAGAAACAAAAACACTTCGATGCATAAAAGAAATCTAACAATAAAGAAACCTACACTTCTTTTGGCAAGCTCATGGATTTGATACATTTTGTATCACGGATTGTGTATTTTTTTCTCATTCTAAAATTTGAGATTAACAATGATAACATTACAAAACCCCCCTCCCATACCTGCTGAATTAGAAACAAATAACATACGTTTATATATGTATTTAAAAACAATAAATAAACAGGCTTCAAAATATTGTATTGTTGATGCAATAAGAGAGTCACAAATCACATCCTGGGCAGGAAGTGACTAAAGGTCATAGCGGGTGAGACACGGTTTCCTCTCCTGGTTTTCCCTGTCTTTCCAAGGCCGATGTACATGCCAGGATGAGCAGCAGACTCATAAGCATTGTAGTTGTTGGCCAGGAGTTTCTCCTTGAATTTACACTCCTCGGTGTAGTGACCCTGGAAACACAAGTGAACAGGGATTAAGATAGCACTGCATTCCCAGTTAAGGGCAGTAGTATTACTCACAAAAAGTTAGGGATATTTGGCTTTTGGTTGAAATGTATGGAAAATGTAAAAGGTTCACGCTACAGTGATATTATATCATGAGTAGTAGGTCATTTAAGTAGAAGCATGCAATGGTGATTTCCTCATCTCAAACTATTTATTGAAACAAAAGCCAACAACAGGCATTAAATACAGTTTGTCAACGACGTCTCATGCTGTTCACAAGTCGACTTATTGTCTGCTGAGTCATGGCACCCCACTCTTCTTCAAGGGCAGCCCTTCAGTCATTAAGGTTCTGGGGTACAGAGTTATGAGCCTCCACACAGCGACTCAGCTGATCCCAGAGGTTTTCTATGGGATTCAAGTCTGGACAAAGTGCAGGCCACTCCATTTGATGTACGCCAGTCGCCAGCAGCCGTTCCCTAATGATGCCACCTCGATGAGATGGAGCATTGTCATTCATGAAGATGAAATTAGGCCTGTGTTGTTCATGCAGGGGCACAATGACTGGATTAATGATGTTATTCAGGTAGTATGGGCTTGTCACTGTTCCATTCACAAAGTGTAGGGCAGTTCTTTATTGACTTGACACACCTGCCCACACTGTAACACCACCACCACCAAAGGCTCATCTGGTGACAACAGTGGCTGATACATAGCGCTCTCCTTGACATCTCAAACATCGTTGGCGGCCATCATTTCTGCTCAAACTGAACTGACTTTCATCAGAGAACAGCACTGAGGCCCACTGGCCCCTCGTCCAGCGTAAAACTTCCCTGGCACATGGAAGATGATGATGCCTGTGCCTGGTGGTGTGGTCAGGTACCCTTGCAGGTCGTCTAGCACACAGACCACACTGATGTAAACGGTTTCGAATGGTCTGACGTGACACTTGGGTGCCTCTCACCTCCCTTAAATGTGCCTGGAATTGAGTGGCATTCATCATCCGGTTCACAATAAAGCAGCACTGTTCACAATAAAGCGGTCATCAGTGTGGGATGTGGCAAAGGACGTCCACTTCTATGCCTTTCTGTGACTCTTCCAGTCTCTCTGTATCTCTGTTGCAACCTGCCGATGAAACTCTGTGACACTCTAAGCTCAGTGGCCACTTCCCTCTGAGAACATCCTGTTTGAAGCCTTGCAATAGCGAGGTACTGTTGATCAATTGTTAGGTGTCGTCTTGGTCTCATGATGTCAAAATGTGAACAGCATGATGAAGAGGACTGTTTAAATACCAATTATATTTGAACGAGGAAATGTATTGGTCGATTCATGGATCAAACACCTGTTGGTAATTTTGCCGTTCAGCTCCTTGTTAGAGAACAGCAAGTTGTGCAAAAAGTGCTGAAACATTGAACAGTTGGACATGTGCATTCAAAAGTTTAGAGAAGGTCAAATTAGGTTCACCTGTAAAGGTTATAGTGCATTTTAGGTTCATCCTGAAATTTCACCCGAAAGCCGAATATCCCTAACTTTTTGTGATTAGTGTATATTGAGTTATGAATGCACTGACTGTACAAGTAGGTGTTGTGTTGTTTTTTATTTAACACTACTGCATTTTCACATGCAAACAGTCCTTACCAAGCCATGGAGTTTGCCCTTGTTGCTCATGGCGATAAAGAGTCCACTACTCACACCAAAGAGAGTCACCACCCCTCGTTCAACAGGAGAAATTTCTAGGAGACCTGGGATGAGAAGTGAAATGATTGGACAAGTTATACATATTCAATGAAGAGAAGACAACCTTGCATGGCTCCAATGTGTGGGTTCCGGAGCGCCATGCTATGCATGCATGTAGTAACATGTAATTCACACATGAATCACATATAAATTAAAACAATGTGAGCATATTGTAATAGTAAAACCATAACATGTGAGGCACATGAGTTAGGGTTAGGTTTTTCATTGCATCAGATACATGGGATACATGTGCTACACATGGGGTTCACATGTGCTTCTATGTGATTCTGTAATCACATGCAATTTGGCATATTTTCATATGTGATCAAATGTGTTTTTCAATTATGAGATCATGTGCCTTTTTTGTAAGGTGGTATGCCATTCAAGGTCTTTCCTCACTATGTTTCCATTGTCAGCTGGGACTCCAACTCACTCACTCAAAAACCGTGACTATGAAAAGCAGGTAAAGCTGAATGGATGAAGGGAGGGCACTCGATGTGCACTAACTCACTAATTATGTGCATGAACTAACTTATTAAGCATTTTAGTTCTTATTATGTAATTGTTCAGTAGCCGCACTGCTGCCCTGACTACCACTGTACCCTCCTTCTCGGTCTGAGGGATTAACTTTTGAGTTGACAAGTTCCAAATGTGAGAATAAAAATGAAGCAGTGAAACAATGTCTCCTCAATACGATCTTAAACAAATACTTCAGAACAGGGGTCTCAAATTATCTGGGGTCTACTGGCTAGGTTGTCTTTTTGAACATCAAGGGAAAAGCAAACTGACTTCATAAAAAATAAGTTTTTCATATGAAAACATAAAGTAATAATTCTCTGTGTTGGATTCATTAGGCATTGTGATTGTGATAAACATGTAGTACGCCACATTGTCTCTTGTGGCCCCTGGGCCTGTTGTTTGACATCCCTAGTTTAGTATAATATAGGCATACTTTAGAGACCACAACATTATATATGCAGTACAGGTACTCCTCACTTAATGACCGAGTTGCGTTCCTACGACCAGATCGCTAAGCATATTGGTCGAGAAGCGAGGGTCCGCCCCCTTACCATTATTTCAGTCTTGGAGATTGCAAACGCTAGTGTAGTGAATACTGACCGACTGCGGGAACGAGACTGAGAGCGGTGATGCGCGATGATAGGTAGGTTGGTAAGTGAGGAGTACCTGTATTAAGATTGGATTTACAATGGAATACCTTAGGAATCCTATAGGATCCTATAGGAATCCTTAATTTATCGACTTTAATGTTTGTAATGCTCAGAGTAATTGAACTACAGGCTGAAGCATACTTGTATTTCTAATACAAGTATGCTTCAGCCTACAACGATTAATTCCAAACAAAAAATGATTTCGCATTGACAGAGCCCACCCACCAAACACATTATTCCAAAATATTCTTTCACACAAGATGCTTACTGTATCTGTTTTCATGATGCACACCCGTGATCTTTCCATCCGGAAGAACTTGGATGTGAAAGCCGATGCCCACGTTGCAGTACAGCCTCCTGAGTCTCTTTATCCCTAGTAAGTAGTCTCCATCCCCAACTGCCTCATCCCTCTTCCCCCACTGGACAACCCCCCAGCATGGGCGGGTTGGAGACTCGATACACGGCGATGCTTCTCTGGCGGTGAGAGTCCTCTGGTTGATGATGATGGGGAAAAAAGACCCAAACGGCTGAAGCAGTCCACAGAGAAATAAGGGAAGCAGTGATATTTGGAGTGACATTGTCTGTTAAACCCAAAGAGTCACCTTTGTTTTAAACACCTTTCCTGAATGCCCTCACCCACCCCAATGCAATAATCTGTTTGCGCTGATTTAAACAAAAAAGACAAGCTGTCATCTACCAGGGGAGTGACATTTCTCTTTCTACAAAGTAGTCGATCGCGCTCTCTCCCCCATTCAATGAATTTGCAGGTATATATATTGGCAAAAAGATCCTGGATGGGAATTTGCGACGTTTTTTTTTCCCATGTATTCTGTCTATTAATTCATTTTAAAGACCAGATAAGAGGGTATGACAATGTCTGTCAATTATTCATTCTACACAGTCCACACTACACTGTTAAAACTGTAAAGCTGGTCCCTGCTATGTCTTCATAGATCCTGCTGTATAATCCTGCAAGTGTGATTATTGTGAAACATGTCCATGCATCGGCATTGGTGTCCAGTCACCATTTTTATATGTATGCATGATAAAAAACAGCAAGTATTACATCACACTGCACCTGCTGTGCAAGCTGCTGGTTTTCAGTCACTTGCTGCGAGGTGACATGTCCTCCTGGTGACAGCTCACCTCTGTTGCCTGATTCACCGCCGCAGCAGGAATTCCACAAGTTTGGTTATGGATGGTAAAATGTAAAAGAATATCTGAAAACGTCTGAAGTTTGAATCTTTTGAATGTATCTTGGTGCAAGCGGTTACAATATGAATAAAAGTATTTGGTAGGTAAATTACATCCACAAAATCAAAGAGAATGAGGATTTGTGACTAAAACAAAGCCGTGGGAATATATGCTACAATGAGAATTTCTAAATGTCTGTGAAATTAAGCTAGTTTAAGTTAAGACAAGATAAGTCATAGCATGACCCCCTAATCAAAGAATACCTTTGAAATACATGCAGCATTTCTAATCTGCCTTGGCAGCGTTCATATGCAATTAAATATTCATGTGCAATGATCCTTAAATTGAAACTTTGGGAGATGAACACCATGTTCAAAAATTTATAAAATGGCTCAGAGTTCTTGAGAGCAGAAAACAAATAAAGGACAACGTGAAGCCTGTTGACTGGTTGAAGTCCACTGGAATTGCCTGGACTTTAACCGAATTAACCATGTTAACCACCGCAAATGTTTGGAGCTTTTATACTCTGTGCGCTGTCAGTTCTCCATGACAGCCACACGTCAGCATAGTTAGAAAAGTTTGGATGAGTGTGGAGAGTCGAAAAGCCACCACATGGAACCTACGCACCGGGGCATGTCTTTCTGTGTGACGTCATTTTGGCATGTCAAGCATAAAATAGCCTTTAGTTGTACTATGACAAAATCCCTGTAGCCTGCTGCTTTTAATACGACAGCAGTAAATGGCTAAGTATAGAACAACAATAGCATTCACGCCAACATTATTGCCCCATATATCCACCACACACATACACACACACACACACACACACACACTGGTTTGCACATTATGCAGTAGCAGTAGATGGTTGATATCAAGTGACGTTTAGTGCGTCAGATGACGCCATGACCCAGCAGTAGGTCTTCACATCTCCAGGTATCTAGAGGTCACACTGCGACACTAGCTGGGTCCTGAATCGCTGCACATCCAGGAGTAAAACAGGTTAAGACTTTAAACAGAGAGAGAAAGAGAGCAAACATCAGAGTGAGTCACAGCGCTGTGTGTGTTAATAAGAAAGTTAAGGGACAGAAAGACGTTTGACTTTCTCTCTGTTGGCAATTGGGGCTTTTCATCTTTTTCCCTCTCCCTGCTGTCCATTTCCCTGCTGCTATCATGTAACTCAATAGCTGCTGTGTGGCACCACACATCCGGGTCCTGAGTGTATGTCGACCTCAACCTGTGGTCAACGCCAATCAACCATAGTTGGATAGGTGATTCTGCCCTTGTTTGGTTGATATTGCAATATCTTTTTCAATTATACAATGCATATTATCATGCTCTGCCATGATAAATCATTACACCCCCTGAAAATGTGACCATAGGTTGAATTGTGCACAGTATGTGTAACTCACCATTGCAGCTGTATTTGTAATTGAGTTTTAGTGACTTTAAACTTGTAGTATTTCTGTAATTGTGTCCACCCCCCATAAATTGAAGTTCAAGCCTTTGTCCCACCAAGGGGAATTGGTTGCAACAAGAGTTTGGACACATACCAGCACATTATCACAGAAACACACAGGAATAATTTGTTGTATACGGGTCGCCCCCTCAGAACGATCGAGAGAGAATTGCATGGTTAGCGAAGAGAAACTGACACGAAGATTGCCAACTCCCTCTCTACTTTCTATTCCCTTAGTGGCGGCAGAGGTGGGGAGATCCTGAACTTGATTAACCCTGGCCCACAAAGAATCAGCCCTGTTTAACATCCTTTCTTTGCATTCGCACTGATTAATTTACATGCAGCCTACACAAGCCTGGCATCATACATGGCACGACAATAATATAAATTTCCCCTATAGGATAGATAAACAGTCCAGCGCCAAAAGGGAGACGCGATGAGGTCAGTGACACATGTAAGCATCTGCAGCAGGAAGTGGAGCACAAGAAAACACACAAAGAAAACAAATTAACAAAACAAAAGATGTAATAAAGATGAAAATGAAAAATAAAGAAAGAGGAATTCCTAGGAAATCCCTGGGATCCTCACTCATGCTCTAGCACAGAGGTGGGCACAGTTTTGACTGAAGGGCCAAATAGAGTTTTGCAGACCATCTGAGGGGCTGCATTCCAAGTTTATAATATATCATGTTCCTCCATGCTCAATGAAAAACTGCAAAATGTGTATTCATTATATTATTCATTTATTTTCTCAGAGATCTTTAGCAGGAGTGCATAAGTAGCTGATTAGTATTATCAACAGTGCCATTTCCATTTTTTTTTTATTCTGGTCAGCTAACATCCTTTTCTTATCAGTGCATATACTGTATTTTTAATTTCATATTTCAGTTTTCTTTTCTCATCAAGTTTCTAAACCTGTACATTTTGCATTTAGTTATTTCCATTTCAAATACACAGAAGTCTTCATCAATATATGCTGTATATCAGTGGGAACAGTGGAGCTGTTCTCACTTCATTGTCAGTTTATTCAAATCCGCAAGCATTTTTGAAGAAAAATCCTCAGTATGGCATGTAGGTGTTAGTTGTTCAGCCTGGTTCTGTGCTTTGGCTTGTAAATATTCATGACTGGGAAGGTTTGCTTGCAGATGTAGGTGGATCCAAAGAGGACCAACTTGGCCTCACTCAGGGCATAAAATTCATAGAGGAGAGGGGATGTCTCAAACTTAAGGGTAGACTATAGATTCGCAGAAACGTAGATACTTTATATTTGCTCATGTTTTGACCCAGCAATCACCACTGGAAACAGCTAAAGACACACTGAAAAGCATATTGGTACCAGCAGGGGGCGCTGAATCTCCTTCCGCTGCATAATGGCCCATTACACAGAGACAATGGCGGAGAATGGCTGGAGAAAATGATAATTCCAAGTGCTATAATTCTGATAATTTAATGATAATGTCATGATAATAACTAATATATTCTGATTCTGATATAGTAATATTTAACATTATATAATAATCAGTTGACGGCACGTTTAGACGCAGCACAGGGTTCAGACTGACCAGGGATTTAGATTGATTTAGTTTCCTTATTTTCTACCTGTATTCAAAATGAAAATGTAAACATAACTAAAGAATTTAAGTGAAGATCTTTTCTCCTACAGACAGTGATGCGCCGTACTGTTATGAACACAGATGGGATCAAAATGCATGACACAGACTCAGAGTACACAAAAGGGAAAGTTTATGTTTTAGGCTGCGATCCTGGCATGGAGGTGGAGCAAGGAAAAAGGCATCCGGGTGCAGCAGACAGGAAGACGGGGGATGGAGGTGCAGAGCTGGTAGATAGCGTGGTGGCGAATCGGTGACTGACAGGCATGCAGAACTGGTAGATCCTGCGGACAGGGAGATGCAGGTTAGCAGAGCACAGACAGGACACAAGGAATTAAAGAAAACTCTGATCTAGATTTGGCTAGCATTCACCACGGAGGTGAAACAACAATCTGGCGATGAGTGGGTGAAAAGCCAGGGTTCTTATCTTGAAGCGATGATGAGGTGTAGATTGCCTGCAGGTGTGAAGCCAGGAGCCGGGAGAGTGGAAATGGGAGCCACGCCCAAACCAACACACACACACACACACGCACACATACAGAGACAAATAGGGGGAGACAGGAAACACAAGGGGAGAGGAACTGCGCAGAAAAATTGGGAAAAATGATAACTGGGAGCATGGCTAGGGCTTGTGACAGTCCCCCCCCTCAACAAGAGTGGGTGTACTGTACTGTGCTGGTGGTTCGCCTTTAGGTGAACCAGCAGGCTTGTCCGGGTGAATATGTAATTCCTGGATGAGGGAGGGGTCCAGGATGAGCTGGCATGTCACCCAACTACGCTCCTCAGGTCCGTAGTACTCCCAGTCTGCCAAGTGCTTGCACCACAGCCTCAGCGATGTACTTCAAGCAGCCGCCAGACTGTATCAGCTGGGTGGTCATCGATGAACTAGATGGCTGGAGGGGGAAGGGCTGGAGGGCACAATGGGCTGAGAGATACTGGCTTTAACTGGGAGACATAAAATGTGGGTTGAATCCCCATGTGTGGGGGCAACTTGAGTCTAACGGCAGAGGGGTTCATGATGGAATCAATTACATAATAGCTGCTGTGTGGCACCACACATCCGGGTCCTGAGTGTATGTCGACCTCAACCTGTGGTCAACGCCAATCAACCATAGTTGGATAGGTGATGATGGAATCAATTACGTAATGTAACAGGGAGCATGTTTTCTCCCCCTACAGTACAACTGTAGGGGGAGATCCTAAGAGGACAACCACACCTGACCTGGTTGGTAGTCGGGGGCAGATGTTCTATGATGGTCAGCAAGGCGTAGGTTGTGGACAACAGAGTGGAGTAGAGTGAAGCGAGCATATTTTCACACCTAATGGTAGTGGTGAAGGTGGGCCTGTACTTCGGAAACAGAGTACTCTAAGAGGAGGGGTTTTGGAGGCAACGGAGTGCTGCTCCCAGGTCCTGGTTGGCTCGCTTCGTTTGACCGTTGGTCTGTAGGTGATAGTGTCGTAGAAAAACAACACTTAACAAATTAAGAGTGTGGTATCTTGGTATTTTGCCGTCAGGTAACAGAGACCAACTCCTGGTTTGTTCACCTTTTATTAACAGTCTTCCGCAACATGTGGCGCGGCCGTAACATGCCAGGCTGGCTATCAGTAAAACAACGTGACAGAGAGAGCGAAGGAGCATTTACTTAAGATAGAGTCCCTCTACTGGCGAAGTCATATAACTGCACTCTATCACATCCCTCCCTTCTTAGCTCTTGCTTTTCTGTCCTTTCTGGCCAGTAACATATAGACTTATATATATATATATTTTAGCTTGCTGTAGCCTGCTTCCTTTATATAACTTTATGTAACAATCACAATGTCAGAACACCTTTTATTTCCTTCCGAACACTTTGTTATCTACTTTTCTTTCTTTTTATTTATTTATTCAAACACTCATCTCCCCCTTAAGGAGACTAGGCACATTCTTGCCCCTAAAGGCATCCACTTTATGTGGAGTAGTCTTTCAAATGGTTTGGAGGACGTTTGTCCCTCCTTGATCTGCGCAATCCGTCGTGAGAACTTGCGCCCTCCAGTGCTCCAGCAGCTGGTGGACTGGGTTCTGTTATGTCGTCCCCTGTAGTACTGGACACTGGTGTAGGAAGCTCCTCTTCCTGCCTGCTGAACAGCTGATCGACATGTCGCCTGACCACTTTTCCATCCCCCAGAAACACAGTATAGGAAACTGGTCCTGTTAATCTCTGCACTCGTCCAGGTATCCATTTAGGTCCATATCCAAAGTTCTTAGTGTAGACAGAGTCACCTTCCTCAAAGTTGCGATGTTTGGCATGCCTGTTATGGTAGTTTTTCTGACTTGTTTGTTTTGACTCGACTTTTTGTTTTAAATCTGGGTGCATCAAATCAAGTGTACACCTCAACTTCCTTCCCATCATCATCTCAGCTGGTGACAATCCAGTAGTGGACTGTGTAGCTAAACAAAGCCCTATCCACCCTTGTCTCTATTGTCCCAGCTGTGCTCTTCTTCATCAGCTCCTTGAATGTTTGCACCGCCCTCTCTGCTAGACCATTAGATGAGGGGTGGTATGGTGCTGATGTGACGTGTGATTCCGTTCCTGGACATAAACTCTTTCATGTGTTCGCTGACAAAACACTGAGCATTGTCTGACACGATCATTTCTGGAATGCCATGTGTGCTGAAACTGTTCCTCAAACAATTTACAGTCACTGCAGAGGTGGATGAAGTCACTGGATTAACATCCAACCACTTGGAATGCGCATCCACAATTACTTAAAACATTCTACCCATGAAGGGACCTACATAGTCTATGTGGAGTCTTCTCCAGGGCTTTTCAGGCCACTCCCATGGATGTAGTGGTGCACTCAAAGGTGCTTTCCTATGTTCTTGACATGTAGCGCATGATTTTACCTTAGTCTCTATATCCGCATCCATGTGAGGCCACCACATGTAACTTCTTGCCAAACCCTTCATACGGCTCATTCCTGGGTGTGACTGGTGTAATTCTTCCAGCATATGAGCTCTTCCTCTTTCTGGTATGATTACCCGGGCTCCCCACAACACACAGCCATCTTGTACACTCAACTCACATTGTCTCTGCCCATAAGGATTAAAGTCAGTGTCATGGTTATCTGGCCAACCTCTCAGGATATACTCTCGTACCCTGGAGAGTATTGGATCTGTCCATTGTCATAGCGTGGTTGATGTCATCGGTGGACCATGGTCCTGATCCATCATCAGCACTTGCTCCTCGGGTACTGACACAGGACACTCCGGTAGTGGGAGGCGGCTAAGAGCATCTGCGTTGCCATTGTCTTTACCTGCTCTGTAAGCAATGCTGTACTCGTACGCTCTCAACAGCACAGCCCATCTCATGATTCTCTGTGACGCCATCTGTGGCACTGCTTTCATCTTGTGAAGTAGATTTATCAAAGGCTTGTGATCAGTGCAAATCACAAACTTTCTCCCATAAAGATACTTATGGAAGCGCGTTACACCGAAGACAATGGCTAGACCCTCTTTATCTAACTGGGAATAGTTCTTTTCTGCAGCGTTGAGCATTCTTGACATAAACCCGATGGGTTTCTCCTCTCCATCTGGCATGCGGTGTGCTAAGACAGCTCCAACTCCATACGGCGAAGCATCGCAGGCCAGTATTAGTTCTTTGTTTTCATCATAGTGAACTAACACACTGCTTGACTGTAACAACTCCTTGGACTTAGCAAAAGCTTTCTCCTGCTCTGGCCCCCAAGTCCATGGCTCCTCTTTTCTCAAAAGCTTGTGTAGTGGTGCCAGGAAGGTCGATAGGTTTGGAAGGAACTTGTTGTAGAAGTTTAACAGTCCCAAGTAAGCTTTAAGTTCAGTCACTGACATAAGTGCTGGCGCTTCCTGCACTGCTTTCACCTTTGCTGGCACTGTATGAAGTCCCTTGGCGTACACTCGATGTCCTAGAAAGATACACAGCCACATTCTTTAGTCCCTGTAGCACACCCTCTCATTGTGCGCTGGAAAATAGAGCTCACCCCCCGCTGACTAGAGCTCACCCCGAAAGGTAACCTTGTGTATGTGAATAGCCCTTGTGTGTATTCACTGTTGTGTATTTTCTAGCTTCCTCCTCAAGCACAATTTGTTGATATGCATGACTCATATCGAGCTTACTGTACTTCTCTCCCCCATCTAAGGATGCAATCAGGTCCTCCATTCTTGGAATGGGGTAATGTTCTAATGGAGACACTTTACTTTTACTGTGAGCTTATAGTCTCCACAGATTCTCACTTCACCATCTGGATTTAAGATGGGCACGATGGGTGCCGCCCACTCCGAGAATATCACTGGCTCTATGATTTTTGTTTTCTCAAACCTCTCAAGTTCATGTTCCACTTTTTTCTTGGCTTATAAAAGCATGGGGTAGTGTCCCAAGCCACATGTTTTTTTAGCAGTTAATCCTTTCACCTTCCCTAACTCATCCTTGAACACTGTTTCATGCCTTGAGAGTACTTCCTGTACAGTAGCCTCACTATCCACTATCTTGTGTACATCTTGCCAGCCTATGGGTATTTTTAGAGCTTTTATCCAACTCCGCCCAACTAGACTCGGTCCCGAGCCTTTGACTACAACTACTGGTAACATCTTGGAACTGCCTTTGTACTCTACTGTTAGTTTTGATGCCCCACGTACTTTTACCCTGTGACCACCGTATGTCCTCAGGTTTATCTTACACTTCTGTATTCTAGGCTTCTGTACCCTCCATAAGTTGTGGAATGTTGACTCTGCCATTATGGTCACTCTGCAACCTGTGTCTACCTCATAGGTTGCTCTTGTGCCATTTACACTTAGTTCTATCTTGATGGGCTCTTCTTTGGGAATGACTATCTCTTCCTGCATGTTGTACATAGTCATTTCTGTACTCTTTATGCTGTAGATAGTCAAAACCTCATCACTGCTACTGTCCCCTCCATCTTCTTGCATGAAATTTGCTCTCTTATCCTGCTTTTCACTCCCCCCTTTCAGCTTTTTCTCGCCTTTCCTCTTCCCTCTATCAACAGGTTTTGACCTGAAGGCTCTCTTAATGTGACCCACCTTCCCACAGTTATGACACTTTTCATCCGCAAACCTGCATTCATTGGCCATGTGGCTTATTCCCCCACACCTGTAGCATTTCCCATCGGACACTTTGCATATGGTACATAATTACATTTCACTGCATATATGTATGGAAGTATGTATATGTATGTGACAAATAAAAATCTTGAATCTTGGTACCTGTCGCTCGGCTCCATTTAGCATTGTCTCTCGTACTGTTCAAATCTTCAATGTCCTTGTTCGCAGCCTCTATTGCCTGGGCATGCTTCAGTGCAGTCTCAAACGATAAGCCGTCCTCCGACAGCAGCCGCCGCTGTATGCGGTCATCGTTCATTCCACAGACTAATCCGTCCCGCAACATCACCGTCAGGGTGTTTCCAAAGTTGCAGTCCTGTGCGAGCCTCCTTAGCTCCGCCACGTACTCTATTACACTCTCGCCGGGATTCCTGCTCCTGGTATTAAACTTCCACCGCTGCACTATCTCACTAGGCTTCGGGTTGAAATGGTTCTTTAACAACCTCACCAGTTCCTCGAACGACTTGTCTCCCGGTCGCTGCGGACTCAGCAGATTCCTCATCAGCGTGTAGGTCTTCGCGCCCACACAGCTAGCAGCACGGCTCTTTTCCTCTCTGCATCGCCGATTCCGTTCGCTCGAAGAAATGATGCAGGATCTCGCAGTACTCTTCCCAGCTCTGCGACTCGTTGTCAAAGGGTGCCAAGGGTGCTGTAGCAGCCATGTTTTTGTCTTTGTCTTTACTCCGTGATAAAGCACGCCTATATCCCGTTACCGCGATAGCCTTAGCTTTGCCGCTAGCTAGCTACACTTCACTCGGTAACAACTTTCTGCTCAAACTCACGCCACGGTTTGCCGAACATTCTTCCGGTTTATCCTCGTCGCCATATGTGGTATCTTGGTATTTTGCCGTCAGGTAACAGAGACCAACTCCTGGTTTGTTCACCTTTTATTAACAGTCTTCCGCATCATGTGGCGCGGCCGTACCATGCCAGGCTGGCTATCAGTACAACACATGACAGAGAGAGCGAAGGAGCATTTACTTAAGATAGAGTCCCTCTACTGGCGAAGTCATATAACTGCACTCTATCACAAAGAGAAATATTTGGAAAACCAAGTATTCACTTAAAAAAGACTACAACTTTAAACAAGTAGTATGATGGTCAAGCAGTTCTGCAGATAAGCTGCTCTCTTCAACCTTGTCACACACTCCTATACCTTTGCACACACATCGCTTGGCACTTTCCTTTCAGGAGACGCCTCTGAGGAATCCCGTTTCTGTATTGCTCCACCACAATTTTCAAACCACTATTGCTGACCACATGTTTTTCATGGCTGGTCAGCTGTCTCCACTACTTTCTTGGAGCCACAGTGAGGTTTCCCTTCATGACAGTTTCAACATAAATAATAGGCATGCAGATTTAAACTTACACCATATAGACAGGTTTTCCCTACTATATATTCTTCTATCTATTCCCTTTGGTGCTTAACAGAGCACCACAAAAACAATTGCCAAGTATACGAGTAAACATCACCTAGGACCAGTTCCCAGGGGTTACTTAGCTTACAGCATTTCACTACAGGGGTGCATATGACTATACGTATCACAAAAAGATGATGGAAAATTATGCAAAAAACACCTATAGTGTGGTATAAACAGAAAAAGATGACCAAATGCAAGACATTAATATAGCAGGTCTTCTTTAGTTCAGACAATAACGACACATCAATAATATAATAGCAAGGTAATATAATGATACAATCATGCATAGATTGCACATTAGGCTACATAAGGATACATCATTTTGATAACGTTAACATCATGAAGAGGTCATTGTGAACCAGTCCATAGAACAATTCCGAAGCCTTGGCTATAAGTAGAAAATTATGCAAACTACTACAAATCCTATTCCTGTCGTCACTGCTACATTGGTCAGCCAAATTCCCCATTGGCCAAACCTACTCTCTAACCAATCCCATTGCCGAGCATCGAATCCTGCGGCAGCCGTTAGCTCGAGGCATAACTTTTTTAGCTTTTCCAAGGCTAAAGTAAAACTACCTTTGGGCGAAGTGTTATTAGGGATAAATGTGCAGCATTGATCATGAACGTATGACAAACCCCTCCCTTTTCTGCCAGCTAATTGTCTAGTACTATCCGATTTGCCATGTCATAGAACTTGTCGCCTGCAACTGCTCCCCTAATGAGGAGAGGGCATCATTGGTGTAGTTAATGAACCTCTGTTGGTTGTATAATTGATCCATTCCACATTCTTAGTCGATGTAATACATGCAAGAGTACCCAACCCAGGGATAAACGGAAGGATTCCTAAATGAACTTCAGCTCCTGCCGAAATGTCATTTAGCGCCTTGTATTTGTTTGGTATCCCCCTAGGCTGGCCGATACTATTTATGAACACATCAGGGTCCTAGAATGTACGCCCTTTTTCTTCTGTGACAAATTATATTTTTGCTGGCTGCTACCACATCCCAGCCCTCCTCTAACAAAGTGATGGACCGGCGTAACTGTACTTGTGCACAAACCCCATCCCAAAATTCTGGCAAGGTGCTGTGCAATGATCCCCGCCAAACATCCAAAATATGTCTGCCAATGGTTGGTTAGGGTATAACAGCGAGTTGACAGTAGCATTCCTCTCCTGATATGAGTCCCCTTGGGGTGTGAGACTCAGTGGTCCATCAGCTGCATTCATTATTGTATGTTTGATGAACCATCCCATGCTAACTAATAACATGTATTCCAAGAACCTTAAGATTTCTTACCAGCAGAACCTTCCTATCCGCAATATTCTTAGATATTCTTACATCAAGAGACTCACATTCCCTTGTGAGCATTTTATGCACAAGCTTCTGAGCTCCTAGTGAAACAGCAGTCCTGGAGAGTGCAGCTTGCCAGTGTACAGTGGAGCCAAGGTATATCATACACTCCACAGCACGACCATCAGGATAAGGTAGAATCGGAACCTGAACCATGTCCTGGACCCATGCTTAAATTTTTCTCTGGCACTGGCGCCAAGTATCTTTGACTGGGACTACCCTTAATGAGTTTTGTCTCCCTTGAGCGCATGCCCAGCATGAGGACGAAGTATGTTACTGAGCTGTATATGACACCCATGTATACCACTCGTTGCCAAGTGCTTTATCATATAGGTGTCCTTCCTCAACGTCCTGAGTGTTCGAGTGCGTAACATTAGCATGTACCGAATCGAACCAATCATTTATCTTTTTCCTGTTGGATTCCCACCACCTCTCCTACCATTGAGAAAGGAGAGGAATCTCCTATCTCCCACAAACAGCTCATCCTCCGCATCAGTCATTGGTGTAGACATCAAGTCAAGTCTCAACTTAGTGTATGTCTGTCACGCACTCATGTGGCGTTCCTTCATAGCTATGACATCTGCTCTGCTGGATTTACAGTGGAACATCTTTTTATTGTGATGTTCGGATATGTTGTTAGTGCTAAGTATTAGAGTAGTCTGGCATTAGTCAACACAAACTTCCTTGTTCTATCAATTCTGTGATCTTGTGATGACTTTAAATTGTTACAGGGTATCCCATCATGAACGTTGAAGCTTTGTCATAAGCATATTGGGTAGCCACCATTCCTTGTTAACATGGAGGGTAGCCCTGGTGTACTCCATCCAATTTTGCACTAATGTAGGCTATATTGTGTTTGCAATGTCCGCTGCATGTCTTCTGCATCGATATAGCTGAAACATATCCTCTGTCCTGGTTTGCAACATAAAGGTGAAACTCTTTAACGTAATCGGGATTTGCCAAAGCACTAGCGCCTTGCATTTCCTGCTTTATGTTTTCAAAGGCTGCCTCTGTATCACTATTCCATAGAGCTTTCAACCCTGTCTGACCTGTATTTCTCATCAACTCTCTCAGTGGGGCTGTTTTAAGTGCATAATCTTCAATCCAATCAGAACTGAATCCTGTCATTCCTAGAAATGTAATTTGTTTGTTGTCATTTGTTTCACCGTGTTTGGTTTCGGGGTTTGGTTTTGGCCAGTTTCTTTAGAACCATCATCAAATCCTTATGACACCGTTCCAATCTTTCTGAACACACAAGCAAACCATCAACATATTTAATCAATGTGCCATTTATTGTCACTTCCTCCAAATCGGCTCTCAGCACCTGATTGATGACATGTGGTGTGTGAATCCTTGGGGCATTCCCGTATATGTGTACTGCTTTCCTTTGTACGTGAATGCAAACAAACGTTGGCTTTCTTGTGCCAATGGCACACAAAAAAAATGCTCCACAAAAATCTATCACTGTGAATTATTTGGCATCAGATTGGAAATTTGTCAACAGCATATGTGGATTTGGGACCTCTGACTGTTGGTGTTCTACAATCACATTCACTGATCATCTACCAGCCACCACTTCTGTTTGTCTGCCGTCAGAACTGGGAGCAAAGGAGTATTGCAACAGCTCTGTCTTTCAATTATTTCTCCTGCCGTTTCCAACCCTTCAATTGTTGTTTCTATACCTGCCTCTGCTTCTGGCATTATGTAAAAATGTGGTCTCCAGGGCAGTTTTGTGTTTGGCTTTACACATACCTGAACTGGATTCGCTGATTTAAACAATCCCACATCTGTGTCATGCTTGGACCATATCTGTTCTGGGATTACCTGCTCCATTTCTCCCCTAATATTTTCTGTTTGCTTCTTCCTTCTTGCTTCTGCATCTTTTATTTTTCTGCTACCTCAAGCTCTTGTAGCTCTCCTTCCATCTCTGTGTCACAAGTGGCGATAGTGGCGCCGCCCCTAGCGGTCGCCTGCGCCGGCGCTCCGGTTACTTTCTTACTCTTTAGTATTTTTTTCCTTTTTTTATCACAATATTCGCCAGAAAAACAACAACAATTAACTCATACGACCGCGATGCACTCATGGATATAAAAATTTCCCTAAACAAACAACTTTGGGACTTTTTATCCGTGGGAGCAGAGTGGCCGGCGGAAATCCTACGCGGGAACAACAACAGAAATGGAGCCGCTGTTCCACGAGCGGGCCCACGGAGGAAGCACCGAGGTAAACGAGGCGGCATTCGGGTCAGAATGAGGACGCAACCTTACCGTCCACCTCTGCCAAGCATCCTTCTTGCCAACGTCCAGTCCCTGGAGAACAAGATGGATGAACTTCGAGCGAGGATTCAATTCCAGCGAGACACAAGGAACTGTTGCGTCCTCTGCCTGACGGAAACATGGCTGACCCCACTGGTGCCGGATGAAGCCATACGTCCAGCCGAGGCCGTCTCCGTGTTCCGCGGCGACAGAACGGGAGAGTCGGGGAAATCCAAAGGTGGAGGCGTCTGCCTAATGGTAAACAACCGCTGGTGTAACACCAAATTCCTCTCCCACTCCTGCTCGCCGAACCTGGAACAGCTGACCATACTATGCCGTCCATCTTTTCTCCCCCGGGAATTCAGCACAGTCATCATTACAGCCGTTTATATCCCACCGCAAGCGGACACCGACGCAGCTCTGTCGGTTCTGTACGATGTGTTGTGCGGATTTCAGAACAGACATCCCGACGCGGCTGTGGTGGTGACTGGGGACTTAAACAGGGCCAACCTGAAAAAAGTTCTGCCGAATTTCCACCAACACATCACGTTTGCCACCAGGGGAGACAGAACTCTGAAACATTGTTACACTCCTTACAAGAACGGATACAAGCCCGTGTCGCTCCCTGCTTTCGGGAAATCAGATCACGCCGCGATCTCCGTGCTTCCTGTTTACAGGCCTCTGATCGCGCGGGATCTGGTGATGACGAGGGAAGTGAAGCGGTGGACGGACCAATCGGAGGCTGCGCTTCAGGACGCTCTGACTGACGTAGACTGGGACATGTTCCAAACAAGTTCAAGTGACGTCAGCGAGTTTACGGAGGCTGAAGTAAGTTTTGTGGCTACGCTAGCGGATGAAATCGTTCCCACGGTGAAAGTTCGGATATTTCCAAACCAGAAACCATGGGTTGATAAATCCATCCGCTGCGCTCTGAATGCGCGCACGGCCGCTTACAACGACGGTCTTGTATCTGGTAACATGGACAATTACAAAGCGGCGTCGTACAATCTGTGGAGGGCGGTGAGGGACGCCAAACGGTCGTACAGAGAGACCGTGGAGCTGCAGATGGAGCGGGGGGACACAAGACGCTTGTGGGAGGGGCTGCGAACAATAACAAACTACAAGAGCAGCTCCCCCCCAGCCACGAGTGTGGACGCCTCCCTGGCCAACCAACTGAACTCCTTTTATGCGCGGTTCGAGTCTGGCAGCAACACCGCTAGCTCGCCGGCTAATTGGAGTTACACCGCTGGGGATGAGCGCGCACTCTCAGTGTCCGTGCACGAGGTCAGGAGGGCTCTGATGCGGGTGAACACCAGGAAAGCTGCGGGCCCAGATGGCATATCTGGGCGAGTACTGAAGACCTGTGCTAACCAGCTAGCTCCGGTGTTCACCACAATATTCAACATCTCCCTGGCTGAATCAGTGGTCCCATCCTGCTTCAAGAGGTCCACCGTCGTTCCTGTCCCGAAGATCGCCTCTCCAACCTGCCTGAATGACTACCATCCGGTGGCCCTCACCTGGGTGGTCATGAAGTGTTTCGAGAGGCTGATTAAGGATTACATCTGCGCCTCCCTCCCCCGCACCTTGGACCCGTTGCAGTTCGCGTACCAGCAGAACAGATCCACGGATGACGCGGTCTCCCAGGTACTGCACACCACGCTCACGCACCTGGATGGCCAGAAGGGGGCCTATGTGAGAATGCTGTTCATTGATTATAGTTCAGCTTTCAACACCATAGTCCCCACCAGACTGGCTGTCAAGCTGTTGGAGCTCGGATTGAATGGTCCGCTGTGCACCTGGATCCTGGACTTCCTCACAGGCCGCCCCCAGGTGGTCAAGGTGGGGATGTACATGTCAAGCTCCCTCACCCTGAATACAGGATCCCCCCAGGGCTGCGTCCTCAGCCCCCTACTGTACTCCCTGTACACACACGACTGTGTGGCCAGGTCCAGCTCCAACACCATCATCAAGTTTGCTGACGACACCGTGGTCGTGGGCCTGATCACCGACTGCGATGAGAAGGCCTACCGCGAGGAGGTGGCTGACCTGTCACTCTGGTGCCAGGACAACAGCCTACACCTGAACGTCAGCAAAACCAAGGATTGCTGATTGTGGACTTTAGGCGTGGATCACAATCGAGGACGCACGCGCCCTTGTGGATTAATGGGACTTCTGTTGATAGGGTGAGCAGCTTCAGATATCTGGGAGTCCACATCACAGAGGACTTAACATGGACTGTTCACACAGACACTCTGGTGAGAAAGGCGAGGCAGCGTCTCTACCACCTCAGGCAGCTGAGGAAATTCCGGGTCTCGGTGAGGATCCTCAAGTCCTTCTACTCTGGAGCAGTGGAGAGCATCCTGACAGGCAACATCACTGCCTGGTTTGGGAACTGTACTGCCCAGGACAGGCGGGCCCTGCAGAGGGTGGTGCGTTCAGCTGAACGTACCACTGGAACTACCCTCCCCCCCTTGCAGGAGTTATACACCAGGAGGTGTAGTAGCAGAGCCCGTAGGATCATGAAGGATCCTCATCACCCCAACAACGGACTGTTTCAGCTGCTGCGGTCAGGCAAGCGCCTCAGCAGTCACGCAGCGAGAACAGAGAGACTGAGACGGAGTTTTTTCCCGCACGCCATCAGAACTGTCAACGCTGACCTCACCAGGGGTCCTAACCGAGCCATGCACTAGGCTCCACTACCTACTGTACTGTATGTAGCATACTGTACCGCATACTGTATCACTGTTCAGGGTTGTTCGTGATGCCGTATTGCTGCGCCGTACTGTTGTATACTGTGCTGTATTATCCCAAACACTACTCCCTCTATTCACATTCACATGCCACTTTAATTCACATGCCACTTTAAATGCACATATCTGTATATACATAGGCATATTCCTTCTATCTATTCCATTTTATTTCAATTTATTTTTATTGTATTTTATTCTATATATTTTTATCTTATTCTATAAGTATTCCACTTACTGTATTACGTTTTAGGAGTCAGTTAGTGGGTCCATTAGAAAGGAATTTTCTACTTTTTAGTTTATTTTATTTTTTATTTTTTCCTAGGACATATTGTGTGCTATCACCGGGTGCGTTGCATTACATTTCACTGCATATATGTATGGAAGTATGTATATGTATGTGACAAATAAAAAATCTTGAATCTTGAATCTTGAATCTTGAATCTAATCTTCTAATAAATGAATAACAAAAACGACAACATCTTTGTGTTCGACATAGTTTAATTTAAATGTTCTTCTCAACAAAAAAACGTTAATAGGTATGAGCATTTATTATTTATATTACACATTTAAGAGACAGGTTAAATTTATAACTGGCTAATTGGCCAACAGTCAAGATTTTGCAAAAGTCTAAAATAAAAAACGAGACAAATATTGAAAATTGTTAAGTAAAATATGTTGTTTTTTTTAGTTGTGATTTTAATTGTGATATGAAGGTAATGCAGGATTTATATACCATTAGGGAAATCTCGTTAAAGAAAAGGTTTGCTATTTTCCAACCCAGGCCTTAAATAAAATATTGGTTCCCATCATTTTGAACTGTTAAACATTTAAAACACCACAACCTGGCTGAACATTTTATTATTGAGAACTGTGCCCTGCTGCAAAACCTCTCATTGTGCTTAAATGCACTCAAGTGGCACAAACATGAAAAATGACATCCTTTTCAAAAACTGGAAACTTGCATTATAGTCAGACACTAGTATAGTCATACTATATTGTTTTTTAAACATATTTTTAATAACAGTAATATCAAAACAGCTTTTTGCAATTACTGCAGCACAAAGTGTACCATTGGCTACCAGGCAATGCAGGGGGGGTGGCAGGGGGTGGCGGAGGGTGCGCGAGCACCTGCCCCTTTGCCCCTTGATGTCCATGGTGCCCTTTTTATCAGGCACATTTTATCTTGTTTTTTAGTGTAAATGGGCATCGAGAATTTGTTGGAAACAGCAATGCTAATGTTAGTGTGGATATACCAGAATGCATAGTTTGAGATAATTTTTTTCCCAGTATGACATACAAAGACTATAATGACTATAATGTGACCTCCCCATCTTTTAAAAGACTGAATTGAAGCACAGTGAGTAGCTGTAGCTGATTTGGTAAGTTTCTCAATTGTAAAGTGTTGAGCGAGGTTGTGCCATGCCAACAGATAGAAATAATGAGCAATAATGGAAACTGAAATTTTAACAAGGACTGGAGACTGATTTAGTATGAATGGGATCATTGAAGTACATTTCAATGGAAGGGTCAGGGCCCGTGTATATCCAGAGTCTCAGACAAAGAAATCGGCCGCAAAAGTTCTGAGTGATGCAAAGCATTTGAGAAACTTTCTTCACCTGGGAAACTATCTCCAATGTCCATCATGATTCAGGATAGGCCGAGCATGAGGAGTTCCTCAGCAGATGGCGTTCAGGCAGCTTTAACATGCAGCCATAATGGTTGTCACTTGGCACAAAATGTTTCCACCTCCATCCAAACAATCTCTCTCAAAAATTATAGTTATAAAAGTGTTGATGTTGTCAAGCATTCCAGAAACATTTCTCTTCCCCCGGAATGTATGCACTTTCCTGTGAAATACATTAATAATTACGTGCTCGACAGTGCTCAACAACAATCAACTCAATAATAATCAGAATAATGAATTTATGGGGAGTTTGAAAAGTTTGGAGTGGGAGATGGATTAAATTTTGTGACCAATCTTGTACACGAACTGCACTTTGGTTAGATTTCAAGCTTTCCAGCAGGATGGTGTCGGTCCATAGCAGCCCATTGAATTGCCCTCGCTGTGCTGACAATCATATACACAGATTAATTCATTTCCCCACCGCTAAAAGTAACGTAATGCAAACCAAAAAAAAGATGCATTCAGGCAAATCACTGGTTTCTCTGGAATTGTAGTTGTCACAGATGGTACACGTTCAAGATCAATGCCCCGTCAGAGACAAGGGTGTACACATTCTATAGAAATATTACAATGTTGGAACTAACTTTTATGTCCTTCTCCTCCGTAGGAATTAATTCCCAGCATTATTCTCAGATGCTGGGTAAATATGGGCAAAGTTCTATTAAAAATGGTATCTGAATGCGTTATGTGTAAATACAGTCGTTAATTCATTTCTATGATGGATTTATAAAGAACCAGTCATTTTGCACATTGCTAAACATAAAAATGTAAATGACAGAATATAACGTCTATTTCTTTTTTTAAATTAAATTAAGATAGGATTGGACATACACACTGCATTTGAGCACTTCAGAAGAGCAGGCTCGGTTCTGTTTTTTGGCAGTTTTCAGCATCACGGTATGAGAATTAAGACTTTGGAAAGGCTAAGGACAGATTATTTGTGGTGTATTCACACCAGAATAATATCAGAATAATCCTGTCTGGATTTCTTATGGAATTCAGGAATCGTTACTTGCAGAGGGAAATCCAAGTATGAGCCACGATCAAAGGTGGAACTACTACTCCAGCTCCTCTCTTCCCAGTACATGATTATGTTTTCAACTGTACTGCTAGTTTATTGAGTCAAATTTTAATTGAGTATTTGTACTTTTCTAGTACTTTTCTAAGTACCTGAAAAAAACCAAGTAGTTTCAGTTTTGAAAACCATTCAAGAGTAGTCATAGAACTTATAGCATAGAATTTGACTTCCACCCTTAAAGACCCAAAATGTATATTTACAATTGGTTTGGCTTTTTATTTTTTCTGTCGATATGTTGTGGGCTTTCTCAGTTCATTGCGAGTTGGAGAGAAAAAGCTTTCCTTTTGCTAGCAGATGCTGCAATGGTCAAGGAGATTAAAATTAAAATGAAATTGTATTGTTGCACAATTTCACAACACCACATAGGTTGATGACAAACAATCAAGGAAAACCAAGTACAACAAAGTTCAAGGACTGTGGCAAGAAGTGTCACGTTGAAACTTATGGGTATCTCATCGGCTTTTCCTTTTTACATCAGCTGTGGAGCAGAGTTCGTTTGTACCTGGGTTGGCTAAATATGCATCCAAGGAATCTCAGAGGGGATGATACAAACAATTACCATTGCTTCCACAAGAAATAAAGGACTGGACATTGTCGGGACATGACACAATCGACTGCTTTGTCATGAACCCCAAAAAATTAGGCAGATCATCCTTCCGTGACTGTTGGCATTCTTTTGTTGGTTTTAAGAGATATGTTATTATCAGTATTAAGTGAGCCAATCGGAACAGTATAATCCTATGCATAATGTTATCGACAGACACAGTGGCTTTTCCTGACTGCGTACTTTTAGGCCATTGGCCTTTGGCAATGGGTTGGTTAGGCAGTAGGCTCTGCCCATGTAGAGGAAATGTTCCCACATCGCCCACCTTTTGGTGGTTTCAATGTTTTTTTTTCACAGATCAAGCTGTAAATAATAGTGAATAAGTGGTAATTTACAGTTGCGCATCATGGCACACGTGTGGATTGTCCTCGTGTTTCACATGTTAAAGTCCCCAAAAAATATTTCATAATCATTCAAAATCACAATGTGTGTGCCTATGTTAATACAAGTCAAGATTCCAAGCTTCCAGTACTGCATACTGTATCACTGTTCTGGGTAACGGCATACTGTGCTGTATTTCTGTTCTGTTCAGTGTTACTGTATTGCTGCTGTGAGAGAAAAATGCTTACGATCATTTATTTTGAATGAGGACAAAGGGCTCTACCTCCAGGGGTGGAGTTTTGTAAAACATTGTCTCTGTTTTTCCAGGAACCTCCCCCAACTTTATGTGAAGAGAAAAGTTCTTTCTCTCTACAATGTCAATTCTCACATGGAAGAACCAGATCACATTTGGCCCTGTTTACCTTGTAAGGAGATGAAGAATAACCACAGGTAGCCTGGAGGTGCATTGTAAGGTATTGTAATCCGCGTCTGCCAGGTCATTTACAAGTTCCTGTGAATTTACTGTTTGAGGTTGGCATCCAGGGAGACAGTTGAGGGACACAGACTTGCAAATTACTTCTGACCCAAGCCACACCCTTTGTTGTTGTATAAAGCCCTCTTCATCAGAAATAAGATTCGACTGATCAGAACACTGCTTTGGAGCAGTACTGAATCTTTCTCTTTATTCTGCAGAATAAATAATTTTTAATATTCTCAGTTTTTTTTTCTTGTAGTGGGCAGATTAACCTCACCGATCATTGCAGAAAAATGTATTCGATACTGCGCCGTACTGTTGTATACTGTATTTTATATCTCCACACACACTACCTCATTTTATTCACATGCCACTTTAGTGCACATATCTGTATATACATAATAGCCTATCCCATATACACAAGTCTAATCCCTTTAATTCAATTTTGTACCCCAACTCTGTATTACTTTCTGAGTTATTTTATTTTATTTTATTTTATTTTATTCTACATTATTCTATTGACACACTGCATTAAGTTTTAGGAATCAGTTAGTTTCAGTTAGTTAGTCATGTAGAAATTAGGTAGCTATTGTGTTGAACTCTCGAACATATTGTGCATAATCACCGGGTGCATTGCATTGCCATTTCACTGCATATATGTATGGAAGTATGTACTGTATATGTATGTGACAAATAAACCACTTGAATCTTGAATTCAGATTTTTGAAAGGTGTTCATAGTTAGCAAAAAGTAATAAAAAGAAGAAGAAATATTTCTGGCTACAAATATGTATTTTATCAAATCAATAGCTTTAAGAGATTTTTTTTCCTCCAAATTGTAAATAAATGCATATTACACGATGCAAAAGGTTTACATAGGAAGTAATTCAGAAACGTAGACATCGACTTTTTTCAAAGTGTCTGTAATCTGCGTACGGTTGATATTAAATCAACGACAAGAGTGTGTGAAATACCTGTGTAAAGTACCAGAAAAAAAAAAAGTTAAAGGCGTTGTACAGGTAGCAGTGTTAATTAACTACTTTGAATAGCTTCAATACATTTTTGAATTAAAAGAGACCAGGTTCGACCAGGTTTATTGAGTGCTGCAACACAGCCAATCTATTTATTCAACTCAATGTTGAATGAAATGAAGCACTGGCATAAAAGCCCCTTTCCCACATGGAATCAATAGCATTGCTGGATAAAAAATATCCTGCGAAGGCAGTAGGTAGTCATTCACACATTGGCCTCCTTTACGGAGAAGTTCCGTATGGAGTCTGTTTCCATATTAGATGATGGTTTCGGATACAGTACGTAATGGGTTAGGGTTAGAATGTTATGTCCAGTGTAGATGTGATACTTTGGACCATCTGTCGGCAATGGATGTAATCTGAATCGGTTTCTTTTTTTTCCTGGCTCACAGAGACCAGCCAGTTTCCACCTCCCCCGTCTCCCCGCTCCTCTGCTGACGGAGCGGGGACAAAGCCACCGCCCCCGGACGCAATAACCCTAACCCAATGTTATCAAATCTGTGTGATCATTTTCAACCTGTCCTACACTCTCTGCCTCCGGAGAAGGAACGTTCTCCACCTGTTCTACCTCTCCCTGTACACTTGCTCCCTCTCCGGCTCTGCGTTCCCTCTCTGACACTGCGCTCCCTCTCCGGCTTCCCACTCTGGTGCAGCCAGTGGGCATGCCAAGTGCTTATGTTACTGCACCGCACCCCTAACTCGAAAAGACACGTCTAGTGTTTGAGTGGCATTTTTTTTAATAATAAAATTCAATTATATGAAGACCTGTCTCCATAGAGACTGGACGTGTTTCGTTTTTTTTTAGCGCGACGGTCAGACTTTTTCTGAATGTGTTTTGTCTTCCTGAAAACAAAGAATTTTTGGGTTAGGGGAAAATTTATACAAAATAATGTTGTTGGTGCTTCCGTTCACAGACACACTTCCATTCACAGCTGTACTGGCATTTTCCCGGAAATTATACCAGTCGGAGAGTGGGGAAATTTACGGAACTACTTTTACAGAACATCGACACTGGCTCGTGTTTAAACATTACGCCAATATGGCACATTGGCAGTGGATTTACAGGTATCATTCCATGTGGGAAAGGGGATATTGATACCATTGGGCGCTCTCCAGTATTCTCGATACCAATGTTCCGTGTAATTAAGTATTATATATAAAAAGGACTTCATCTGTGTAGTTTGACGGCCAACGGTTAAGTACCGGCACTTTGTATGACTAAAAAGGTGGGGAAACTCCACAGGTTTCTCACAATAATCTATACAAATCCATAAGAATCCATAAGGATTTGCATAATAAAAAAGTCTTATCTCTCTGAAAAACACAATGTTTCATCAGATGAACAGGCAGGGACATGATTGATACAGGCTCTTGGAATAGGACTTTGGAACTTGGAACCGTTGCAATATATAAAATCCAATTTTGGGGCAGAACTTTAACAGTTTACCACTAAGTGTTCAGATGAACTATTGTAGTTGTCTTTATAGCACATAACATGCTATAAAGACTATGCTTTTAAGGATGGGTTCAATATTGTCAACCCAGGCCTTTGCCCAAAAGCGTAAATGTTGAGGACTTAAAAAAAACATGTTTAATCTCCTATCACATCACATTTCAAAATACCGTTTACCGATGGCAACATACAGATATGAAATAACAGGGGGCTGCATTACATACAAAGTATAATGTTGATACAGGAAGCGGTGCAACTTACAGTTTCTAGTCTACTAGGTTACTGTGGATGTATCCCAAAGAGCTGATTTGCACAAAAAAGTAAATAAAACCATGAAAAACCTGACCGACCTGAATCTTCAGTGTATTTATAAAGTCTGACTATATTTTGAGCTTCCTGGTTTTTTTTTATGTCTTTTAAAGCTTAAAAAAAAACATTTAAAGCTTAAATGTGCGCCCCATTGGGCTGGAATTAAGCACAGTGAGAGGCTGCAGCAGATAACCAAGTTTCTCAATAGTATCGTATTCAGTGATATACTGTACATAATATGTATATCACTGAATGTGATGAATGCCGCCACGCTATGTTTCAACCAAGGCCATATTTAAGTGTATTACACATTTATAAGAGCAACGCTACTTCAATGATAATGCAAGTTTGTCAGATATTGTTGTTAAAGTGTATTACACTTTAATATGGCCTGGGTTGAAAAATAGCATGGTGTTGTGTATATCATCATAATTGTTTACTTCTTTATTTAATTGTTAGCTCTACAGGAGCCAGTGAAAAGAAGAGTCTGGACATGGAAACAGGGACACTACATTGGTTGGGGGAGAGCTGAGGAGGTGGAACAACCTGACCTGTTAAAAATATAGTTTTGTACAAGTTGACTTCACTTCATGGGCTTAGAAAATGTACTTTGAGATCGATACCTAGGACAAAAGTATATCCTTATTGACGTCATTGGCCAACAACTGTTGTCGTTTCGAACACTTATAAGAGCAACGCTAATACGCCTATGTGTCCAATGGCCTTTGGTGTTGCAAAATTGTTCTGATTTTGTCTGCTAGTAAGTCAGCAAAAGCAATGTCAAAGACTTAAATGCAAGAAAAAGGGTGCTTTGCACTAAGGCGGCTATTTTTGTCACTCCTGCGACCTATATTTTAAGCAAAATTATCGAAGAAGGCCTTTCACAGGGGTGTAACCGTGAAACCTAATAAATGAGCTGCTGTTCCATTTGATGGAATGTTCCAGACAAGAAAAAGGACACAGAGAACCTAGTCTATCCCAAGAAAGGCAAGGGTTCTGCAGTGAGCTGAACGATAATTATCTATCGGCTTGGGCAGTATACCTTTAGGAGTTTAACATTTCAGACATAATTCCACCCTACACCCTACATGGTGTGGCATGGAGTTCTTTCATAAATTTGAGACCCAATTTTATTTGCCACTGTACCTGCAAAAAAAAAAAAAAAAGGCCAGACTCCTCTTCGCAACCTACTCTGATGATAATGCAAGTTTGTCAGATATTGTTGTCATTATTACATAGAATGACTGTGTGCGGTATGATGCGCGGTCTTGGCACCGGGCTGTGGTTGTTGCCACTGCCGCTGTTCTCCTTGCTTCCCGTGGAGGTAATGCTGTCCAGGATCTGTATCTTGCCCTGCTCCTCCCTCATAAAGACTTCCACCATCAGAATCTTCTCTTTGTGGATCTGCACACTGATGTCTTTCGGGATGTCTGGGATCAACCAGTCCACAATGTCACTCATCAGCATCACCACGTTCTAGCGAAACAGGGGCAAAGGATAGGATTGTGGAGGACAGAAGGAATACAAGAAATCAGTCCTCAATTCCTTAGTACTTCTTCTTGCAAATAAATTTAAAAAAGATCTCCGTCCACATGTGGTCACAAAAATGATTTAAAACGCTCACATAAGCATTCCCAGGACAGTAGGGGTACATCAAACACCACAGAAGAACATATAGTAACATGCATATTGACCTTCTTCTTCAGCGTGGGGATCATAAAATTTATACTCATATTCATTCATACCATTTTTCAACATACAAAGGTCAAACAATCAACTGTAACTGCAACTGCAACTACAACCAACAGAGCTTCTCACGATTTGTTGACTTAAAATTGACTCAAAATTGATGTTTACATAAATAAGCTTTAAGTTGATGATACATTTGTCTCAGTATATATCAGTTTTCATAACTGCTTTAATGCCATCATCATCAGGGTGTGGTGAGCAGCCACACCTGACCTGGATCAGGTGTGGCTGCTCACCACACCATCCCAACACCACAATCATTTAGGTGCCAGGCCCTTTTAATAAACAAAGAAGGCATTCCATCATTCAGGCTAATCTCGTAATAAAGTGAAACTCTTCCGGGCATATAATTATAATTATATTATTAATTATAATTATAATAATTATATAATTATTACTCTATTAAACATACAGCATGGAAACCGGTACTACCTACTTCACAAGTACAGGTGATGGAATCTGGCATCAGCAATTTCTGGTGGAAGGGGCCTTTTGGACCCAAATTTCTATCTATCTATCTGTGTATCCGTTTCTCTATTAAGAAGTATATGTATCTGATCACCTGAAAAATAATAACGAAAGCCAGTCTCACTGCCAGCACAGCCCAGAACTCCTTAGATATCTCGTAGGGAGTGCCAGACCACGGCGGTTCCCTGTAGTCCTTATACCTGGAGAGAGAAGACAGGAAACATGTTTTTCTAGTAATTTCTTTCCTAAGTACTCCAGAGATGTCTCAAAGGGATAATCCAGTTTTTTGGGAAACTGTATCGGAAAGTTATTCCCCATATGAAAGTTATTTAAGCGATGCGTCTTGCATCTTTAAATGATTGTCATATTAGTCAACGTACAATGGCATATTTATGACTGGATGACTTCCTCACCTACAGATCTCAACTGGATAGCCCAGGTGCAGGGGGTCCATGGGCTCCTTGCCATCCTGGAAGTGGCTCACGTTAAAATAGGAAAGGGTGTGGTTGACGAAACCATGCATGGAGCCATCGGGGCTGTACATGTACTGGTATACCAGCCGCGGGATGAAGTCCGAGGTGAATGAGATTACAAAGGCCTATTGTGGCATGATAGAATGAGGGGAAGATAAAAGGGGTATAAAGATGAAAGACGAAACACAGGCAACAACACTTGGCAACAACATTTGGGAGGCTGAAATGTGAAGTGTGTGGCCTGTCAGACTCAATAACTTAGTCATATTTTTCAGTTCACACTTGAAAATAGATATTTTCTTTTGTGCTTCACAGCTGCCGTTGCCTGGTAGCCACAGAACAGAACAGCCAACAGGAAAGGGAAAAGCAGTTTCAGATAAATGGGTTGCACTGTAGTTATTGAAGGAAGACCCTACCAATCAAATTTTAAATGCTTGATATATGCCTCAACTATGTTTTACTTAGAAATTCCTACTTTTGGCAATTCAAGCAATGTCAAAGCCAAACAGTGAATAATGAATAAAGACCTGAACCATCTCTAACACATTACAGTATTTGGTGTAATTACTTACATTTATGATAACAGCCACTTTTGCCACTGCTCTGAGTAGGTTGTACCAAATACCTATAAAAAAAAAATCCCATTGACATTAAATAGCAGTGAGCATCAGCGGCTTACTGATGCTGAACTTGAACCTTGTACTCCTGTAGATGAGCTATGTAATGAGAGGCCGCCTGGTCTTTGAGCGAGAATATGCTCCCCTCCCTCTGACAGCCACAGTAAGACAATGATCTTGGCGAGATCAAGCCAATTAATAGTCGAGACTGATTAGAATAGCAGACACAGCAATCTCTGTCTTTGTCTGTGGACCTTCCCCCTGTGGTGAACAGCAAGGAGTTCAGCACAAATGGCTGGATCAATGAACTTCGGGCCATTTGGCACAGAAGATTATTTACATTACCTGAACTGTTTCCCTAAAAGTGAGATTGGCCTGAAATAAATGTCCCAATTAATGTGTAACCACTATAATATTTTTCCTGAGATGATTGTGCAAATAATGATACCACTCCTGACTTTGGGAAATGTATAATGACAAAGTATGATGAATGTGTATTAAACTAACCTTCAATTTGCTGAACTTGGACACAACCTAGCGGCCACCATGGTGTTCCCTCAGACCATACTCGTCCTGGATATAATCGTTTATCTTTTTTCCAAGACTGATTCTGTGTGCGATTTTTATCCGTGCATTTGAAAGATTTGTATGTATGATTTCCCTTCTTGCATCTCAAAGATTCATTTTTTATATGTATTTATGTAGTAAGTCAGATGCACTTACTTGGGTAATGTTACCTTCTTGCATTTGAGATCTATTTACATAAAATTTTGTATTATTTTATTTTCAAGATTTATATGACAAAGACAAATTTAATACCGACATTGAGGGTCGAATGAGACGGGTTGTAAAAATACGGAGTAGAATAGCTAGAGAAAAGTAGAAATCGCCTACGTAGATAGGATTTTAAACGCACCAGAAAGAAAGGGGAATGCCCTTTCTCCATGGCGGTACTATGGGGAGTCTCGGCACGACTATGCCGATCAATGGCCGTTGAAGGAATTCATTCATTCATACCTGGCGCAATGGCACGCCGCCTGTCTTCTGTCATCTTTGTTCTTTTGAAACCATGTTTTCCGAACATGGTTTCATCCACGTCCCAGAGACCCCCAGGTTCGCGTCATACCCTCCTTCCGGCTCGAATAACCGTTTTGGACCGAGTCACCTTTCCTGCGTTAAACGAACGCACCAGATCCCCTGAAGCCGCCGACACGCCACCATACCACTACACGCCAATCCCGGAAGAACTCCTCCTGAGCATGCTCGCCACCGGACAAGACAGTTTATTATTCAGTTTAGAATACATAGTTGCGCCTTAGAGTGCCTTTACATACAATCCCTCCCAGTCAATCTCTCCCTCTTTTCATGGCAGCCATCATATAATTTCCTTGATGTGTGCTGGTGTTTTAACTCACCTAATTTAGTTTTTCTACCTCAACCTTTTTACCATATTATAGGACTCTGTTTATATAAATAATCATTCATTGTTGGCCAAACTTGTTGGCCAAACTAGGGTTAGGGTTAGGTTATGCTTTGGATGTAATATGCATGCCATTGCAAACAGGAAGTTCTAAATAAAACGTTATCCTACTGTTATTCAGAACATGTGAAAAAAAAGATACCATGGCACATGTGACAATATTGTGAGTTTCCCATTTTCAAAAGGGAAATGTAACGTTTTGTCAATGCTTAAACATTTGCCCCACTACATTTAGCATGGTAAGAAGCTGCTGTAGAATATGTAAGGAAAGCATTCAGCAAATGATGAGAACCAAGATTGTATCTATATATCTATCTATCTATAGTGAGTAATAACGATTATACTGAAATTATGCATGCAACAACAATTAAAACCCTAAAGATAAATGGCAGCTGTAGGAACAGTTTCCGCAAACTACAGCTCACTTGACTACAACTACAGCTACTACAGAAAACTTCAGCTCACTTGACCACAGTACAGTGGACAATTTCATGAGAGTCCTCAAAGTTAAATGGCCAAGTGGGCAAGGTCACCCTTTCAATATCTTTATTTATTTACCAAAGATGTTTAACCACGATTGAATCCTGGTGGAATGCACGGCGGATGCAATGGAGCAGATGACCATATAAAGAAATCTGTGACGAGCCGATGTCGGCTCGTGCAGAGTAGAAAAAAGCTTTGAAGACCGAGCGTTCAGGGTGGTAGGAAGCCTGAGCGTTTTGCTCACTGATTACTTTGTCAATATTTTACCTCATTATTAGAAACTTTGGCCACATCTAATATGAACATCCAACATTGTTACATTGTATATATGACAGAAAATAAGGAAAAGTAATAGGAAATGGAAAGGAAAGGAATATATAAAGGAAAATAATAGGTCCCATTAAATATGCTAAACAGAGAAATAAACACAGTTCAGGATTGTACAACGTTTTATACATCAACTGTCCAGTCATTTACCCACCGATGTCTTTGGCCCTAGCTGCCACCGGCCTCTGGAGTTCAGCAACAAACTTCTTGGCATCAAGTCGGATCTCAATGATGTTGTTGAGTAGAGCAAAGAGCGGAGCCAGTGGAAAGGAAGCAACAAACAACGTCACGAATCCAAATTGGATGACTGTTGAGAGATAGAGAAATCCAGGTACGAGAGATGAGTCTGATCGCAATCATTTTTAACTGTGTATCACTATATTATTTCGAACTGGTGATAAATGTGGCTTTTTTATGGACCCAAATCAGTCTAAAACTATACGCAGGAAGGGCCCACCAGAGCCTCTCTTCTTCTGTGTTATGGGAAAATGTTTTTATTTTTATTTTTTTTATCATATTTTGGCTTACCTATGTGCATAAAAATAACTTGTATTCCACAACATACTACCATCAACAATATATGTTACAATGCTTCAGCAGAGCAGTCAATAGTAAAACGTTACCTTAGGTCAGGCTATGAAAAGTCATTAAAAGTTAATGGCCTGGTTTGAAAAATACCAAATCTATCTTTAAATATGAGGATGTGAGTCACTGGTTGGGATTGAAGATAAAGAGGAGAAGGGGAGGCAAAGTAAAAGGTAAAAGGTCAATGTAAGCATGAGGAAGACAATGATTGGCGAGTTGTTGTTTCTTCAGGTTCAATCAGCACAAATCAGCGTTTTGAGGCGGGTGAGAGCGACAGAAAGCAGGGTCGAGAAAAAGCATAGGCATGAAGGGAGTGAAGAGTGGAGGAACGATGAAGAACGACAGTAGTGGAATCAAGAAGGGGGAGGGGGGCAGGGTAGGAGAGTTGAGCAGTATCGGCTGGAAGCAGCTCTCAGGAGAAAGAGGCTGCCGACACATGGTCAAATTCACTGCTTGGATACTGTTTCACTTGCATGTGGCCAAACCTGCAAAAATTTGATCTGTAAATAGAAAGTGCCTTCGAAGGGGACTGTCATAAAATGCTGTCACTTGATCAGTGAAGCGCCTGGGGCGCTGTTGGCACCGTGCTCCGGGCGGGTTATCTCCCAAATAGGAGCCTTTCTGTGTGGAGTTTGCATGTTCTCCCCGTGCTTACATGGGGTTTCCTCCACCTAAGATCAGTAAGGACCCCCCCCAAAAAGATGCACTCATCGTCTGACCAGCGATGGACACTCATCACCAGGTCCCCGGGCGCTTCCACGAATGCTGCCCACTGCTCATGGCTGTGCCCCCAAAGGAAGGACAAGCCAGGATGGGTTGAGGCCTCATTTCACCGGCCACCATCCAAAGCATGTGCATGTGTGTGTGTGTGTGCGTGCATGTGTTGTAGTGTGGTGTGCTGTGTGACAATTAAAGATTGTTCTTCTTCTTAAAACAGATGAGCTACTGACATAATTCCAGCTATCTACCACTAAGACGGGACTGACAAGATTAGGTCAGTGAAACAGTTCCAGTCCGCATTCTCCTTATACCAGATCATCACAGGTTCAACCCTTTCTTCAGGGAGACATACAGTAACGACATTTCAATGTGAATCAAGGTTTGATGAATATGCCTCAATTGCTAGATAAACCTTTATTACGGCATTCCTCGCATTAACATTGCACTCTAATTCAATTCATTTAGAATGGACTCCAAACCTTCAATATATTTGTCTGAATGGATGAGTTATATTAAACATTTTTTTTATAAAATTAATTTCACATTTTATCTAAAACTACTTCTGGCCACAGCCAAAGTTCATCCAAAGCTTAATGTGGTCTACAGTAGTTTGCCAGTAAGTAATGGCGCGACTTACACACATATATTTGTTGTGTTGTAATGTAATTTGCGTTTCTGAATTCCACATTAAAGCCACAGCGCTTTTGCCTTTTTAAAAGGGAATCAACAAACATATGCATAGCATCTAGGTCGGTTTCGGTAATGCATTACATTACTTACTCCATTATTTATCCTAACCTATCCTATCCTAACAATTTCCTAGAAAGGATATTATTATTATTTGGAAACCTCCCATAAAAAAACCCTATCTAAATACTTTTTACGAAGGAATTGTTACACACCGTGTATTCCTTTTTAAAGTTTTGTGGAAACAGACTACATAATTGAATAGGAGGGATTCAGAAAATGTTCCTGTGCCTTTCGTATCAGATTTCACGCAGTTTCACTATCAATGGTAAAGCACTCCCTCTCCTGTTATTGCTTAATTAATTAGTGTGGCTGACTAAAATAACATTTCAATAGAAACAACTAGAGATTAATTTGGTAACCCAACTAAATAAGGATTAATATGTAATAAAATTTTACTGACATGAATTTATTTACCTGTAATTTATAACCACGCAAAGACCAACTTTTCACCCAACTGACATAATAACCCAGAGTAAAATATTTCCCGACACTATGCTACTTTAATTGACTTTAACAGATGCCTCGGTCTCACATCAGCAGCTATAGCAGCAAGGACCCAATACCTAGATCGTAAATTGGCCGAGCAAATGTTTCTCCCTGAATCTTCAGTTTCATGTAATTTTCACGTAAAATAGGAGTAACTCAATATTTTCTGATGAATTTCTATCAATTTTTTTTAAATAAATGTTCTCCTCGTATTTTATTTAAAGCAGAAATGGACAAGGACAGAAACAGCTTACAGGTTGAAAACAGCTCTAAACCACAGTCTATCTATTTGTTGATTGTCTCTGTCATGGACCATCTCACAGGGAAACCATGTCACTACGATAATTATACTGACATCTTCCGTTTTTTCGGTAATAACTGTATAATTTAATTGTTCTTTCTTAGAAACTCAAATAAATTAGCTAGTACTCTGTCAGTTGTACCATTTCAAGACTTTGAAGAAATAAGGGAAACTAAAGCTTTGTCTTAACGTAGGTTTCTCATCATGTAATCTCATTGAGTGTTTTTATAAAAGGTAAATCCAGACAATATTACAAAATGCCCGGGAGTAATGTAAAAATATTTGTCTAAAACTGTCTGTACTAGTCTATCCGTCCTTCTCAAATTTCCTTTGAAGTAAAATTAGGGCAATCACTAATCTATGAATAGTTGATTCAAATTGCGATCATGGTTTCACAATCTCCCTTGTTTTGTTTACATTGGCTGTGATTTGTCCTTGAACATTGTTTTGCTTAAAGGGCAATTTACAGGTTGGCATACCCACTGAATTAATAAGTGGGGAAATTATGTAGGAATTTAATTTAGGAATTATTTTCTTATTTTTCTTTACTTAGAATTACAGCTGGACTCATTTTTGTAATGCAATTAGTCACGGCCACCTAAAAGTCTGACAAACTTGAACGGGACGTCACATGGGGGAGACAGGACAGAGCTGGCACTACAGTGAATGTCAACTTGGAAGTAGAAGAGACATCATATCAGAGAGCCGGTCGGAGTGTGTTTTTGTTTTAGATTTAGATTTATTTCCCAGTTCCCATTGTTTTTGATATATTTATTCGTTTTTTTCATTCTTGTCGTTCTCTTCAACTTTGCGTTTCTGTAGGTATGGGACTTTATTTTGTAAAAAGAGTCAAAACTGTTGTATGTAAATGCTCTTTACTTCTAAATAATGAATCCTAAACATAGTACTTCACCATCCTGAAGTGACTCTTTTTTTCAAACCATCATCCCATAACCCCAAGATGGTAAATTCATAAAAAAAAAAAAAGTAAGATGATGTAACATTCACTTTAAACTGCCAGTTTTCTTGATAACAATGTAGGATATGCACGTTTGTTCAAACAACAAATAAACAACAACATTAATTAATTTAGCAACATGTTTCATGATCATTGATTCGTTTCAGTTAATGGAACATTCCAGTGACTGAAACGAGAGGGTTCAGGCAATGAATGAATAGAGTTCTACTGTTCTTGAACTGGTTGCATTGTCCAATTGGTTTCTTACTGTTTGGTAAAGTGTATGCACGTGTGTGTTACTGACTCATTTCCATGTACTCGGGTGTCAACCCAGCAAACGGCTCCAGGAAGTGATCGATCTCGTAACGCTGGAGTTTTTTCTCCCTTTCCTCTTCTTGGAACACCTCCCGTTTCGATCGAATGTAGCGAATCAGCTTCTTTAGCTTGCTGGGTAATACACACACACACACACGTACGCACACAAGCACGCACGCACGCACGCACGCACGCACACACACACACACACACACACACACACACACATAGCAATGCATGTATGTAGCCAAGGTTACACTGCAGATGTACTGTTGAGATTTCTTAAATGTTTGCCAATTGGTCTCAAGCGTTTAAGTCCCTCATTCACAAAACCGTTCTTAAATTCTTCTCTCTTTTTTTCGCTAGAAAGTGGGATTCATGAAACATGGCATTGTTCATGTTTATTTGCACTAACAATACCAGTTTCAGTAAAACTACTGAAAGTACTTGAAATACTTACTTAGTTTAAACAAGCTTTGCAAATAAGTTTACATTAAGTATCTTATCAGGTCTACAAATGTACCAAAATATTTTATAGTTAATGACGATTGACACTACTGTAATTTCAAGTGGAAACCACGTGAGTGTAAAAACCTTCCAGCATATTTCTAAACAAGCATCATACGGAAGAATGAGTTTGGTCATACGGAAGAATGAATCAAATATGGCATGAAAGATTAATGGTGCTATATTCATGTAAACATAAGTACAGTACATTTGACAGTCCAATTGGATGAAATGCACAATTTGTGTACTCACGGTATTCCGATCTCAAAGAGGTTGTTCTGTATTAGCTGCTTTCCCAACATGGTGATGCTCAGCTGAATGCACAGCTCCATCAAGCAGCCGCCATGAGCACACTGTGAAAGAACAAGATCATGAAGAGCTCAGGTCAAGTCATTTGAACGGACAAGAGGCATCCCATGGACGCTGACACACAATGTAATAGCACTGGGATGTTTAACTATATGCAATACTCAGCCTTACAAGTTACTGTTCTTAGCAAGCTAGCCTGCAGTTTGCAAACTGTAATAAATGTCCAAAAATTAAATCAGAGCCTGTTTTTTAATTCTTCCTTGAACATCACTGTTGTAATTATTATATATTTCGGCAAAGCTGTGATCATTTGGCTCACAGCAAATTGCAGCTGTGCTGATTTAGAGTACAGGACAGTAACAGTACTCCCTTGTGTACGATATTGCTTCATAAAATTATCCAGAGGAGGAAGATGGAGAAAAAAACAATGGGATGGAATAATTTCCTACTTTTTCTTTAATCAAATGTGACATGATTAAATACAATCTTACCTCCTCCATTCTGTAGGACTCAAATACATACAGGTAGCTGCCTGGTCTGCCAACAAGCCTGTTGGGAGAAACAAGAGGTGGTTAAGTTACAAAAAAGCTGATTTTCAGAAGCGTAAAAGAGCATAAATTCCTGAAAAATCGGATAAAATTGACAGTTTGCATCCAGTTCAATCCAGTTCGCTGGATAACATATAAACATTGTCTGGCTAAAATTTGACTTTCCTGTTGTCGGAAAGGAGATTCAACAGGATTGTTAAGATTAAAAGTTTTGGCATATAGTACGTTTCTCCAAAGTGAACTGCGGGGAGAAGTTGTGCTATGAACAGTTGTAAATGATGGGAACCAAAACTGAAATAAGGCCCTGGGTTGGAAAATGGCAAACATAACCTTTAGTTAATTAACTGATAATGCATCTGTAACTTTAACTTTGACTGGTGAGTTTAGATAATTGAGACTCAGAAATAATGCTGGTCTACTGCAGAGTGCAATTCAATTACGGTCTCAAAGGGTGTGGGTGAAGAGCAGGACAGCTACAATGGCTTTTCACAATATTTGTACCGGAGTTCCAGAGAAAGGGTCATGCTACACACCTCCCCCTGAAGAAGGCAATGTAGATGATGGGAGTGAAAGCATTAACAAACTTCAGAATAAATGTTTTGAAGATGAGTCGTTCCTCGAAGCTCTTATCCGTTTTTGGAACCTCTGTGGGGAAAAAAAAAGATACACACACCTTATTTTTTGCAAAAGCAATGTGTGGAGAGAAACTGCCAGTGTGGTGTATTTTTTGACCGATGTAAGGAATTATTTGACTACACACTTACCGCTTTAGAAAAACTATACAACTTGTTCAGTATCAGTATGATTATAGACCTAAAAACATTCCTCAACCACACCCCCCATACACTTTCTTGCAAAAAGTCACATGATCTCACATGTGAAACTGATATGGTATCACATGTGATAGGTCGCACTTGCAACTAGAAGCCACTACCTATCAGATGCTATCATCTGATAGATCATACATGAAAGCACATGTGAATCCCATGTGTACCACATGAGAAACGCATGTATGATGCACATGTTACACATGGTTTCCACAAATTAGTGATTCACTTATGATTGGCTATTGATTATTGATTGATATGAGCAAGCCCCCCCACCCCACACATATACACACATACATGCCCACACAGCCAATTCTCATGAGTTTGGCATCAATATTGACACATTTCCAGAAAAGTTATATTGTAGTTATATATACTGTATATATAATGTTGACATAAAATGAAGAGGATACATTTGGTATTACTAAAACATCTTTGTATGAATTTGTACAATCTACATGTGACCCCAATTTTTTTGGAGAGGAATGCAAATGTGTTAAATTTGCTTAATGCTAAACACGCATATGGGTTCATATCACGCACACAGAGACACACACACACACACACACACACACACACACACACACACACACACACACACACACACACACACACACACACACACACACACACACACTTCCATCAACTCAACTCAAGCCACCCCACACCTCTTCCACTCCAGGGAAGATATTTTGCATGTCGCGTCAACCAGGCCTTGATCTCACTCACCTAACACTGTGAGCCACCTCGCTACGGCCCCATATACCTCATCCAGGATGAGTATGACCACCAGGTTTATGATGGCAGCTGTGGTTTTGACAGTCAGACGAACATGGGACCGTGTGATCGGGTTGGAGCTCATATGGAGGGCAGCCTTGGTTGAGATACGGTAAAGGATCACGCCAAACACAATGGCAAACGTGACTCCAATCTGATAATGACATAAAAAGATGCACACACACACATACAGTATATCTATATTTAGGATGTGCAGGAAGGAAAACGGATCGATAAATCCATATAATTTAATAAAGTAAACAAATAATTTATTTGATTTCATAAAATGACCCGTTGATTTTGTTTGAATTACGGATAAGATAAGTTGAGGTGAGGCGATACTATAAGAAAGGGTTATGTAAGGTGATAGAGAGGAGATAAGAAAGAAAAGTTCAGAAGATATTGCACCTAACCGTGCAAGAAAATAATAAATATTAATAAAAAATAAAATGAGATAAAAATATATGCACACATCTATAAACAAGTTAACAGCGAGAAGCACCCAGAATTGATTATATATTGATCGTCAGCCCGTTATAGGAAGGTGGCAAGTATACTTAAGTACAGTATGTGACATAAGTACATAATATGAAACATAATAATAGTAGTTTATAATAATAATAATAATAATAATAATAATAATAATAATAATATGGTATATATCATATGATAACATAGTAATAATATAGTAATAATATAGTAGAAATTATAAAATAGCTTTGTAAATTCTCACCATGAGAAGCATCATTACAAGGTTGGTCATGTAGGCAGGGAATCGGTCTTGACAAGTCAGCTTCTCATTATCTGTCTAAAAAAAATATTTTTTATTTATTACATTGGAGAAAATTCATTATTTAGAACTTCAGACCCTCAACGCAATAAATTTCGCTACAGTACAGATTCTCTGTGGGAATCACAACCTGTCTACCCCATGATGAACATACCTAAAGGAGCCTCTCTACTCGTGCTCCTTGTTTCGAAAGAAGGTTTAGTGGCTATTATTGTGATACACAGTGGTTTTGATACTGTGACAAAATGTACTCAATGTGATGTCTGCTAAATTGCATCATGCAATGTAATGTAATGTCATAGGTTAAGATACTCAATATTAAATTAGGTTTAATCCTGATTTAGGGAAGATATCTGTATTATTGATCGTATCAAAAAAGGCACATCTCATAAAATAAAATAGCTTATTCGTTAAAACTCAAAAGAGAAATGAGCTAGCAATTTCTCTCTCAGTTCTATCAACCGATGACAACAACGTGACAAATGAGCACAAGAAGTATAAATAAAGTAAAATAAAAACATACGTGACCCAAGGAAGAACACTTCACTTTACACACACACACACACACACACACACACACACACACACACACACACACACACACACACACACACACACACACACACACACACACACACACATTTATATACGTATATATTGTTTTACAGTACAACTGCACACTTTTAAACATAGGTCATTAGCTTTATGTCACAACTACATATAGTATTTGATCTGGTAAAAAATACTGTCACAATTACATCTAGAGACAGACAGACACAGACAGATAGACAGACAGTGAGATAGATGGACAGGGGAGCACAAGGGAGCCCCAGTGTACCAGTCGTAACCCGGCCATGGCACTCTGAACTGTCTGCTTCCATTTGTTAGGACAGTCCTCATCCTGATCTCTTGACTTCTAGCGCACACACAGACACAAAACACACACACACACGCACACACACACACACACACACACACACACACACACACACACACACACACACACACACACACACACACACACACACACACACACACACACACACATCCACAAACAGTCAAGTCAGGGAGACGACAGCAATAAATAGAATAATATACACTGATCAGCCATGGCATACAAATACTCTGTGTTGTATGCTGGGCATACAACACAGAGTATTTGTAAGCAATTGCATTCAGGACAGAGTTAGTCTGCAAGTGGAGTTCAAGTTCTCAACCTGCAATGCAACTCATTATTAATTCTTAAATCATCAAGAACTGCTGCAATAACTCCCTCCTGTGGACGACCTGGAGAATGACAAGAGCACAGTTTTTGGTTATGGAGAGCCACCACCAACCCCCCTCTTTGGAGAACTATTTATCATGTTTGGGTCTTTAAACAACTGATCATTACTCCAAGAGGGGGAGAATCACCACGGTGGGACAAATAAACATAGAAACAAACAACACACTTTAAGGAGGTGTGTGTGTGTGTGTGTGTGTGTGTGTGTGTGTGTGTGTGTGTGTGTGTGTGTGTGTGTGTGTGTGTGTGTGTGTGTGTGTGTGTGTGTGTGTGTGTGTGTGTGTGTAAGATGTCCACCAGTGAGTGTACATGACTTATCCCCATTGGTACTGGTGTAGAAGGTCAGTATTATGTTGTGGCACCTCAAAGCAGCGGAAGGGGTCCCAAAGCCCCATGGAACTCCACAGCCCCACAACACCTCGGATGCAGGAAATCTCTGGATACCCTGCCCTGCGGTCACAGAAAACCCCCGGGCCCCAAGAGAAGCCAGAGGGCCGCGGAGCAATCCCCGCGGCCAGCCCTGAGGAGCATGATCCAGTCCCAGGGAGCACGAGTAGACCGCAGGGGCACACACATACAAGCAAGATGGAAGTTGCCCGCAGCATCCCCACCCACATAGCCTGCACCCCAACCATCCCGCAAGTCCTCGGTCTATTTTGTGGTGTATGTGCTGAGTATGAGTTTTGGCACTGGGAGAGATAGGCGAGTCGCGACCGGATCGATCCAGGGATTCAGCAGGCCGGGGAGCAACCACACAGACCGCCTCCCCCTGGACCCAACCGCGCCCACCTCCCATACCCGGTGGCAGCCAACCTACAGCGATCAGCCGCCCTGTCAGCACCCCCACCCAGAGCCCCACCCGCCAGCGACGAGCGCCCCACGCACCTAGAGCGTCAGAGGGCAGGTACCTCGGCAGCCCGGTGTAAAGACAGGAGACCAACCCCCACGAAGGAGGCCACATGGTGAGCCCCGCGCCTAGCACAGCCAGCCAGGTTCAGGACTCAGGTTGATAGGACCAGACGGAATGCCTAACCAGCCCCTGCACCACAGACTACCCCCCCCAACGGGATGCAGAAGGACACACAGGCCCAGCTACCACAGCGGTGCGCCGACCTGCCAACCACAGGCCCCGAGACCCGAACCAGTGATCCACACCCCCCGCCCCCAACCCGAGCCCCAGAACCCACAACACGCCCAGAACCAACATACGGACGCCAGCTGCAGGTACTCCCCGGGAGCAGGTCTCCCCCCACCCGGAGACAGGCCAGCTCAACTAAGGTAAAGGAGTGGGCGCCACCACCCAGACTACCCAACTCCCCCGTGGGCCCTTGGATCCCCCATGAACACCGGCCCACGCACCATGGATGTCCCCAGAGCTGCCCAGGCATCCACCCAACCGCGGAGCCCCGGCAGACCAGGAGGATCTGCGCATGCCCCAAAGCACAATGACATTGCATCGACTTAGGAAGACTCAAGTATTTAATGATGGAGTTATGTCAGCGAAAAAAGTAGCCCATATTTCATTAAATGAATCAACATTGTTTTAGAATATTGACAATAGTTTTTCCATTGAGATGTAATCTATTAATAACTGCAACTATTGGGATGTGGTGAGATTATCTCTATTTTCCCAATGGAGTAATATTGTTTTCTTTTCCATTGTTAAAGTGATCAAAATGGGTTGGTGGTGTTTCAGTGGTGGGTCGACTGAGGAGAGGTCACCGAGAAGACATATAGACGAGGAGAATGGAATGCTGCGACCCAGAAGCGTTGATAGCTTCTTGGTGATGTTGGTCCAGAATGCTAGGATAGGTGGGCAGAGTCAGAAGGCATGAAAGTAGTCATCTCTGGTATCAAGGGAACAGTGAGAGCAAATTTCTTCATCAACAAAACCCATTTTGAACATTTTGTGTTCCGTGATATGGGCTCTGTGCAAATCTTATATTAGATGAGTTGCATTTTGGAGTTGCGGGTCATAGAAAGGGTGTTGTTGCAAATAAGCTTCCACAGGTTGATATCGGTTGGAACAGCAAAGTCTCTTTCCCATTTCATTGTAGGTAAAGATAAGGTGTCGTCTGTTTTTAATAAAAGTTTGTTTATTCTGTTCAATCATTTCAGATGGTTGTAGGATGTTGTTCGTCAATTTGATTTGATCTTTTAGAGACTGCTGTAACTGAAGGAATTGAAGGAGGCCGTGGCCACCGATATTATACCTTTGGGTCAGCCACAACATTTAAACAACCACTAATAACCACTAATATTGTCTATGTTCCCTTCGTGCAGAAAAAACAGCCCTGATCTGTTGAGGTATGGAGTCGACAAGACCTCCATGCCTCCAGGTCTCTTGTGGTATCTGGCACCAAGACATTAGCAGCAGATCCTGTAAGTCCTGTAAGTTGTGAGGTGGGGCCCCCATTGATTGGGCTTGTTGTCCCAACACATTCCACAGATGCTCGATCGGATCTGACCCTAACCCTAGCCATCACAATGATGTCAAAAAATCTGATTCATCAGACAGGCCACATTCTTCCATTGCGCCACGGTCCAGACGCTCATGTGCCCATTATAGGTGCTTTCGGCGGTGGACAGGAGTCAGCATGGGCACCGGTCTGCAGCTACGCAGTCCCACACATAGCAAGCTATGATGCACTGTGTGTTCTTCGACACCTTTGTATCATAGCCAGCATTAACTTCTTCAGCAATTTGTGCTACAGTAGCTCTTTTGTTGGATTGGACCAGACAGGCAAGGCTTCGCTCCCCCCACACATCAGTGAACCCATGGGCACCCATGACCCTGTAGCCGGTTCGACAATTGTCCTTCCTTGGACCACTTTTGGTAGGTACCAACCACTGCATACCAGGAATGTCCCCCAAGGCCTGCTGTTTTGGAGATCACAATTTGGCCCTCGCCGATGTCACTCAGATCCTTCCGCTTGCTCATTTTAACACATTAACTTCAAGAACTGACTGTTAACTTGCTGCCTAATATGTCCCATCCCTTGATAGATGCCGCTACAACAATGTTATTCATTTCGCCTGTCAGTGTTTTTAATATTGTGGCTGATCGGTGTATACATTATACGATACATTCTATTTTAACAGCCTTGGTGTACATAGTACATAAACACTTGTCAGATGCATATCATTAACACAAACATACATACACACAGACATAACGCATTGGATTTTTTGAGAAATAGTATGTCACTAAACATGTTTAGGATGTATGTAGGAGTATGTGGGGGAGAGTCGGCCATTTATACATTAACCACAATTTAAAAAAAAAAAGAGATTAACGGCAGCAGAAAACTAATATACATCTAAACAAAATATATCCGTGATCTCAAACAAAGAAGGAAGAAAGACTGGATGTTGTTATTACCTTCTGCTGTGACTTGCGTTCCTTGTTTAGAGACTTCTGCATGACCTGGAACTCGTACTCTGCCCTTGGGTGGTCCTGATGCAGTGGCACAAAGTTGTGACAGTAAAACAAGGGGAAAGAGAAACAGGAAATGGCAATAGGTAAAGGAGGGTTGCATCGGTCTAAGAGTGGTAATTCCAGCTGGAAATTGACCGGTAGGGAAAATGTAGATCCCGGTAAGTTAACCAAGGTTGTAGGCAACTGTTTAACAGCTATGTTGACTCAGCTATGTTGAACTCTATGTCTACTCACCAACTGGAGACACCCCTTGCTTTCTAGTGTTAATCCTGCGACATAACACATACATATACTGTTCTAGGTAGACTCAATCACTGTTGGAACGTCGTACAGATTGTTCATAGAGAATATTTAGCTTCTGAGACGGATACCGTTTGTTGTGTCATATCTCCCCACACACGGAGGTGCTAGCCTTCGGTAAAATGGAAGTGATTAGTATCGTCAAAGGATAACAAAACGAATATATTTAATATCATTATGATGATACTAATAATAAATAATCCAAACACACTTGTTCCATCAGTCTGGACAGCAACTTCAATGGTGGGAATATGTAAAGGAGACCTCTCGGCCACGGCCGTGGTGTGCCCCCAGAGGGGGGGTTTTCTTTCCCGTGGAGGGAGAACCATAGGGGTAACTGAGCAGTCTCTCTCAAAGCAAACATGTCAACACGCTCTGTCCTGAATTGTCGCTGAAGCTGGAGTACTATACCCGGGTGGAGGCACCACTCTGTCTCCCGGGGGCCTCCTCGTGACATGAGGTCTACACCCACGTTCAGATGGCCTGGGATGTGGCTCCCCAACAGAGAGCAAAGCCGTGGCAATGGCCATCTCCACAGCCTCTCAGATGCGTAATGGAGTGCTGGTGAACTCACATCCCCCTGACAGTAGATGTAAGTGTGTAGCCCAGTTTTCTGACCTGATCTGCACATCCTGGCCCCATATCAGGGGTTTGAAGTGCGTCAGGACCAGTAACACAGTCTCCAGTTCCAGGAGGTTGATGTGGCTGCTCACCGTCTGCCCACGGTAGGTCCCGCCCCATCCCGTCAGGAAGGCGTCCATGAAGACCTGCGCGTAAAAGGAGGCTCGACCCAGATATACATCCTGTGTGAGGGTCTGGGGATCTCTCCAGTAAGCTAGGTCCCTGTTGAGAGATTGTGGCACAACCAGCAAGCGAAGTGTTGGAAATCACCCTCATCGACCGCCTGAGCAGCACCTTCACTCTGACATGCAAAATGGGTGAGTTGCTATGTGTGGATTCAGTGTGTGTAGATCCCGGATGGGACATACACCCCACATACACTTCGGAACCAGGAAGTAGTTTGAGTAAAACCCTCTGTTCCAAAGTTCCGTGGGCACCACCGTCACGGCTCCCTTGCTGAGGAGAACTGCTATTTCTGGGTTCAGTGCTGCAGCCACCAGGTCCCTGATGGCCCTCACCACTGCTGGCCCCAGCCTGACAGGCGGGGACACAGCCAAAGGGGGGCCCTTCATAGAAGGGATGATCGCACACTGTCAGGGGGGTGTGTGCCTCCATGGTGTGCGATGCGGCCAGTGTCAAGGTGTTGGAATACGCCCAGGCCCCAGCCTCAATGGTGGTCCAGGGGTTCAGGTGCTCGTGCATCGTAGGCTCGGAGGCAGCATGTCCCGAGAGGGGCACTGTCCCAGCGCTGCCATTTCATTAAAGGACTTGATGCTCCTTCTATCGAGGAGGCAGTGTGAAGCTGCTTACTTCAACGTATGCGTGTAGAACTTCCTGTGTTGTGGGGGGGGGTCTGGGATTGCTCCCTCTCTTGTACCATGGACATGAAAGGGCAGCTACGGCCGTAACGCTCGTTCCAGTGGCTGCCATGGTGCGGGGACAGGAAGCCATGCTCTTTCCTGATTGGCTGAAGCGAGTGGATGAATACATTTCAGTTCTTCTGCATACGCGGTTGGCGATATACCAATAGGAGCATAGCCTCTAAGGGGCTGAGCCTCCTGACATAGAACTACCTGGCTGTCGAGGCGTCAGCTAATGGTGATCCTGATAATAAACAGTTAACAAGAGTGAACCCAGATATTGACAAAAGATGGTGCATTTTTAAATGGAATTCAGTGACTTGTAGCGTAATCCACCCAATACAGATCATTTTCTGGATTGCTACTAAGGTCAACACGGTAGAGGCAGCATTATTTTTGAACAGTTTTGTATGGTATTGTACCCTCTTACTGGCCATGACTTTTCTGATATAACACTCATTCTATACAAATAAGGGCAGGACGCTTATATCTAGGTAGGAATATTTTTCACTCCTTGTCAAACGTCCAGCACAATCTCCTTGGAGTGACTTTCAGATGGCCTATATCTAATGATAGATCTTTAGCATATGTACATATAATAATTACTTTCTTTTTAAAACTGTTTAGGATCACGTGAATCTACCAGTGAGCAGAGATTCTGTATTTCAAAGAGTGAATGATGAAAGTGAAAGAGGGGGGTGAAGGCTTGAAGTGATACTGTATCTAAGGCCTCATCCACACGTATACATAATATTATTCTGAAAACGCTTTTTTCCCCATCTGGGAATAAAATAAAAATCTCCATTCACACGAGAATCCAAAAATGATTTAAAAGACTTAAATGAGCATTCCAGGCCAGTAGGTGGCAACGTCAAACACCACAGAATAACGCATGCGTATTGAGCTCCTTCTTGAGCGGCAATACACAATATTCAGACACAATACCTAATGAGGGCACGATTCCTAAAGTTGGGGAGACTTTTAAACATTTAATGGTGACACCGCGGACAACACAATGGTCGTCAGCCATTGCTTATTGGTTCCTGACGCATGCGCAAATGCGAATGTTGAGGTTATGACATCAGCATGATTTAGGAAAGCTTGGTTTTACCTGTCCACACGAATACAGGGGAAATTGAGTTTTGAAAAATCCTTCAAGGCGTTTTCCAAAAGCTTCTTGTTCAGTGACCTGCGTGCGGGCGAGAGGCCCAAACGCAGAGAAAATAGAAAGTTTTCAAAAATATCCATATTCCTGTGGATGAGGCCTAAGACAATAAACACTGTAAATGATTTGCCGGGTGGAGAAGTGGTTTGTCTGTTTCACCAGGAAATAAAACATTGCTTGAAAATTAATTGAACATCGGGAAGACCTTGTCAACTGCTGTGAATTGAGAAACATATTAGTGGTTGTTGGCATGCTGAAATACAATCTCACTCTCATTTTTTTAATCTATGTCTGCCGAAGACAAGCTGGATGCTGAATGTGTACAAGTGAGGTTGCAAGTGCATGTTTTTGGTGTTTGTGTGAGACAGAGATATAGAGAGAGAGGGAGAGAGAGAGAGAGCGAGATATGGACCAAACAGAATTAGCATGTATTTGGATACAATATGAATCTGGATATTGCTGAACACCATTGGAAAGAACAATTACAAAGGAGAAAGTTTGTGTAACATATAGTTCTGTCATCAACTACATTGGGGCATTATGGCTCAGTGGTTTGCACTGTTGCCTAAAAACACATAAGTTCTGGGTTCCATATTGTGGAAGATGTGGGGTCTGCACATGGGTTTCCTCTGTGTGCTCCAGTATTCCCCACTCTAGACTATAATATAAAAGACTAATAGTTTTTTGACTCCACTGGTCAGATGATCTACTATGCGCACAATTTTTGAAATTATAGCTCATAAAGTCACCACCACCCTGGCCATGTACGCTGCACACCCGAGGCTGTGTTTCTGTGTGTTTTTATTTTAGATTTAGGCAGTGCTTGAAGTGAAATAAAAAAGTGCCAGTACTCACATTATTTACATCTTGGAGTGTTTATCGGCCAGGGAAAGCTCTACATGTGGCATTTTATAGATATGCTTAGCCCCCCAAGCGTTTTAGAACATTTTTTTAGAAATATATAAAAATAAGGTTCCGTTCGCATTCTCATCACTCTTCACACTGGCTGCTGCAGTGCACGCAGAACATATGGGTGTGTGTGTGTAGAACAGCTAATGCTGTGTTCCATTGAAGTCGGAACTCGCAGAAATCCAACCTTGTACTTTTGAAAAGTGTAAAGGAACGGCCATTAAAGTTAGAATTTCGAGCTGATCATGCACGCCTGTGTTAAGCAAACTAACAGCCCTGATGTCATGGCAACATGTATATATTTTCATTTCAAAACGCATCTACTGTAATTTTGAACTACTCTGTAGTTTTTATGTTCTGTTAGCATGGGGACTACTGACTCGAATTACAGATTTCCGAGGTTCCCATGGAATGTGAGATCACTTGCAACCTATCCACCCAACGCAAACTTGGAGTTTCTAGTTCACCTGAACCGGAGAGCATGGGCAGCAGCAGCAGTTTTTTCAACAAACTGGTGAAATAGAAAATTAGCGTTTCTTCCAAAAAGCTGCAAATAGAAAGCTCAAACATGGATGCTCACGATAAAAAGAAAGTCAAAACTATGTTCATATATGGTGAATGACGTCATTGGAATCCCGCCAGATTCCTGTCAGTTTTGATGGACAGGCAACGCATTAGCGTCCCAGGTTACCATGGTGACCGAAGATGCAGTATTTGCTATTAGCACTAATAAACGTTCATTCAGTAAACCCTCGTGTGTATTCATTTAATGATTACATTGACTGTGTTCAGTTCAGTTCAAATCCTTGTTGCTCCTTGGCAAGTATGGCGATCAACTGGAGATTGACTTGACATGATGCGAAGATCAACCAGTCCATCATGATTGGTCATTTGGCCACCCCTGATGACAGAAATGTATATTACACAAACTTCACATGTGAATCACATGTTATCACGTAGCATTTGTTAAATGTGAAATGTCACATGTGACAACACGTGCTTGTCACATGTTATGTGATCGTTGCAAGGGCTGTATACAACTGACAATGTGAATACATCAATCATTTGCAAAAATGATTTGATCCCATTATTATGCATCGAGAGAGAGAGCTGAGAGTGAAGAGAGTTAAGCTGTGAATGCAAACTTTAACCAAAGAAGGAACTTGGAGAGAATTCGCTGATAATTTATGAGGTGGAGGGTGAGTCTGGTGAAATATAATGGAATGGTCCAAACCTTAAGAGCTTCCTGTAAAAAAAAAAAAAAAGGAGCAGGACAGTGAGAGAAAGAGGGAGAGAAATTGAAAAGCAAAAAAGAGGGGGTTGGGTGGGACAGAGAGAGCTGTTACAAAAAGACAAGCAAGACCACGTATGACTCTGACTCTTCTCTGCTCAGTTCTTGTCGCAAAAGTTTCACTTCCTGTCATGTTAATGAAATGCGGGGAACAGGAGAGTGGAGAGGGGCCACCCAGCTCCCCATTGGGTAAGTGTTATGTTATGGTTACGTAATGGTTTTTACTTGGCATGCTTACAGTTAAACCAAGTTAAAATGCAAAAATACACTTCAAAGACTGTATCTTTCTTAGTCCATATACTGCCAGTCAGTCTTTTTTTGTACATACTTGTAGCAAACATTTTTAACTACTTTGTTAATATTTTCAGAACAACTACCGTAATTTCCGGACTATAAGCCGCTACTTTTTTCCCATGCTTTGAACCTTTGAACGCTTAAACAATGACGCAGCTAATTTATGGATTTTTCCTGCTCTCACAAGCTTCATGCCGCCAAAAAACTGAGCAAAAAACACATTATGTGACGGTGCTCAGTTTTTTGGTGGCATGAAGCTTTCATCAGACCAATGAAATTGCCGAACGGGTTAATGTGAAACACTGTAACTGTGAAGTTTACTGATTAGATTAAATCGAGTGCACTCAAACTTCCTATCATTTACGGTAGTCATTTCGTCACCCTCATCATGGCAAAGACACAAAGAAATGCATATGATGCAGCTTTCAAGTTGAAGGCGATCGATCTGGCTGTTGGAAAAGTTAATAGAGCTGCTGCACGGTAGCTTGGCCTTAAAAAGTCGATGATAAGACGTAGGAAACAGCAGCATGAGGAACTGACTCAGTGCAAAAAGACAACAAAAGCTTTCAGAGGGAAGAAAAGCAGATGGCCGGACCTAGAAAATGAGCTTGAAGACTGGGTCAACACACAGAGAGCAGACGGCCGAGGTGTTTCAATCGTGCAGATCCGACTGATCGCCACCGCAATGAAGTTTGAGGATTTTAGAGGTGAACCATCGTGGTGTCTGCCAGTGGGTCCTGACAGCGTGGAGCGTTGTCAAAAAATCCACTATCATCAACGGGTTTCGAAAGGCTGGACTGCTGCGTGTTGAAGAGGGCAGCATGAGCTCAGCGGGGAATTTGCCTCCGGATGAAAGTGACGAGCGCGACAGTGAAAACGATCCAACATCGGATGAAGCAATTCTGAGGCTATGCAACTCCGACACCAAAGGAGATGACTTCAGTGGTTTCAGTGCGCAGGAGGAGGAAGATAGTGACCAATCACTTTCTTTGTAGGCTACTGTTTACCGCTAATGTTTTATCTTTGTTACAAACCGTGTTTCATTAAAGCCTATTTATTTTTGTTACAAACCGTGTTTCATTAAAGCCTATTTATTTTTGTTACAAACCGTGTTTCATTAAAGCCTATTTATTTTTGTTACAAACCGTGTTTCATTAAAGCCTATTTATTTTTGTTACAAACCGTGTTTCATTAAAGCCTATTTATTTTTGTTACAAACCGTGTTTCATTAAAGCCTATTTATTTTTGTTACAAGCCGTGTTTCGTTAAAGCCTGTGTAAAGTAAATTCGTTTCAATGTACCGGTAGGCACCTGCTGCTTATAGACGTGCGGCTTATTTATGTTCAAAATAAATTTTTTTTTTTAATTCAGTGGGTCCGGCTTATATTCAGGTGCGCTTAATAGTCCATAAATTACGGTAGTAATACTATCAGAAGGCCAGAATACTAAGCACAGTTAAACTTGCTTGTAATATTTTGTGACCTTTCCAGTGGTTAGTGGATAGTGGTGTTATTACTTAATTGTAAAATGTGTGCCATGACAGAAAAAAAGGTTGCAAAACACTGAGCTAGAGAATATGGATCCGTCAGTTAACACGTCACAATTTCCTTTCCAGTGAGAGATGGAAGGATGGAACAAAGCAATTCATCTTTTTATCACAGAATGCCAATTTTCGGAGGCAGAGTAATCCAGAATCTTGTTTCTATTTTGCTGTTTTAAACTTAAATTGGTAATTGTGCTACTTTCAATGTAAATAATATTAATTAAAAGGATATGAAAGTTATTGTGACTACTTTTTATATTTCAAAAAGATGTGAAATATATTTCCAAATTTTTTTGAAAGATGTATGTGAAAATGGAATCTCAGCTCAGTCTGCTAAAGGGGGCTTTGCTGGCGTCACTGGGAGACGCACTGTCAACTAACTCCAACTTCCTTGGAGTAATCAGTTCAGTATGGTATACGGTATTTTATCTCAGTGGGGGGCATGAAAAAAACTGAATATTTTAAAAGAGTATCATAAAGTTTAGTAATAAAGCATGACTTCCCACCTTGGATACTTTATAATACCTAGACTACTTTTGTCGAGCTATAGTATTGTAAACAGACACAGTGTAACAGTCCGCAGGTGGCAAAGTAAGTTATGATTAAAGCTCCTCACCTCTTCCTCTTCGAAGCCAGTCAGGTCCCATTCGTAGTTGAGCCTCATCTGTCTCCTCTTCCAGTGCTCCATGAACATGGCAGCTAAATATGAAATAAAATATATGCATAAAAAGACAAACTTGACAGAGGAGGTTAGAGAAATGAATAGAATATAGCTACAAGCAGCAATTGGATGACCTAGTAAGCCATGTCATGTGTTATTTAAGATAACATGAGATAAGAAATTATTAGTCCATGGGGAAATTCAGCAGCCCAATCTGAGAACGGTGTTACCCTGCAGGTGGCCACCTGGCTCTCGTCCCGCTCTCGACAATAGAGAAACTGATAATCCCAACTCATATAAATCTGGTGAATGTGATCATTTCACATTTCACATATTGTGATTATATTGTGATTATAATATTGTAATATAATATAATATAAAATAATATAATCTGATAATCAGTTGAAGCTCTGAACATTGAGATGCAGTGTTTCAGGCAGAACAGAGATTTAGAGAAAGATTTCGATTTATGTAGTTTCCCAATCTTTCTACTTGTATTTAAAATGAAACACGCAAACATAACTAGGAGAATTGGATGGAAGCTTTTTTCCCTCTAGACTATGTAGTGCGTGCCATTTTTATGATCTTTCCCACTGTATCTTTATTTATGATTTATTTATTTCAGTTAGTGTCCTACTTGTATGAGCTAGAGTTGGAGCACTGTGTAAGGGAGGTGGAGCAGTCTTTCTGGTGACAAATAGAAAAAGAGACTGTGTTTATATTTTATATTTTGATTTAATTCCATTAGTTTTCCACTAGTATGAAAGGAAACACGCAAACACATCTAAGCGGCTATCCCACACCATCTGGGAGAGACTGTGAGGAGACTGGGACAAAGATGGAGGGTGACAGTGGGTCCCCGTTCCCTGTTTCTCCATTGCTCTCTATTGCTATGGGAGTCTTTACTTCTAAATAATAAATCCAGCCGTCAATAGTCCCTCGCAGTTTGAATATGCCGATCCTATCTGGGTTAAGGTCAATATCTGGCATATTCAAGTGCATGTAAACACACTGAATGATATTACACAATGTGTAAATTAAAGCATATGCAATGTGCTTCACTGCTATCAGCTGGTGAGATTCACAAATGAATTTCTTAGTATTAGGGTATGTAAATTTGTGAATAGAGATTGACTGTATAGAGAAAACCAGCTGAACACTGTTGTTTATGGTTCTTGAGGTACCTACTGCCTTGACATTATAGGTACCTTATGTACCTATTATATACCACCAAAAAACCAAAACATCTTCTGCTGCATAAACTACCAAGCAAATCTCAACAATCACTTGGCATCTTTCTGACCCATGACCTAAATTGTGCCCACTTAATTTGAGGCTTCATGAACCATACACCCGGTCCACACCGCATTTGCTGTTGTAATTCAAATTCTTGTTATTATTTGTTTTAGACAACAACGGGTAAAAATTAAAACAGTGTGTGTGCACAATAAATATCATCACTATCAACTGCTGGTTTGAGTTCCATATCGCCATCTTGAGCACTGTTCATAGCAAGACCTTGGTAATGCTTTACTATTGAGAAACTTTGTGAAGCGACAGCCTCATCAAGTTTGATCTACGAACAGTTAGAAATGATGGGAACCGTCATTTTAATAAGGCCTGGGTTGAAAAATTGTGAACCTATACTTTAATGAGAAAAAAATATATGCTATTTAAGTTTATTCCTAACAGTTACAGATAGCATTGTAAGAGAACAGACTTTGAGCAGAAACTTTAATTATGACCAACCTTTGGATCCCAAATCCATCCTTGGGGGAGCTAATCATAAATTATTAAGCTGTGAAGATGGACCAGACCAAATGTGCAGGAGATCTGATCAGCAATGACATTGGAGATAGATTGTGAAATCAGCATGCTTTATTATTAATGAATTAATATCCTTGATTGTCCAGTAGGGACATAGTAAGCCCATAACAGGTTCAGGAACATAGGTCAAATGACAGCCATGCAGGTGTGTCAATGAGATATATGATAACGGAAGTGGAGGTCTCAGCATCCTGTCCTGCTCTTGCTTGTTATCTGTCTCTCTCTGTCTCCCTCTGTCTGTCTCAAGGTCGCTCTATGTCTCTCTGGCTCTCTCTGTTTGTCTCTAGGTCCCTATGTCCCTCTCTACCTGCCTCTGTGTCTCTGGTTTCACATCCCTGCCGCTGCACACCTGTCCCCAGTCAGCAATCTCACCACCGGTCTTCACCTTCCTCGTCACTCCAATTGCATTTAACCTGTTCCGTATTTACTCTGTCGCAGTCAGATCGTTGTGTCTTTGTGTCTCTGTATCTATTAAAGACTCGGTCCTGTCTACGATCCTTATTCCCTGCCTGTTCCTGGACCCTGATTCCTTGCCTGTTCCTGGACCCTGATTCCCTGCCTGTTCCTGGACCCTGATTCCCGACCTGTTCTCTTATCCTGATTCCCAGCCTGTTCAATGCCTGCTTCCTGATCCTGATTCCCTGCCTGATTCCTGATCCCCTGCCTGTTTCCTGATCCTGTTTCCTGTTCCTGATTCCCTGCCTGTTCCTGAACCCTGATTCCCTGTCTGTCCCTAACCCTAACCCTGTCTGTCCCTCAACGCTGATCCTTTGCCTGATCAACAGTAAACCTGCACCTAATCACACCTAAGACCTTGTTGTGTCCCACACCAGACCGTAACCGTAACAGAATGATCTGACCAAACATGAACCCAGCGGACCCGGTTTTTGTAGATGCAGATGTTTAGCGTTTAACAGGTGGAAGTTATATGCCCACCCTTCTCCGCCTCCCATTTATCCAGAGCCAGTCATTCCAGTCTGTTTCTGGTCCTGAGCCATCATCCTCCCGTGCCAAGGCTCAGCATGTTCATGAGTCGTTGGCTGATTCTGCTGAGGCTCGCCCTGTTCCTGTTCCCGAGCTGTTGGGCCCCTTTTCCGAGGTCCAGCCCGTTCCTGAGCCTCAGTCTCTCCGGCCGAGGCTCAGGACATTCCTGAGTTGTTGGCAGATCCTGCTGAGGCTCGCACTGTTCCTGTTCCCCAGCTGTTGGGCCCCTCTCCCGAGGCCCAGCCGATTCCTTAGCCGTCAGCCGCTCCCGCCAAGGCTCAGCACGTTCCTGGCCCCTGCTCGCCCTCCCGAAGAGCTCACTTGCCTGCCCTGTTTCCTTGGGCACGGTTCCAGCTCCCCGGCCGTCTGCCTGATGGGTGCCCTGCTCGCTTTTCCCACCTCCCAACCCCCTCCACCTGCCCTGCTCAGTGCATTCCCTCTTGTTTCCCTGGCCTGCTCAGCCGAGTGGGACGTCTGGGAGCCGTCGCCTGAGGGGGGATTACTGTCAGGATTCTACCCTGCTCATGTTTGTTATCTGTCTCCCTCTGTCTGTCTCTAGGTCCCCCTGTCCCTCTCTGGCTCCCTCTGTCTGTCTGTCTAAAGGTCCCTCTGTCCCTCTCTGGCTCGCTCTGTCTGTCTCTAGCTTCACATCCCTGCCACTGCGCATCGGCCCCTGAGTCAGCAATCTCACTACCTGTCTTCGCCTTCCTCGTCACTCCAATTGTATTTCACCTGTTCCCCATTCACTCTGTCACGGTCAGATCGTTGTGTGTCTTTGTGTCTCTGTGTCTATTGCATTCTCGGACCTGTCTACGACCCTGATTCTCTGCCTGTTCCCGGACCCTGATTCCCGGCCTGTTCCCCGCCTGTTTCCCGATCCTGATTCCCTGCCTGTTCCTGGACCCTGATTCCCTGTCTGTCCATGGACCCTGATCCTTTGCCTGTTGAACATTTAACCTTGCACCTACTTTAAATTCTGACCGAGTGGGATGATTTGGAGCAGGAGGTTCCAAAAGCGGCCAATCATAGCACTGCCCTGTTTAGTGACCATCTCTCTCTGTCCTAGAGGGTGTATGTGGCCGCACTTCAGCATCACTTCTCTGATGTTTTCTCCTCCCTGCCAGGCCTCACGTCTTTCATACAGCACCATGTGGAGACGACACCGGGGGTGAAGGTGCATTCTCGGATGTATTGCCTGCCCGAACATGAAGGCAAGATCGTGCAGTTAGAGGCCATACTGGACTTGGGGGTGAGAGAGGTGTCCACGAGTGACTGGTGGGTAAGCCTGATGGGTCGATCAGGTTCTGTATAGACTACTGAAAGCTGAATGCGGTGTAAAAGTTTGAAGCCTACCTGATGCCACGGGTTGACGAACTTCTCGGCAGGTTAGGTATGGCTTATTTTTTCACGACACTGGATTTAACCAAGGGCTACTGGTAGATTCCCTTATTTCAGGAGTCCAAGGAAAAGTCAACGTTCTCCACTCCGTTTGGGTTGTATCACTCTCCCATACTTCTGTTCGGGTTGTTCAGGGCCTCAGCCACCTTTCAGATACTCGTGGACCACGTCCTTGTCCGCATGTAGCATACACCGTGGCCTACCTAGATGATATAATCACCTGGGAGGTGCGAGAGAAAAATGCTTACGATCAACTATTTTGAATGAGGACAAAGGCCTCTACCTCCAGAAGGGGGTTTTTAAACATTTGTCTCTGTTTCCCCAGGAACCCCCCAGAGTTTATGTAAAGACAAATGTTTTGCTCCCTACAATGTCAATTTTAACATGAAAGAATCAGATCACATTTGGATCTGTTTACCTTCTATGGAGATGAAGAAACGCAACAGGGGAGCCGAGAGGTGCATTGTCACGCAACCCGCGTCTGCCAGGTCAGGTTTGCAAGTACCTGTTAATTTCATCGTCTGGGGGTGGCACCCAGGGAGACAGTTGGGGGGGCGCAGACTTGTAGGAGAACTCTGACCCAAGCCACACCCTGTATTTTGTATAAAGCCTCCTGTCTTTTCCAATGATATCAAATTGATCCGAGCGCTGCTTTGGAGCAGTACTGAATCTTTCTCTTTATTCTGCAGAATAAATTTCTTGAATATTCTCAGTTGTTGTTTTCTTGTAGCAGGCAGATAAACCTCACTGATCTTTGCAGAAGAATTTCTTTCACAGTTTTGGCGTCACAACCAGGATTTCTGCTTGGCTCTGTTTGACCTTTTTTATGCCCAGGTTGTGTGCACAACGGCAGGCAGGAACCGACCGTAAAGACATCCGAGAAGGAGTCTTCTGGACGTGACTGGCAGATCCAGCAGAGACAAAACGAAATTCCTGAACAAATTAAGGTGAGGACTAACTGAGAAATTGTACCTATCAGAGAAGATCGAAGTAGAAGCTATTGTTTGTAGGAAAATAGCTCTGAGTAGCCTTTTTTTGTTAACTCAGAAACCCCACCCCTCACATAGACATATGCCCTGTTTGCGTGTGGCGCAACTAGAACGGGGGTAGTGGATAATCGGTCTAAAAAACCTTGGACGTGGCCAATATTGTATCGTTCAAGAGGATTGTGGGTTTTTGTTGTTTACCTTTTATATATATATTTTTTTATTTTTTTTGTTATTTAATAATAAGCCGACATTACTGAATACATAATGTTATAGAGTATTGTTTTCTCCTAGTAGAAGTGTTGAGGATAAGTAAACGTCTGGTGTTGTAAAATTGATAAAAAAATAATAATAATAAGAGAGAGAGCATTACTGTCGGTCGTGCGGTGTAAGGGACACAGTTTGGCAGCCATTTCTGTTGGTCGTGCAGTGTAAGGGGCACAGATTGGCATCCATTTCCTGTTGGTCATGCGGTGTAAGGGGCAGAGGTTTTGGAAATACAACTCTCATGTAATATAGATAAAATACAATAATAACAATTATTATTAGAATAATTTTTATTTATTGTCTTTTGTGTTTATCCTAATCCTCAAACTTATTCTTCTTATTATTATCATTAGTCTTATTTGGGTTTTCTAGATTTTTATTTTAGAGGTACTGGTAGTACAGTACTTTTTAGTTAGCCTGATGAAGTTTGGATAAGTTAGAGAGAAGTTGTAGTTTAACGGCCCATTGTGTGTTTGGCTCACTGCTCTTCCTATCGTTTGTTCAGATATTCCAAGACTGTTTTTGTTTGTGTTTGCTTTTGTATTTACTCCATTATCAGTAAAATACTTTCACATGAGTCCATTGTGATCCAATCGGGGTCTGGACCATTTGAACGCCTAACCGATGGATCACTCTGGAACACGTATGAATGCAATGAGTTCTGAGTGATTTTTTCAGAAAGGTATGCTAGCTACTTGGCTGTGAAAAATCACAATGAAACAAGCGAATGCATAAACACAGTAAGCGTATATGAATGTTGTACATGACATGGTAAACCACCACACACATAAGTCCCTGACGAAATAATAGTGTGATAGATCTATGGTTAATTTTTAGTACTTTTTCAAAATTTTCCCCTATTTTATAAATAACTAGGAGAGACAAAATCTGTATGTGTAATAGTAACCTTTCTATTTTTCTCTTGGTTTTTATTTTCTCTCTATCTTACCCGGATTATTTTGCACGCTTAAATGGGAGCGTTCTGGGCAAAAACCACTCCGAGAAGGGAATAGATCGGTCCGGCGAAATGTATGGTCGACAAACATGGGAGTGACACGGTACAACAATTGCAAGTATGGTTATGATTTTATGGATCCCTCAGAACTATATTGTACTGTAAGGATTAACAGTGAAGGGAAAAAAAACAAATTTCAAAAGGTATGGTTTAGGGAAAGTCATGCATGTCAATTGTTAACAGGAAAAGGAATTCTCTGCTCACCACAATATTGTGCATTAACGGTCCAATTGACCCCTACACAGGATGCTTGCTATGACGTTTATGGTTCCCTTCCGCATGTGTCGTTAGCAAAATTATCAAATTCATCTTGGCAATCTATTGGCCCTTGGGTTGCAAAATGTGCTAGCATAACAGATTGGCAGGTGCATCATGCCGGGAGTCAATATAGCCCAAAAAGTGATGTTTGGTGGTTTCCTTATCAATCCACCTTATAACGGTATAACGCCAGTGTTTGAATCACTCTTAGAAGCAGGCATTGTTGTACCGTGTCCCTGATCTCCATGCAACACGCCGATACTGCCTGTTAAGAAGGCGGATGGCGTCTCATGGCTTTTTGTTCAGGTTTTGCGCTCTGTAAATGACACTGTTCACCATAGAACACCTGTTGTCCCTAATCCCACTACGATTTTGTCTCAAGTCCCGGGTACATCAGAAATTTTCACTGTTATTGACCTTGCAAATGCTTTCTTCAGCATCCCAGTAGATTTCAAGGAAAACGTTACACATGGACTTGCATGCCACAAGGATATGCGGAGTCCCCAGCAGTGTTCTCCGCTGCATTAGGTGAGAATTTAGCTGTTTTTGAATTTCCGAATGGCAGCACATTGATCCAATATGTAGATGATTTACTGATTTGCTCGTTGGATGAAGAATCATGTATCGCAGATACGCGGGCCCTCCTGAACTATTTGGCTGAATATGGTTACAAGGTTTCTAAAACAAAACTACAACTGGCACAAGAGAACGTTCATTATCTTGGTCATGACATTTCATCGCAGGGTCGCACCCTAGGCAACTCGAGAGTTGCCGCCATTTTGAAAATACCCAAACCAAAGACTAAAAGGCAGGTGATGTCTTTTTTAGGTTGCTGTGGTTATTGTCGCTCTTGGATTGTGGATTATGCAATACTTGCCCAACCATTGTTAACAATGGCTCATGAGAAGGGGTTGTCATTGTCGGATCAGGGTGATTGGAGCCCTGAGGCGGAGGAAAGCTTTGTTTCTCTTAAACAAGGTCTTACATCTGCCCCATGTTTGGGCTTACCGGATATGACGCGACCTTTCACTCTGACAGTGGATGAGAAGGATGGTTTTATGTCTGCTGTATTGTTGCAATCCCATTGAGATAAATTACGTCCTGTTGCATATTATTCTCAGGAACTTGGTGCCGTGGCAAGCGTGCATGCTGAATCTATGGCAGTGGCTGCATCTGCCGCTCTTGTGGCCTACCATACAGCTTTGTATGTTATACCAAGAATAATTATAGTTAAAATAATAACAACTCTTAGATTTAGGGCAAGAAGTATTGGCTGCTTAAATAAAGCGGCCGATAAGGGCGTCCTGTTTCCTGTTTTCAAAAATGTGATTTAACATGTTTTTTTTTATATACATTTGCCCCATTGGACTGCATTTAAGCAAATTGTGGAGCTGCAGCAGAGTGAAGTTTCCCAGAAGCCAAGCCTTGGTTGTGCTATGAACAGCTATTTCCCAGAGTAAATCCGAGAGGCCAGCACACCCTGATCTCTGTGTCTGTATTAGTGTTTTTGTCTCTGATTATATACTTGTTGAGTGTGTGTGTGTGTGTGTGTGTGTGTGTGTGTGTGTGTGTGTGTGTGTGTGTGTGTGTGTGTGTGTGTGTGTGTGTTGCACTCTTACCCCACAGAGCCATGAATATTGAAAAGAAGACTGTGGCAGGGTTGTCGAATAGATGGCTGGCCCTGGCTGTCCCACAAGCTGTGCTCAGTTTCCAGTAGCTGCAGGCTTTGTCACACAGAGGGCACATGGTGATGTTGTTCTTCGGATGGCAGATCTCCATGCTGGATCAGAATCACAGTCAAAAGTTGTTTATTCGTCAAGGTCTGATGGTCGATCGGCTGACCCAAAATTGGACAATGTTTGGAGGAAATAATAAAATACTGCTGGATACCAGCAGTCCCATGGTTTAAACAAGTGTAGAATTAACCAGTCCAACGGCCCAGGGAAATATGATGCCCTTGTTGTTATTTGGGCGCTGATGATTCAATATCATGTTTCAGATGAAGATAATATGTATATGTGTATAATTTATATTTGAAACCCATTGTTTCAAGGTTAACTACAATAATCTGTCACCTGAACCCATATGGACCACTTAAATGGAACTGTTTTGTTTTTTACATTCACCCCCTTTTGCTACACTTTTTATGCACAATAAGGAACTGGAGTAGGGCTGCAGGAACAATATTTGAAATTTGATTATGAAATTAATTAACAATATATAAATGATTAAATTGTCATTCAATTGTGTATTTTTTTATGAATAAATAACTGATGATAAATGTTTTGGCTAATGTTAGCAAACCAATTTATATGTGATGAGCAATACTGAACTCACATTACAGAGAAATATTCCCGGGAATGTTGTGTCCACGTTGGTGGAGACGAACAAGCACACCGGCATGTTTCCCTCCCCTCTGGCATTTACAAGGGAAAGTTCGCCTTTGACCAGAATGTCCAATAATCTGACAGATGTGGCGATAAAAGTGGGGAATAAACGCAACCCTCACAGACTTAATGTCCTCTAGTGCAGAGGTTCCCCACCACCGGCACCGGGACTGTGCTGGTGGTTTGGATTTTTTCAGGAGCAATCTGCGATCTGCTCTGCAGCTGAACAGCAGGAAGCAGAGTAAATTAAATTCATCTAGAGTTTGTATTTGCTTTTTTTGGAGAAAAGATCGCTCTGATCGGATATGCGCAGCCGCAGAACCAAAATTTTAATATATTAAAATGATAAAGGGGCATGGTAAAGTCTCAGGTGAGCCTGCGAGGTTCTGCAGGCCTCCACAGGATTTTCTAGCTTTGAACTCCTCTTTGGCAGGGGGTGCTGGACCTAATAAAGGAAAACTGGGAGGAAGGGCATAGCACCAGTGAGAACAAAGTTCGGTATATTATGGACCTGTGAGCAAAGATAAATGTGCTGGGGTGTTTGTCACGGGAGAATTTGCTCCAGGCTCGGGAATATCAGGGGGCTTGGCTCAGGCAATTTGCACTGGGAGACAAGGTGTTACTCCCTACCTCCAGCACTAAATTACTCGCCTTCATGGTCACATGGCGGGTTGGGGATATTATGAAGTCATGCGGTTGGACAGGGGTGGGCTGACTCTAATTCATCACCTTAACCTCGTGAAGCAGTGGAAGGAGGGAGCCTCTGTGTGTCTGGCCACCGCGGTTATAGGTTCCCCGAGGTTCCAAAAATGACTGATCCCACTCCTGCCCTTTCCAGTAACCATCTCTCGTCAGTCCAGAGCACGCATGTGTCCGTCTAACAACGCCAGTTTTATCATGTCTTCTTCCCCCAGCCAGACTACAGGTCCCTCATTCACCACCATGTGTAGACAACCCCGGGGGTGAAAATATGCTCCTGGCTGTATCCACTGCCCGAACATAAACGCAAAGTCGTGCAGGCAGGATGGGTCGGTTTGCTTCTATGTAGACTACCGAAAGGTGAACGCAGTGTCGAAAATTGATGCGTATCCGGGGCTGGCTTTTCCCCGTCACCTGCCCCGCCCCAACACTTAAGAGCGTGCTCTCGTAACTGGCAGTCATTTGAGATGGTCAGAATGTGTTGGGATGAGGCCCAGACTAGGGACTGATACCACAGAAAGCCACAGAATGCGGCCGTTCCTGATGAGGGAAACAGCGCAAGTTCTGGTTTAGGCATTTTGTCATCTACCGTCTAGACTACTGCAGCTAAAAAGGTCTTTAAATGTGTGATATTGTCTTTTGAAAGTTTTTCGAAAGACTTCTGGTACATCCCTGCCATATCACAGTCAGCCTGACATTGCATTATGCCTTGTCAGCACTACTTCACTCACTGTGCATCAATGAGCTTTGAGAAGAGGAAAGGGAGAAAAAACTGTAGCGTTACGAGATTGATTGACACACGTGTGTGTGTATGTGTGTGTGTGTGTGTGTGTGTGTGTGTGTGTGTGTGTGTGTGTGTGTATGCGGCCATGTGCGCATGTAGGCGGGTTTGTATGCAGGCACCAGTTCCTGATGTTGATGGAGAGCAGACAGAGGAGGGAAAGCAGACCCCTACAAAATGACAACTCATTTACTCTGTCCCTCAAACTTTCTATTTAGAGCTCCTTCCTGTAGCTGTCGTCACACTCATTCCCATTTCTTTCTTCTCTTTGTGTCTGTGCCTGTGCCTGTGCCTGGATAACCTTTCCATCTGTGATTTCTTTACCTTGCTTGATCCTGATCAAATGCCAAAATGCTTGCTTGGTATTTCTTGTTGGACTCTTCATGCCATACTAATACTTGGCTTCTGAGACTTCTGATTCAAAAACAGGTTAATTCTGTAAATGCTCATTCGACAGCTCTTAGGCATAGTCACAAAATAACAACTGCAATCCATTTCTATGACTATCTGAATACTTGCATGATCACTGGCAATCAGGTCCTATATAAGGCCAGCCAGATCACCCTGTTGGGGGTTATTTTGCGATGATGACCTGTTGGCTGCACATTATCTACACGGCTAGTTACGTACATACATATGGGCGGAATATTGATTTGTAATCATTTTTATAAGTAGTTTAAGAGATGAGAAAAAGCTAACACTGCAACCACGTAGAGAACTATTCCCAACAAAAAAATTGCCTTACCTATGACCAGGGGCGTTTTTATAATTTGAAAACATCTTAGGCGTACCAAAAAACATCTGGGGCTCTGTCTCTCTTAAGGTACGGTCACACTGGCAGCGCACATGCACTGCAATGTGATAGGCTGCAATGCATTTCAAATGGAGCTCAGCTTCATCCAGCTGCAGGGGGTGGAGCTACGTCCAGCAACGAGCTCACAGCTTCACTGCGACAAGGGAAGTTGAACAGACTTCGACCATATGCAATTTAGCAGTTCCGGTGCCGGGCAATAGCGAATAGGAGGGGAGATACGCTTTCAATGGTGCTTACCCTTGGAAAATGGATGCACAGACCCCTGCGTAATTGTTCATGATTAGTAAGGCTCAGCAGGAAGACAGGAAGACAACAGATGGCAGATCTACCAGCCGGCAGATTGGCCTCAAATGAGAGGCCAGACAATAAAATATTCAAATAACCCTATGAGACAAAATCCAAAAATGGCTGGAAGAACCTTGCCCGGGCTATGTTGGGTTCCATGGCCAAAAAAAGTAACAGGCAGCCACTGCCTTGTGGGCCCACCCACCGCAGGGAAAATCATCAGGGGCCGGTGCAATGCCCAGTGGGCAGCAGGCAAAGGTAGAGTGGGCCTAGGCATGCACGTTTGGCCAGAGGAGGGGAAGGAGCCAAAGCAGGAGGTTGAGAGGTACCAACTGGACATTAGCGGACTCTATGCACAGCCCCTGCTCTGCAACCAAACTTCTCGACCAGAGTTGGACTCTGGCAGGGATGGGGATACTTACCAGGCCCAGGCTCGGAGCCACTAGCTTGGAGTTTGTTACGGTGAACGAGAGGGTGGCCTCAAGGAGACTTTGGGTTGGGGGCAGAGTACTCTGACTGTTTTGTGGGGGGATGCTGGAAAATGCTCTACCTGGTGATCCCATAGTTCTACAGGGGGGGACTTGTTGCGCACATGATGGCAGAAGAATTAAGGTCCCGGATACAGGTGGCCGAATTGAGGGTCTTCCGCATAATGGCTGGGCTCAACCTTAGAGATAGGTTGAGGAGCTCAGCGATCCGGAAGGACCTTAGAGTAGAACAACTGCTCTCCGCATCTAGAGAAGCCAGTTAAGGTGGTTCGGGGAATCTCTTAAAGATGCCCCCTTGGCGCCTCCCTTTTGAGGTGTACCAGGCATGGCTAACTGGGAGGAGACCCCGGGGCCAACCCAGGAGCAACTGGAAGGATTATATCTCTTGGCTGACATGGGGATGCCTCAGAATTCTCCAGGAAGTGCTGGAGGAAATTACTCGGGAAAAGGACTTCTGGGCAACCCTGTTAAGCCTGTTGCCTCCGCAACCTGGACCCGGATAAGTGGCATGAAAATGGATGGATGGATGGATGGATGGGTAAATTTTGAGGCTATCCACTATCCTGCAAAGTATTCATCTATGTCTGTCAGTGAACTTCGAATGGTGACCACTGAACCTCTTAACTGATGCAGTTTGTCCATGTTTGGTCAAATACAACGACAAGCATTGGCATAAACTGTCATCAATTGAATGATTAAATTATTCTGCAGTTTGTGTGACCGAAGCACCTACAGGGGGGACGGTAGCTCAGGAGGTAGAGCTGGTCGTCTCGTAATCTAAAGGTTGCTGGTTCGATCCCAGGCTCCTCCTGCAAGCATTCTGTAGTGTCCTTGAGCAAGACACTTAACCCCTAATTGCTCCTGATGGCTGTGTCCGTCGGTGTTTGAAGAATTGTAAGTCGCTCTGGATAAAAGCGTCTGATAAATGCAATGCAATGTAATGCACAGTTTGTCCGAAGTGAGAGATGTGGTGAACGATTCTTTGATCAGATAAGACAACCACACAGAACCCTCGAACTTCCAGGCCTCTCATCTATATTGCCAGACACGAGATAGTAAAAGAGTGAACTAACAGCCGGTCAGGTCCAGATGCTATATGTGCCAAAAAACAAGTTCCTGTTGCTACTTTGGTACTGGATATAGAGGGATGGGGGGCAGTGGCTCAGGAGGTAGAGCAGGTCACCTAGCAATTGGAAGATTACCCTTTCCGGCTGTTCTACTTTTGCCTCTGCAGCGGGCGCCCCGAGTGCTGGTGGTGGCAGAAGGCCTGTATACCTGCCGGCATTGACGGGGGGGTGCATCGAGGTGCCCCGCGCTGGGCACACGCTGCGATGTGTATGGGCACTTGGCACTTGCGCCGGGTGGGGCGTCTGGTTGGCTGCGGACCTCCCCCTTGTGCGGGGCGCGGGTGGGCATGGGGGTCCTGCCAGCTCGCCTGTGGGGCGGGCAGCTCTGGCGGGGTGTCGGTCTGTCGCCGGGTTCTATGCCGGCGGCTGAGTTTTGTGCCTGCACCTGGGGGTTGGTTGTATGTGTGCGCCCCTGGGGTGCGGGGTCTCCTCATGCTCCCGAGGATTGGGTCATGCTACTCGGGGCTGGGCGTGGGGGTTGCTCCATGGCCCTCTGGCTTCTCTGGGGGACGGGGGTCTTCTGTAGCTGCAGAAGACCCTAGGGGCTTTCCTGCAGCCGTAGGGTGTCTACAAGGCTGCAGAGTTCGGGGGGCTTCGGGGCCCTTGCGCTGCTTGGAGGTGCCGCAACATTATACTGACCTTCTACACCAGTACCAATGAGGATAAGTCATGTACACTCACCGGTGGACATCGTACACACACACATACACACACACACACACACACACACGCACACGCACACACACACACACACACACACACACACACACACACACACACACACACACACACACACAACACATACAGGCGGTCTCATCACACACGCACACCACCACACCTGCTTGGAGTGCACCCCAGCACCACCCTGGTTGCATTCCTCTCCTTTCCCCCCTCATTTAGTCATAGAGGCCACGTGACCAGTTGTAGCTCCAGTTTTCCTGGACTTAATTCACTGTTTTTCAATACATTTTGTCATCCAATGTTTATGTTTTTGTGTAAATGTTGTTTGTTTCTGTTTATTTGTCTCACCCGTGGTGATTCTCCCCTCTTGGAGTAGTGATCAGTTGTTTATAGACCCAAACATGATAAATAGTTCTCCAAAGAGGGGGGTTGGTGGTGGTTCTCTATAACAAAAATCTGTGCTCTTGTCAATCTAAAGGTCATCCACAGGACAGAGTTATTGCAGCAGTTCTTGATGATTTAAGAATTAATAAAGAGTTGCATTGCAGGTTGAGAACTTCACTCCACTTGCAGACTAACTCTGTCCTTGATGCAATGGCATACAAATACTCTGTGTTGTATGTCCAGCATGCTGACAGCACAGGTTAAAAAATACAAAAAAAAAAACAAAAAAACCCCACAGATTACAATTTCCAGCTCCTCCTGGTAGCCTGCTGATGTGTCTTAAGCAAAATACTTAACCCCCTAACTGCTTCCCGGGCACCACTATATGGCAGCCCACTGCTCCTAGATACATCAGTTACTAGGATGGGTGAAGTGCATTTTGTGGCCTTGTACTCTGTGCAATGACAATGAATTGAATTTAATCTAATCTAATGAGATGAAGCATTTCCCCAAAAACCCTATACCTTAAAATAAACAGGGCAACACCTCAACCTGTCCAGCTTTGGAAGTGTGTGTGTGTGTGTGTGTGTGTGTGTGTGTGTGTGTGTGTGTGTGTGTGTGTGTGTGTGTGTGCGTGCGTGCGTGCATGTGTGTGTGTGTGTGTGTGTGTGTGTGTGTGTGTGTGTGTGTGTGTGTGTGTGTGTGTGTGTGTGTGTGTGTGTGTGTGTGTGTGCGTGCGTGCGTGTATGTGTGTGTGTGTGTGTGTGTGTGTGTGTGTGTGTGTGTGTGTGTGTGTGTGTGTGTGTCTGTGTGCTGCACACCTCGGAATGTTGTCGTCAACAGTAGCACAGCCATAGAGAAAGACAATAACTCCTACCACAGATGCAGGAATAAGCATCTGAGTATACAGACCAAGCCAGGCAAAATACAGGCCAATCTTCTCTCCAAAGTATTTCCTAGAAAGGAGTTCAAACAAAGCAAATCCAGTAAATTAACAAACTCCCCAAATTGAGGTGATAAATGACATGCCATATAAATAGCCATATAAGGACATCTCACCTCACAAGACCAATGGGTTGATACTTGTAGAAAACGCTGTAACTCGCCCACTCCTCATACAAAAGCTAGAGAAACAAAACAGCAGAAATTCAAGAATTTATTTCCATATACTTTATTTCTGAATTTTCATTGCATCCTTTACAGAAAACAAGAAAAACATGTCAACTGGAGTTGATTTATTTATCCAAGTACTATTATTATGAGCTTCACATTTACAAAGAACTTCCATCCCTAGGCTGAGTTACATGCAATTCGGTTGTCAAGTGCAAGTGTCTCCTATTGTATTATATGAGATGTTCACAAGTGAACTGCATGAGTCGCTGTATCTGTAAATTAGTTCTTTAAGGCAGAAAAAAAAACGAACCCAAATATTGCGTTATTGAACTTTATTGCGACAATTGATAAGCAATTACTTTTGTAAAAGAAATGGTCTTTTAGCATCCCTGGGATGAAACAATACAACCCTGCTGATCCAAATATAACTTTTGCAAACTTAGTAGTCTACCATACCAGCTTTTATGTCCCGTTCCCACCCACTACATTAGTAGTGGAAATGGCGGCTCCAAAAAGTGAATGAATTTCCTATTGTCAAATGCGTATAAACATCCATTCATACTACCCAACATGCAATAGTTAAAGTTACTGTTATGCCATATGTGGCAGTAGGGAGTGGTTTTGGTGGCATCTACAGGTGGAGAGAGCCAGCACTGGCAACCAAAAGTGGACGCGTCTGCAGGAGATTGAGGTAATTAGCATAGTTGTTAAATGCTGCTGTGTTTTTCACCTCTCTCTCTCTGTCCTGACAGCCAGGCTGGGCTCCCACTCTAGTCTGCAGCCTAGAGATATTATTAATACGTTTGTCTGGAAAGACAAATGTCATTGACTTTCTGTTTGAATAAACGGTTTGTCGTCTACATGCCTCCTGGTCCATATCTACCCTGCAACCACCGGAGACCTGCCACACCAAGTGTACGCCAAAGGACTTTAGAATTTTGAAGTCCCAGACAAATTTCAAGAGCTTAAGACCATCAAAAATAGATCTCTTGTTTAAAGGATTGCTAAGAGCGCACTCTCAACACCGGCAATCATTTGATTTGAGATGGTCAGAAACTCTAGTGATCGGTATCAGACTAGTAAAAATATCAAGCTGTTGCAGACGAGGGGGTGTGGTTAAGCCACTGTCCACAGGTGACGTGCTTGGCTTCGCCCCGTAGAGGCGCAGCTGTACCGGGTCTGCCCGATCAGCCTCTTTAGCGCTGATTGGTTGGACCCGGCTGGGAGAGTGTTCTTATATGTTCTGCCTTTCAGTGAGGATCACATGGTGCAGGATGCAGAAATGCCTGTGGACCAGAGCACGACCAAGGAACCACAGACACTCATCATTCCATTGATTTTATGTACCTGTTTTGCCAACGAGCCTTTTTGTTATGATTATTTATTGAGGATTAATGATGATTATTAATAAAACTCATGCCATGTCGGCGCCCCACTGCCAGAAAGACTCAGTCTCCCTCCCTAAACCCATACATGTGTGTAGAGACTTCCACAAGTGGCATAGTCAAGAAGATCTGGGAGGGGAAGGGCACCGGAGGAAAGGCGCACCGGAGCCAATCCGCTGGCTGCAGAAGCGACTTGCCAAACTGTTGGACCAGCGCGACCGCCTCCACTGCAGGCTAGAGTGTGTCCTTGCCAGCGTGTGTGCATGGGGATATTCAGAAGTATCCCGTTGTGCGGCTTGAAATCCGTTACCAACGGAAAAAAAAAAAGAAAAAGGTGAAGGCTGCAGTTAGTTCCTGCCTGGCGCCCTCCGTGCTTTTGGGTAACGATTGGCTGCAGTTTGACACTTTAATGAGAGGCTGGGAGAGTGCGCTCACGGTCAGTACGGAAATGTGAGTGTTGCAAAGTGCCCGGTGACACTGAGGAGTTGTTAGTGTTTGCTAAGGGGTCAGGAGCGGAGGAGCCACTACTGGGGTCCTCGCTGGTCCCAGTGGTGGTCCTCCACCTATGATTTTCCGCTGGAGCAGTCGCAGCACTATACCCTATGTAGGGCGCACCATAACCCAATGGCAGGACACGATAAAACACTGCAACGCATAATGGCCCGCTTCTATTAGCCGGACATTAGAGTAGATGTGCGTAAATTGTCCAGAGTGCCAATATGTCAATCCTCCATCTACAACAACCACGTCGTTGAGGTGGTTGTTGCGCAGTATTATGGCCAAAAGTGTGGCACAGGCTCAGTTTCAGGTCATCACCTAAGTCGGGATTCCGAAGGAAATCCTGACTGACCAAGGGACTTCCTTTATGTCACGTACACTTCGGAAACTTAACGTGCTGTTGGAAGTCTGCTCAATTCGGACAAGTGTGTACCATCCCCAGAGACATGGTCTGGTGGAACAGTTCAAAACAACGCTGAAGAACATTCATAAGTTTGTTCAAGAGTATAACCAAAATTGGGATAGGTGGTTGGACCCTCTGTTGTTTGCTGTGCTGGAGGTTTGCCACAGGATTTTCTCCGTTCAAACTCCTCTTTTGCAGGAGACCCCAGATGATACTGGACCTAATTAAGGAAAACTGGGAGGAAGGGCCTAGCACCAGTAAGAATGTAATTCAGTATGTTATGGACCTGCGAGCAAAGATATACACACTGGGGCACTTGTCACAGGACAAGTGACAAGGTGACGACTAAGGGGCTCGGCTCAGGCAAGTGAGTGTTTCTCCGTAAGTCCAGCTTTAAATAATTTGTGAAGTGGCAAGTGCCCTTCATGGTCACAAGGCGGGTTGGGAGGTCGATTATGAGGTTGTGCGGTCAGACAGGGGCGTTACAGTTAAGGTTATCACCTTAATCCCCTGAAGCAGAGGAAGGAGGGAGCGTCTGTGTGTCTGGCCACCACAGTGATCGAGGGGGGTGAGTTGGGGCCAGAGATTCCAAAAACAACCGATCCCGCCCTGATCCATTTCCAGTACCCATATCTCGTCGGGCCATAGCACGGACGGGGCCGCGTTACAACGCCAGTTTTCTGAAGCCTTCTCCCCACTGCTAGGCCGTATGTCCCTCATTCACCACCATGTGGAGACAACCCTGGGCGTGAAAGTCCTCTCCTGGCCGTATCGCCTGCCCAAACATAAACGCAAAGTCGTGCTGGCAGAATTGAAGGCCATGCTGGACATGAGGATGATAGAGGAGTCTACAAGTGACCGGTGTAGTCCCATCGTGCTAGTAGGTAGGCCCGATGGGTTGGTTCGCTTCTGGACAGACTACCGAAAGATGAACGTGGTGTCGAAATTCGATGCATATCCGATTCCCCGGGTTGATAAACTCCTTGATTGGTTAGGCACGGCTTGGTTGGTTGTTGCCAGAGTCCAAGGAGGACTGGTCCGACCCCAGATAGATAAAACGGCTGCGATCATGAACACTTCAAGTCCCTAGACCAACAAGCAGGTAAGGTTTTGTCTGATTTAACTCGAAAGGGTACATCAGATCTGGTCCATTGGATGGAGAAGTCCCAGCAGGCGTTTGAGAGGGTAAAATCAGCTCCCTGTGGGAGCTTCCTTTCAGCTTGCAGACCGACGTGTAGGACAGAGGGCTGGGGGCAGTGTTGTCCCAGCAGGTGGAGGGCGTCGACCGACCAGTGGTGAACATCAGCCGTAGTTTCTCACTGCGGAGTTCTTTAAGTTCAAGGTGATCGATGGGCCAGAGGCGCAGATGGTGGTTGCTGCCGGATGGCTCCCTGGCTAAGGTCTGGTGTTGGGGGTATGTGGCAGATGAAGGGGCATGGTTAAGCCATGGTCTGCAGGTGACGGGGCTGACTTTGACCAGTAGCGGTGCAGCTGTACTGGGTCTGCCCGATCAGCCTCTTTAGCGTTGATTGGTCGGACCCGGCTGGGCGAGTTTTCTTATATGTTGTTCTGTCTTTCAGTGGGTTATCCCGTTGTGCAAGACACAGAAACACCTGCAAACCCGCAGGAACAAATAAAATCGAATTTGAATTCCGACTCAAGCTGGAGCTCGAGGCAGCATGTGAAGGAGATGCCTTCCCTTGCGAAACTTAATTTGTTTTCCTGGGAAGCCACGTTAACACAGACAAAGAGTATGAACTAATAAATAATGTGTATTGTCCAAGTGAGGAATTGGAGAATTAGGAGGGGAGAGGAGTGGCGTGCAGTGATGGAAATTACAGCTCTTTGAAGGGAACCCGATCTTATGGCTCCCACCGTTTCCGATAGCCTCTTCGTTCTTTTTGTATACTGTAAAATATGCGTATTGGCAAATGCCATAAATAACAGATGAATATAAAAATACTCTCCCTAAGTATGTTTTTTTTTTGTTAATATTTATATATTTATATAATATCTGAAAAACATTTAACAATAAAAAATAAATAAAACAAGTACAATAGTTAGTTGTGCAGTTTTTTAGGTGATAGCAGTGCAAGGGCAGTTGATGAAACAGTGCAGTAGTGAGTTAAAACAGTTATACAGTGCAAGGCAGTAAATGTAAACAGGTGAACATTGCAGAAAGTGAGATGCAACAGGTAAGCAGGTAACAACAGGGAGCAGGTAGCCATTTAAATGTCCAATACTAGAGGGGGGGTGGGGGTTTATTCAACAGTGTTACAGCCTCTGGAAAGAAGCTGTACTTGAGCCTGCTGGTGCGGGAGCGCAGGCTCCTGTATCGCTTGCCAGATGGGAGAAGGGTGAAAAGTCCATGGTTGGGGTGGTTGTCATCCTTGACAATGGATTTGGCTTTGTTTAAACAGCGGTCATGGTGTGTGTTGTGGATGGGGGGGAGTATACAGCCAATAGTCCTTTGGGCAGAGTTCACTACTCTTTGTAGTGCCTTGCGGTCGGGAGTGTTGCAGTTACCGTACCAGACAGAGATGCAGTTTGAAAGTATGCTCTCAGTGGTACAGCGGTAGAAGTCCGATAGAATCCTAGGACAAAGCTGTGCTTTCTTAAGGGTCCGTAGGAAGTGAAGTCGCTGATGCGCCTTCTTCACCAGACTAGAGGAGTTGAGGGACCAAGAGAGATTTTCTGTGATGTGGACCCCAAGGAACTTAAAGCTAGACACACGCTCCACCTCAGCACCGCTGATATGGAGGGCGGTGTGTGCCCTGCTCCTGGTTCTCCTGAAGTCCACAATGATCTCCTTGGTCTTCTTGGTTATTGTATTTACACCACGTAGTTAGATGTTGAACCTCATCCCTATATGCTGTTTTATCCTCATCTCTGATGGCCCACTACAGTGGTGTCATCTGCAAACTTGATTATGGCATGGGAGCCATAAACAGGGGCGTAGTCGTGAGTAAAGAGTTTGTAGAGCAGAGGGCTCAACACACAACCCTGCGGCACGCCAGTGTTCAGGGTGATAGTGGAGGAGGAGAGACTCCCCAATTTAACAGCCTGGTGTCTGTTAGTAAGGAAGTCCATAATCCAGTTGCAGAGTGAGTTGCTTTTGTGCTTTTTGTTCACAAACACAGAGTGTAAATAAGAACTGCGAATGTAAGTTATTTTCATAAATGGACATAAAGTTGTTATGTTGCTAGTGATAAAGAAAGAAAAGTGTCAGAGACAGAGAAATTGAACAGTAGTAAGGAAGCCCAAAAGCAGTGATTGTCAACTGGTGGTCCACATGCCACATCAAGCCCGCCAAAGCTTCACATCCAGCCCCCAGGTTATTAATGAATTGCTCAATATGAGAAGGAAAAAAATGTGTTACAGTATTTAGGATATCTAGTAGTGCTAACCGATAAATTGTATTTTCAACATCATCGCGATATGAACATGCGCATTAAACACATGGCAAAAGACAGCCTGAAACTTGAATAAGAATTTTTTTTTTTATTAAATAAAAGATACAATTTTTATTTTTTTATCTGTCTGAGAGAACTACACAATTGACAATTTATTAACTAGTGGGCTCACTCTCTGTTAGAAGACGACACACGGCTCTCCAGCTGAAAGGGCTCCAAAAGCAGGAACTGATGCTACGTTCATGGAAACTCTGAAAACTTGTAAGTGATGCTGTGTTCATGGTCAATCAGAACACTACAATTCACGTTGTTTTTCCCGAGGTAATATTTTATTTCAAGAGATGTTTTTGTGAGTTTAGAAAAAAAATATTTTAAAGGGAGCAGGGGAAATTAAACTTTAATATCTTAAAGTTATAATGTCTGTTTAATTGGTTGTGTATTCATGTGCAATTTGTTCAATAAAAGCATATTCAAAATAATTTATTTCATATCTTTATTTAGTGGGCATAGGCTAGTCAATGTTTGGGGTCTATGTTAGCAGTGTACCTATTAAAGCAGGAAGACATAGGAACTGTATAGCTAATATGCACACTTAAACATTTGTTTATTTATCGTAAGTCATATCGTCATCACAATATTGAACATTCCTCATAAGAGCTGCGGTTTTCCACGTCAACCTTCGGCTTTAGGCTCAGTGAGAGTGACATTTTTGCTCACCAGACAAACAATTTAAAAGGCTTTTCTACCTGTAAGCATTTTCCACCCACCACTCAGGACGCTGCATAATGGCATCAAAACCATTGATGTAGACATGACAGCTCCCCAAAAGTGACGCCAAAATATCTTGATCGCCCCCTTGTGGTTGGCTGCAGTATAGGTGTTAGGAGTCTGTTCTCACTGATTTAGGCTAATTAAATTATAATTCATTTTGTAAGAAAGTGGAAAATATTAAACAATAATAGGCTAATTAGCCTGAATACATTAGGTTTTACTTTGAAAGTCTGGCCCCCACAGTGTCTGCTTCGAAAAATTTTGGCCCTTGAAAAAATGTAGTTGATGACCCCTGCCCTAAAGGGACAAGAAAATACACCTTTGAAGTAATTTAGCTGAATTCATTTATCATATTTATCAGTGTCGGCAGAGGTATAATGGAGATGGTAAAGCCAAAAGATGGAAAGTGATAAGAAAGCAGCACTAAAATATTTTAGTAACAGCGTAAGAAGAAGTAAAAAGTGTATAAACAGAAGGAAACATAACACCATATTCTTTTGCCAATTGCTTAATGCAACCCACACTGAGTTTATTTTCTGCAACAATGACACTTCTAAATAATTGTGTAAAATGCTATTCTTTGACATAGGTTAGACGGGACATAGGTAAGGTGTGGAGATGGTGTGGTTTGAGCAGGCCCACCTGTCCTGGGTCTAAGGTAGCTGGGGCCCAGGATCAGGGTGGCTGCAAGCCTGTTGTTCGTTGGTTGGTCTAAGGAGCAACAGGTAAAACCACAATCCCCAAACACACTCAGGATAGGAGCCCTTGTCATGACACGTGTCCATCTGCTCCTGGCCTTATTCCATCTAGCCCACTCGCTACAATAAACTGTGTGTCTGAAACCCCAGAGTCTGTGTCTCTGTACCGGAGGTCCCTGAAAACACCACTTGGTGTTGTGGTCGGCGAAACTGCCACAGATAGTTTGCGTCAACTTTAAGCTTTTCTTACATTGCTCAATGCCTTCTTACCTTCCTATCATTGGGCTCTGCATTCTCCCCATCAATATCTCCCTAAAAGAATGAAAGATCAGTGACATCTGAATGTTATTCAGGCTTATTAATTGTCAGGTGATGGCCAGCTTTCACATACATATCATTAATTGTTTTCTAAGCTGTAAATTACACTAATCAGCCACAAAATTAAAACCAATGACAGGTGAAGTGAATAACATTGCTCTTCTTGTCTAGTGAGGGGGTGGATATAAGGCCACAAGTGAACACTCAGTTGTTGAAGTTGATGTATTGGAAGCAGGAAAAACGGGCAAACCTAAAGATCTGAGTGACTTTGACAAAGGCATAATTGTGATGGATATACGACTGGGTCAAAGCATCTCCAAAACAACAGTTCTTGTGGGGTGTTCCCGGTATGCAGTGGTTAGTACCTACCGAAAGTTGACAACCGGTAAAGCGGCGACAGAGTCATGGGCACCCATAGGCTCATTGATGCGCATGGGGAGCTAAGTCGAGCCTGGCTGGTCTGATCCCACAGAAGAGCTACTGTAGCACAAATTGCTGAAAAGGTTAATGCTGGATATGATAGAAAGGGAACACAGAGTGCATCACAGCTTGCTGCGTATGAGGCTACATAGCCGCATACTCGTCAGAGTGCCCATGCTGACCCCTGTCCACTGCCAAAAGGGCCTACAATGGGCATGTGAGTGTCAGAACTGCACCATGGGGCAATGCAAGAAGGTGGCCTGGTCTGAGAAATCACATTTTCTTTTACCACATGTAGATGGCCGGGTTAGGTTCAGATCCGATCGAGCATCAGTGGGATGTGCTGGAACAACAAGCAAGATCCATGGGGGCCCTACCTCGCAATTTATAGGACTTAAGAGGATCTGCTGTGAACATCTTGGTGCCAGATACCACAGGATCTTGAAGATCTTGTGGATCCCATGCCTCGACGGGAGCTGTTTTGGAGGAACGAGGAGGAGCTACACAATATTAGTGGTGGTTTTAATGTTGTGGCTGATCGGTGCATATATGTGTGCATTTTAGAGGCTCAATATAGAGCAGATGGATACAACCCATTTGAGAATGCAGACTGCAATAAAAAAAAAAAAATGGGAAAGATGGCTTGGAGTTGATAATCTCATTAAGCGGCCATTTCACATACGGGCCATGAACAGCGCTGTGTTAGATATGAGCCCAACTTAAAACTTTTAAACAAAATGTCACACATATATTTAAAAGAAACCCATGTACACTCAGGAATAGTGCTACCATTGTCATCCTTTCGTCATCGTCATATAACGATTTTTTTTATTTTGAGCAGGTGTTAATGTAAAATATATGTCCAGTTACAACTACTTACATCGTGGAGTGGGTAGGCAGCAGTGTAGACACCGCTACCAAGAAGACTGGTCATTCCTAAATGGTGGAGGAAAATAGGAGGGAGAGTGTTTAATACCCCTTAAAAGCATTAGTTGAACATTCAATTAAAAAATTGGGCTTTAAACCAAAATTAGTTCTCTGCCTTTGACCCATCCTAGTATCTTACTTTTCTAGGAGCATACTGGGTGACCCCACACAGAAAGGTAAGATTCAAACCATCTTGCTGTGAGGCAACAGTTTCAACCACTGAGCCACCTCACCCCTTTACATGGAAAAATAATTAGCGGATTATATTTGTTATTGTTGTCTTTGCAACCGACAAATGCATGCACGCAGGAGGCAGGACGTGACGCAATGACACTGTGCAGTTTTACAGCACACCCAAGACGACGGGCGAGGCTCTAGACTTATCAGTAGTTGCGCTTTTTTTGTGTTGATACTCATATATATAGTACATGTGTTTGGACGTATCCGCAATATAATCAAGAGTGGAAAGAAATAATAAAGAAAACAGAAAGGAATATGCAACAGTAGGCTTGGGCGATCGTGCAAAATTCCAATTGCACTTTTGGAACAGGGAGACCGCATTAGCAACGTTAAACATGCGTGTGCGGATGTGGTTTCAAGCGCGCATAGAACGTAATTTAATGTTACAAATGCAGTCTCCCCGTTCCAGAAGTGCAGGATTTATAATTTACAAGAAAAGCAATTACACAAAAGCGTCAGATTTTTACTAAATTAAAAGGAAGACGTGCGTCTCCACAGTCGGGAACGGAACTTAGTTGGGTTCAAAAATATTGTTTCATACATGTAGGAAACAAACTAAAATAAATAGATCTAAAATAAATGTTATTAATGTAAATAATGTATTTGTGATGTAGATGCCACCACTCTAGTGGCAAACTGTTGCAGTAGCTCCAGTCAATGTCAGTATTTTCTTGTGTTTATATTGCGCTTTCTTTTCTGGCAAAACACTCCATACTGTAGCATTTTTTCACACTAATATGTAGACTGTGCGGCTCAAAAGATTTCTGTTGATACTCCAACTTTTGTTGTGCTCGGTTGCTATGCCAACAGGTGTGAGGTATTGTTTACATCCGGGACAGGCTGGTTGCTCTCGCCAAAGTTACACTACCTGGTGAAGAAGATGGATGAGCTCGGAGCGCTGACGAGAACACAGCGTGAATATCGTGAATGCAGTATTATGTGTTTCACAGAGATGTGGCTGCAGGAACATATTCCGGACACTAACACCACCGCCCCCGGCTTTCAGACGGTATAGCTTGACAGAGATTGCAGATGGAGAGTAAGAAGAAAGGAGGGGGGATCGCTGTGTTTGTGAACAATGGATGGTGTAATCCCAGACATGTTACTGTGAAGGAGGGTTTCTGTAGCCCGGACATCGAACTGGTAGCCGTGAGTTTTCGTCCTTATCTGCTGAGGGAGTTCACAAGTGCTATTTAATTGCTGTTTACATCCCACCATCAGCTGTTGCCGACGCGGTGTGTGACGTTATCAACTCAGTCACTGCCAGACTACAAACAAAACACCTGAATGCATTTATAGCAGTTTCTGGAGACTTAAACCACATTTCTTTTTCTGCTACACTTCCAACTCTTCAGCAATTCGTCAACTGCCCCTGCAGAGAAAATAAAATGCTGGACTTGCTTTATGCAAATTTGAGACCCACACAGCTCTACTGAGGAGTGTGCATAAAGAGCTGAAAGTGAGACTGAGGGAGAGCAAGGAGGAATACAGGCAGAAGTTGGAGAGCAAGCTCCAACAAAACAACGCGTGGGGATGTGTGGTCAGGTATGAAAAAGATCACAGGCTTCAAGGTGAAGTTTGCAGGCTGAGGAAAGCCTGGACAGAGCCAATGAGTTGAACTTGTTCTTCAACAGGTTCAGCACAGGACCGTTACCTGCCTTCTCCCCTATCCCCAGTCACCCCACCCCACACCCTCCTTTCCCCCTAAGCTGCTTCCCTCTCACAACTACCCGTTGATCAAGACCACAGACTAACACTGTGCCTCCCCTCACCCCCCAAGCCCCGCCATGGACTTCAATACAGCCCCATCAGTCTAAAGAAACAAAGAGCCCCCCTCTACCACCCACCTGTCTGTTTCCTGTAATCAGGTGAAGAGGCAGCTGGAGAGACTGCACCAGAACAAAGCTGCGGGTCTGGATGGTACAGTAGGAGCCACTTGAAGAGGACAGCTGGAGCATGACAGAGCCCAGGCAGACCAGTGATTAGGTCGTGGCTGACCCATGCAAGAACCTTGACAGGTTCACGCTCGGACCCGGGCTGTAATTATATCCCCCTCGATGACGTAATTTCCCAGCGGCGCCTGAGAACGCCCCCAGGCTGAATTTGTAAAAGAAAGCAGTTGCAATGCTTTATCTGTCCACCGGGGGGTTGCAGTGGTTCAAAACGTAAAGCAACTCGCGTATACGGGATATCCCTGCATTTATTTATTGAAAAATATACATGTTTTGTAACAGAACATATGTTCTGTGCATCTAATACAATCAATTTATACATTTCTGATGGTTTAAAAGAATGAATGAATCTGTGGGTTTTTTTTGTAGATGTATTTAATTTAATAAAACTAATGAAAACGCTGTGCGTAACCGTGTGTAATAGGTGTTTCCTATTACACACGGTGGATTTACCTAAAATAAATGTGAAATACTGCAACAAATTTAATCGCAATACTTGTGCTGTAGGAACTTTTTCATCATTCTAAGGACTTTTTGGAAAAACCATCCATTTTATTGTGTCTGCGCTGAAGGCACTACTGTAGGGATGATCGTAGGTCTCAGAACTCAATTTTGAGCAACTAATTTAGTTCCTGCTCCAGGACAGGGACTGAACCTTCAGTGATGGATGGGACAAATAATAAAATATTTTTTTTTTTTTTTTTGTTACTGTATTTATTTCATTTTTACGAAGTGAATTGAATGAAACAGATAATCTCAGAGCGAGCGAGCGAGCCTGCGCTTTACGAAAGTGGCAAGAAAGTTATACATGATACAGTGGAACCTCGCATTAAGAGTATAATTTGTTCCATGACCGAGCTCGTTTTACGATATGCTTGTTTTACAAATGAATTTTCCCCATTGAAATTAATTGAAATATAATTAATCTGTTTCCAAGTCCCAAAAACCACCCAAAGATAATTTTTTATGGGTTTTAAAACAGAAAAGGTGTAATTACAAGACTAATGACAATTATAAAAACATAATACAGTCAAAGAGAATGCAAAATAAATTATGTAAACTGGTTTTATTAATTTTCTTCCTGTCATAACTGTTCTTTGCACTAACCTTAGGAGCCATGGGTAACACAACTAATTATTATATAATAATAGCAAAACACGCACAAAACTAAAAGAAAAACACTGGGAAAACACAATAGGGATGCTTCCACAACGAGATATCCGGGTGAACTGAGTGAGCGGTGGCCACGCTTGTCAGGAGAGCGTGTGCGATGTATGTTGCTGTATGAACCTCGCTTGTAATGTGGATTTCCACTCGTAAAACAAGACAAAAATTTGCACGAGTCTTTGCTCCAAGAAATGACTCATTAACTGGTACACTCGTAATGCGAGGTTCCACTGTCCATCTTGTAAATCAAATATGAGTGAAGATTCAGCAATTGGATTATTTATTTCTTGCTTCAAATTTGTTCAGAAACAAATGTGACCCACCGCAGCAAAACCCGCTATCTGGAGCATTTCTAAAATCGCCAGGAGTAGCCAAATAAGTTGAAAAAACCTTTCTAGAAGTAAAATGGGATTTTTCCAGATAAGTGTTCTTTTGTGTTTATTTTTTTTACCTTGCAACGGATTTTCAAAACCGATATTGATTTATAAATAGTAGAAAAAATGTTAAACCGTGGAGTTAAATATTCCCATTATTCCCACATGGCGAAACACAATTCACTTACCAAGAACCAAGCTGATCGATCGCTTCCTTTAAAGCGAAAGTCCAGGTGAAGATCATTCCTCCATATTCCATATAATGTGAAGCCACAATGTAAAACTGTTTTGATAGAGTTCAACCTTTAAATCGTACTACTTTTACTCACACACAGAGACAACATTGTGGAGGGGGCGTGTACCAACGTATACAAAGAAGTCACACTGACATCAATTCCATAAACAAGCCAAGGATCCAGTTTCACTAACTGTGAAAACTTTAGTCTCTGTGTTGTTATGGATTATGAGAAGCGGGTGGTGGAAGATCTTAATCATATAGCGAACCTTAATCTGACCAGTGGGATAGATCCAAGTCAGTGTAAGCAGCGCATACTGGACATTTTCCGCAATGATAGTCAGTTCTCTGACAGCAACGCAGAGAACAACAGCGATGCCTAACTGATACCGCTGTAATCCTGGACTTGGAGAACATTTCAAACAGCGGATTTCAACCTGAATTTGAGGATGAAACTGAATTTTTTCAAGAACCACTGGAGGAGACCGACGACACGCCCTTTGTTACAACCAAAGAAATTGATGACGTGATGAAGTCTGTTGAGATTGATGATGCAGATTATGAACAAGTAGTTATGCACAAGATTCACAAGTTTACCCGCAAATGCAGCCAGGGGCGAAAAGAAAATGAAAAGAGGCCCAAAACAGACAGGCCTCTTTTTATTTTATTTTCGCCCCTGGCTGCTCAGGGTGTAGCCAGGGTAGGGTTAGGGTTAGCCCACATAATAACTCCAACAACTTTGAAGATATTTGGCATACGCACATTAATATATAAAATGACACACCAAGGCTGATATACAGAGACTCATATTATGATAGACTCTACATTTTGTTGTGTTGACCGCACTTTTAAACTCCTAAATAATTCCACATTTATAAAACATGTACATTCTTACTGTTAAACAAAAGATGTTGTGTGTCAATGACGCTGTTCAACATTCCCTCAAAACACAAGAATAATGCAGAGATTGCTCCATTCAGCAGGGTGTCGAGCCCCAATTCAGCAGTGTGTAGAGTGGCCATGCGGCTGTGTTGGTCCTCCAACCATTTGCATTCTGAGAGCCTGTTGGTTCTGAGACTAAGAGTCTCATTACAAGTAATGATGCTTGCATTGTTATTACGCAATAAACTTGAAACTATAATTACATAGATCTAGTCATCAATCAAGACCTGTTCTCGTTCATATGACAAAGAAAACAATTTAACTTTGAAAGATGACCTCTGGTCAGGGTTCAAAGGACAATATCTCAGGTATCTCAGGAGTCAGGGTTAGGAGTGAAAATCTGAAATCTCTCTTGGGAATGTGATTGTATTTTTGTGAAGTTAGCGCCATCTCATGGTGACACACTGGAATTGAATACATTGATGTGTTTACAGTCTAAAATAAACATGCCCTGTCAGGACACAGAAGGAGGGGGGATTCCAGGCGAATGGCAACCGGCTGGGAAGTGCATGGTGGTTGGCTGGAAACTGGCTAAAAGCTGGCTGCAAGTCACCTGTCAGCCAGCAGGAAAAGGCCTCTTCAAGTCCACTGCAGTTTGCCTACCGCCACAATGTTGAAGTTGAAGACGTCATCATCTACCTGCTTCAGTGAGCCCACTCTCAACTGAACAAAACAGGCAGCACTGAGAGGATCATATGTTTTGATTTGAACGGGATCCAGCCTGCACTGCTGCGAGAGAAGCTCCAAGAGATGAGGGTGGACGCCTCCACAACCTCCTGGATTATTGACTACCTGACGGACAGATCACATGTTGTGTGGCTGAGGGAATGCGTGTCTGAGCGGGTAGTTAGCAACACAGGAGCACTGCAGGGGACTGTACTCTCACCTTTCCTTTTCACCCTGTATACCTCAGACTTCCAATACAACTAGCAGTCCTGTCATCTGCAGAAAGTTACGGATTATTCTGCAGTTGTGGGGTGTATCACTGGTGGACAGGAGACTGAGAACAGGGAACTTGTGGACCGCTTTGTGGCATGGTGTCAAAACAGCCACCTCATCTTAAATGCGACCAAGACGAAGGAGATGGTTGTGGATTTCAGGAGGACGAGGACTAAGCCGAACACTATTTCAATCTTGAGAGAAGAGGTGGAGGTAGTGGAGGATTACAGGTACTTGGCGTTCACCTGGACAACAGACTGGACTGTAAATGCAACACTGAAGCTGTCTACAGGAAGGGACAGAGCAGACTCTACTTCTTGATGAAGTATCATGTGTGCAGCAAGATGTTGCATATCTTCTACTACGTCTGTTGTGGCTAGTGCAATTTTCTTTGCAGTCATCTGTTGGGGCAGCAGCAATAGAGCCGGCGACTCCAAGAAACTGAACAAACTGATAAAGAAGACTGACTCTGTTCTGGGGACTGTTCTGGAGCCCCTAGAGCTGGTTGTTGAGAGGAGGATGTTGCATAAGCTGCTCAGCATAATGGACAACACTGCCCACCCCCTACACAACATACTGGCTAGAAAACAGCCAGAGGCTCCTTCAGCTCCAGTGCAATAAGGACCGTTGTTCAAAAAAACAATTTTTGTAAATTATGTGTGTTTTGTCACATGTCATTGCTGCTGCAACACTGGAATTTCCCTTTGCGGATTAATAAAGTTAATTTATCTTTATCTTTAAAAAGAAAGGCACAGGAGCCTGCGTGCAACGCTGTCTGGAGGAGAAACAAAAAAAAACCTTTACATTTTCCATACAAGTAAGAAACTCAGGAAACATAATGCATCTAAATCTTTCTCTCTATATTATATTATATGCTGCTATAAAATTATCACAAGATCTGCATATAGAGCTGCACGCAAGTGTGGGAGGGGGTGAGGGCTGCGATGTTAGCACAGAGGAGTGCAGATCAAGGGCATCTCCTGCCAGTGATCAGCGATCCGCTGTGCTTCTCTGTTTGCCTAGAGCGGCAAAATGCCTAGAACCTTTTTTGGAGTACCTACCCCTTTTAAAGTTTCTGTACGGGTCGCTCAGTCGCTCTCTGTGAATGATCCGGACAATTACTTGCTCCGTTCACACATCGCTGAATTGGACATTACCTGGACTTTGTACTCAGGTGCTGGCTGAGTAAAGTCTGGGTCATGTCCAGACATTTGCGTTCACACATACAGCTCATCGGGTAAAGTCTGGATAATTTTAGGTTTACAGTGCATGTGTGAAAGCAACTTTGGTGTCACCAGTCTCGGCTTTTTATTATCAGAATTTTTTTATTGAGTTGTTAGTATTATCATTCTTGACAAAAACATCCAATATAGTAGTATCATTGTTAAATCATAGTCACCAGCTGCATTTGGCGGTTTCTGACCGCAAGAGGGCTGGAAGTATACCCCAAAGCAGCCTAGTAAATAGACTAACTCCCCCCTCCCTTCCTGTTTCTCCGAAACAAAACTTATGGAGGCCAAGCAAGGCCAATGCATCAGAGCAGTGCAAAGAAATGTGAAGGTTGCCTTTATTAAACAACATTCAATAATAAACAATCCTTTATGATAGTGTTTCAGGGATATACAGTACAGTGTTACAGTAGCTCATTTACAACAGCCACCCCTGTCTATTATGTACACACACACACACACACACACACTCACACACACACACACACACACACACGCACACACACACACACACACACACACACACACACACACACACGCACACACACACACACACACATACTGTATGTATGGCATAATTAATCTTTCTCACAGAGTTTAGATCAAGTTAGAGACCTACCCATGCTGTACTTGGCCTTTGTGCATTTGGTTCGTTTTAATATTTCAAAGACCTGTAAATGAAAAAAAGACAAATACATACATGAAATGTGGGCAGAACAAATGTGTGCACAAAAATTTGTATTGGGAAATCCACAACATTAGTTACATTTTTGCTTTGCCTTTATTATATATTTTTACCTTCACCTACTGCTCTGCAGCAGAGTTTCACAATATTTTACGCCAGGAAGCCACGTGTAGAGACACACACAATGAATTTGTGAACTAAAATAGATAGCAAAAAGAATGTACTACAGATAAAGTAATCTTTGTATGATATCCTCCTTCAAGGGTCTAATCATATCATATGAATGATAATAATGTTTTTCATTTCTGGAGATTCAGTTTTTAGTATAATTATATTATTATATTTATTATATATTATATTATTTTTATTGCATTGTTGTTAAACTTACAGTGTCACTTAAATGCAGTTTTCAAGTGGTTTCAGTAAGCTTCCACATCCTGTAATGTAATCCGCACTGCCTCAGTTTTCAGGATTGGTCCACTATTTTTATTTTTATTTTTGTTTTTGTAATAAGGCTTTGCAAATTAATCACTCATTTGAATCTCTAAAGCCCCTTTCCCACTTGCACTGAAAGCCGTAAATCTACTGGCAATATTTCTGTACTGGCATCATGGGCGAATGGGAGCCGGCCTCGATGTTCCGTAAAAGTCGTTCCTTAAATTTCCCCACTCTCGAAATAGTAAAATTTCGTAATAGCTGTAAATGGAAGTCTGTGGGAATGGAAGCAGTAACATTGCTGTAAAGTAGGAGCTGATCCGAATCCAAATAAATCACAAATTCTTTTTACGATTTTACGATTTCTTTACGAATATTTATTTTGTACAAATATTTAAAAAAAAAATTGTTTTCGGGAAGAAAAAAAAAACATTTGGAAAATGGCAAGTCCGATCAGAACCGTGGAGCTCAGCTGCAAAGACGAGAACCTGAAACATATCCAGTCTCTATGGAGAAAGGGCTTTATATTCTTGAATTTTATTATTTTTCTTCTTAAAAATGCAACTCAGACCCACGACGTGTCATTTACAGTTAGGGTGCTGTGCGACTGTGCTGGGACATCGGGCACAAGTGCTCCACTTGCCCGCCGGCTGCACTGCAGCGCACAGCTCGGGAGGGAGGGAGCGGAGAGGGAGAGAGAGAACAGGTGCAGAATGTACATTTTCCAGAGGCAGAGAGTGTAGGACAGGTTGAAAATGATCACACTTGTTTAATAACATTGGATTAGGGTTATTGTGTCTGGGACGGGGGCTCTGTCCCCTCTCAGTCAGCGGAGGGAAGAGTCCGCCTGGTGGGGAGATGCGGAGAGAAGCGCTGGTCTAAAAAACGATTCTGTTGCTTAGTCTCGTGTGACATTAGACACCTCTCGCGCGAGCATGACATAATGTATCTGGAACAGTCATCTAAGTGGGAACAGAATCAATATGGAACTTTTCCGTGAAGGGGGCAAATGTGGGAACGACTACCTAGTGCCTTTGCCGGATATTTTTTTATCCAGCAATGTTACAGATTTCATGTGGGAATGGGGCTTAACTAAATCTATTTAAAGGAATAAGCGGTTAAAGGTGGACATTTGAAATAGCCGCCCTATAAGGGTTTGAGTTGACACTAGTGATAACCCAGGTTTAGAATTTAAATGGATAAGCCTGCCATTTTTCAATGCAAGCCTTATTTCATTGTTAATTCCCATCATTTATAATGGTTCATAGCAAGACTTTGGTGAACACTCTACTATTGAGAACGTACTGCTCTGCTGCAGCTTCTCACTAACGATACGCTTTGGGTGAAGTGTAGCAATTGCAAAAATTACTTCTTAATAAAATATGATACTAAAATGTGACAACAAAATGAAACAAAATACAATAAGATATATTACTGATGTGAATTTAAATAGATAGATAGATAGATAGATAGATAGATAGATAGATAGATAGATAGATAGATAGATAGATAGATAGATAGATAGATAGATAGATAGATAGATAGATAGATAGATAGATAGATAGATAGATAGATAGATAGATAGATAGAGAAAAATAGGCTGTAATAGTGAAACAATACAATGGAAAGAAAATTAAAAAAAGATAATTGCAACATGCAATAAACCTTCAACTTAACTAGAAGATGGAAAATGTTGAGAGTAAACAATAAACCTAATGATGAACAATAAATATATAACTAAAAAGTAACAATATCCAATCACAGTGACCTAAACAATAAACAAGAAAAAATAAGCTACTGTAACTAGAAGATACATATGCCACGTACTGTACAACAAACCTAAAAAATATATATATAATGAAAAAAAAATGAACATACAATATACCAGATCGTTATTATAAGATTATGATAATTACCAGATTATAATTAACCCCAAAATAAACAATTAACAGTAAAAATGTTGTCATGTCCAACAAACCTAATGATAAACAAAAAATATAAACCTAAAAAAACAAAAAAACAAAAGAAAAAACAATAGAAAATAACCTAAAAGTTAAACTACAAAAATGGGGCAATGTAAATAAGTAAAAAGACTAACAGCAAGATAGACAAATTAGGGATTAAACGTTTGCCCAATTGGACTGCATTTAAGTGCAGTTAGTAGCTGCAGCAGAGTGGTAAGTTTCTAGCCGGGTTGCGCTATGAATTAATGATGGGATGATAGGCATGGATTGAAAATAGAGAACTTAATCCTTTTAGTAAAATTAAATTTCAACTTATAATGTTATTGTGATTATAGATGTTATTACTGACAGGGCACTCGTTATTAATATGATAAGCTCTACTGTGGTAAACCTTAATTATAAAGCATCCGTCAGGAGTGTTATTTGTGTACCTTCACATCCAAATAACTATAATAATAGTTTCATAGTTCAAATATCCATTAAATCACTGTTGTTCTTTTTTGGGGTTAGATACAACACAGACATGCTCTATTGTTTTACTTACTATTGAACTTCTGGTTTTACTGTCAAAGAAAGAGTCTTTGTCTGATAGGTCGAAACTGTGAATTGTACACACACACACACACACACACACACAGATATACAAACACACACAGATATACAAATACACACACACACACACACACACACACACACACACACACACACATGCACACACACACAATATAGATAGATTGAATTAAAGCAGAGAGGATTAAAAAAGAGAGGAAGTATAAATAGTTTTCAATGTTATCAAAGTTAAAAGGCATGAAAAACACAGTCAAAAGCACGTGTGAAAAATGACATTTCTAGTCTCATCTAGTGAGTTTATCTTAAAGGATTTCCTTGCTTTCGTGAAACTACAACTCATCTCTCTATATAACAACATAGATTGACCGAACTGCAACAGCACCCCCTTTTTTAACGTACCAATTCGATTTTTTGTAATTAACTAATTTTCAGTGATTTATTTAATCCACACTACTACAGTATAACACACATTGCTAAATCACTTTGATGGGATAATAAATACATGTTTTCCAATGTCTGAGTCCTCGACAACCATTCTTGTCAGATTTTGAGTGCACACTGTTGGGCATTTTCTTAAAGCACAGTGTGATATTAAATGATAAGTTCAGCATTTTTCAACCCAGGCATTATGAGTTGTCGGATTTATACCTGTTGATAGCACAACCTTGTTGAACACTTCACCATAGAGAAACTGACCGCTCTGCTCTGCTACTTCATCTCACTCTGTAAATATTTACCCAGTGAGTTAATTTAAGACTGAAATATTGGGTGACATGTTTAAGCCTAAACTAAAAAAATATTAGATCACCTTTTTGAAAATTTCAGCTCATCTGTCTACAGCTACATCGATGCAAATTAAATTAGATAATAGAAAAAGGGAATTTGCGCTGCTTCCACTGACAAACTACTATTGCCGATGTAAAACTTTGGATGTACACTGGCAATTGCAAAATGCAGTTTTAAATAAAATGTGATATTATTGTTATTCAAAACATGTGAAAAAAAAATACATTTAGACTCAGATGACTCAGATGCTCGTCACACGTGGTGACAATCATCTGAGTTTCATTTTTTTGTAAAGGAGATTTATTTTAAGGTTTAAAAATCTGTCCCATTGGACTGCATTTAACCACAGTGAAAAGCTTTAGCAGAGTGGCAAAGAAGGCATTCGGCGAGGTTGTGCTAAGAACTGTTGGAAATGATGGGACCACACATTTGTTAAGGTATAGGCTGAAAATTAGCAAACCTATACATTAATTGCTTTGGGACCTCCTTTATTGAAGAACAAGTTTCTGTTTACTCAAATGGTTTACAACTGCTCAATAGTATGTACGGGTCTACGTGACCCATAAGCCAAAGAATCCGGTGTCCATCCATAAAGTCTGTCCACATCTAATAGCATTTGGCTGTTGGCAGTTGAACTGTTAGGCTTTGTGTGTGTGTGTACTGTAAGTGCATGTGTGTTGTTTGGTACGTGTGTTGTTTGACAGGTGGGAGGCTAGACGGGTATGTGTATGCTAACCAATAAAAATCGATGGATACTTCATCTTTTATCAAAAGGCGTCATTCTGCCATCTGCTACATGCTATTGGTGTAGGCCGTTTCTGAATACATCTTTAAAAATGCCTACAAGGGACAATGAATGATGAAGGGAATCACAGTTTTTTCTTCTGAAGAACTTTAATTCAAAAGGATAGGTTCACCATTTTTCCACCCAGGCTTTATTGGAATGTGCATTCCTAATATTTGAAAGCGTTCACCCAGTCTGTTGCAGCTTCTCACTGTGCAGTCCAATGTTGCTTTTATTTTGGTCCAATCTCGTTTAAAAAACGGGAAGCTCACACTATTCCAATAAGACAGCATACATATACCAAAGAAAAAATGGTTGCAAACTGTATATTTTGTCACGCTTCTCAGGGTTTCTCTTTTGCTCTGCCATACATGGGCTCTTTTGGCTACATCCACACTAAGGTAAGAGACTAGAAAGAGAATAGAAACAAGAGATTAGAAACAGGAAGTTGGGGTATGTCTATAAGAATGGAAGCAACTGACTGCAACTACCTTTACACTTTGGATGTAATGCTGCAATCGCAAAGGGCAGAATAGAATAATAAAAAATGTCATGTTATATTACTGTAATTCAAAACACGTAAAAAAGTACACAAAGACACATGTGACATACAGTATATATATATATATAATATTATTTATATAGAATTTTCCCGTATTGAAAAATTAGATTTAGTTTTTATTTGCCCCATATGTAAGCATGATGAGAAGCTGCAGCAGAGTGGCAAGTTACTCAATGGTAAAGCATTCAACAACGTTGTTCCTGTGAGAAGTTATAAATGATGGGAACCAACGGTTTAGGCCTGGATGGAAAAATAGCAAACCTATCCTTCAATGGTTGGCAGGGAACATCTTTTGGCTGTCATGAGATCTCAAAAGAGCAATATTAATTTGTATTTTTCTGTGAAGCATTACATTGCAAGTTCAAATTAAACATTAACCTTTTTCCAACACTTTTCCCTACGTCTGTATAATGAACCTGGGCCTGAATGTCACTATTGTATACTTGCATATGTGATACTGTTGGTGTTTTTCAGAATGTTACAAAAGGCACGTTAGAATTCTGTTGTTTCCAGCTCTACTCCCACTCGTCACACTCGCCACAATCATCACAATACACAACACCCCGCCCCCAGAACTGTCAAGTCGAAAAACTTCTGTTCAGCATCAAAATAATGTTTACTTACAGATGTTGCTTTTCTCTGGAGAATGAGTAGGAGAGGTGCTTAGTGCTGTTCGTCTGGTGTTCCTCCACATGTGGATGAAGGGGCTCCAATACCTTACTGATCAGAGAATTGATCTTTTCTACAACGCCACTGGACTGCTTCACCTCATAAAACTAAAGGGTTTAAGTAATCAAAGCACAACAGGTTATGGTGTAATGATAGCTGAACACCTGCCATTTTACTCTCTCTGGCCCGTTAAAATAGAAAAGCATGTTGTAATTAGGGCTATCCCATGAAAGTTGACAATATCTTCTTCAATCTTGACAATATACGCTCGCCATGCCACTGTCATTGGGCAGGGTCTCCTCGTGCGTGTGTGAGAGCCAGGCAGAGGGAGCCGGCGCCGCCCCACTCGCGCATATCTCCGGCGATGGAGAGAGAGAGTCTCTTGTGATGATAGCGAAAATGGTTCTTTGACAAACATCTTAATGTTATTGCAAGGTAGAAACGGGTTACATAGCCTAAATAAATAAAAAATAACTTGTCTTAATTTCTCCAATACGGTTAACAGTACCGGTAACGTCGGAGCTTAGACGCCCCGGACGAAATTTTTTTTATTTAGTAGTGATACAAGACCGCTCCGCATTGTGTCATTGTCTGAAATGCTGATGGGTTATATTGTGATAATTACGGCTCGCTGCACATTATCCCGCTTATTGCACAGCTACTTACGAAATAAAACAATACATAACATTGATTTGAAATATTTTTTTAACAGTTTTGATTCAGTTTGTATAATGCAGGGTGAGCAAGGGAGAACTTCCAGTGAATGATGACGAGTCAGAAGTCCGTCAAATGTGAGATGTGAATGGAATTATTTTAAGGAATAATTATATTCTGTCAAAATTATTTACAAGATAAGGGATGTGAAACCACACAGAGAACTTGTTTGCCCATGACAATGTTCATTATTAACAGTCAGCAGAAAAGATTGCTATAAATATATGTTATAAACTGTAATCCAATTGCTCTTGGAAAACACACAATCCAAGATCATATCCGATAGAAAAAAAACATGATATGCAACATCTTTCTAATCTAATTCTGTACAAAGCAACATGAAGTTACCAAAGTGGTAACACAGAGTGAAAGAGAGTAAAATAGTACAAGTAATGGTCACTCACTTTCTTGGTGGGCATTTTAAGCTTCATAAATTCGGCTTCCCGACACAGAACGTTCCAGGGCGCGTGGATCTTAATGAAGCCCACCCCTGGGCTCTTGCCCTGTAAGATACAGAAAACACAGATGGCTGAAAAGCCAAAAGAAAAAAAATGAAAATGCCTAAAATGCCTATGGGAATGAAAGACTCATAACAATACACAGTATACAGATATGCCTGTCATCACTGTGTTGGCTAGTTGTCATAATTTGATTTTCTTGAACATTCTTTTAAGGTTTTACATTTCCAACAGGTTGAAGGTGACTGATGCCATTTCTATTAAAGAACACAATTACCACAGTGAGGTTTTTTTTTCAAACCCAGGTAAGACCTGCTAATTTTGGTGTGAAAAAGTATCTACGCTCATATTTTAAAATTTTTATCATATTGTGTTTGTACTGTAGTTGGATGTTGTTAAGCTTAACTGTGTCTACCCTGTCATAGTAAAATATTATATGTTTCAGAAATTCTGAATATAATTGTTAAACAGTACACAGACACCTTCAACAACGAATCACTTTGCTAACTAAAGGGCCATCATTTTAGCCAAAAATGTCCACCCTGCCATTGTCCACTCTATCACCAAGTCTTGCATAAACAGGGTGGACATGACACATGACAGGACATGCAGTACATGTCCGTAGTTTTTGCCACATTTTCATAATGTTACTGTATGTATTATACACATATTATAACAGTAGAGTGGGCGATATGGACTTTTTGCAAAACGGTATCCGCAGGCCTTTTGATGATGATGATAATTTGACAATATTTGACTTCCTCTCCCATCTGGATTACGGACTGTAGCTTTGTCAAATCTGATCCTTTTTCACCTGTTGTGGTTAAAAGTATAATGTATTAACGTTGTTTTTATTTTTTTATCTAACTATAGGTACAGTACCTGTAATAGCTGCCGTAAAAGGCACTATGAGAATTCATCAAGCCATCAGTTTGACACCCTGCAAGATGAAGTACAGAGACATTTCATGTCTGTGTAAAAGGGAGGAAGGTGTTTTGGTCTGCCCCTGCTTTAATATTCAGGAGGTCACTCTAGCTTATTTTCCTCTTTCATCTGATCAGTCCACAGGATGTGGAAAGACACTAGATAACCCTAGGAGACCAGACCGTGAGAGAGTGACTGAGAAAGTCTACCCATTTCACACAGGGCTCTTTTTGTTTCATTTAATTCGGAAACGGATTAAAGATCTCTTCTGAAAAATTCCCGCCTGCCTTCTCACAGCAAATCGCTGTAAATGATCCAGGAATGTTTTGCAGAGGCAGGTGAAAAAGGAGTTGCGGTAGTCAAGACAGGAAGATATAAAAGTATGAATTAACATTTTCATCTCTCCATTTCCATCCATTTCCATCATCATTTGAGACACAATGGGCCTGAACTTTGCAATATTTCTCAGCTGGGAAAAACAAGGGACAACTTGACATGTTGGTCTAGAGTCAGAGCCTGGTCCAGTGACACCTAGATTTAACAGAAGATTTAACCGACGAGATGAGAGACCAAAGACCATCCCTAATCATAGAGACAAAACTAGGAGGAGCAGAAATAAGACCTCGTTCACACGTATATGGATATTTTTAAAAACCTATAAAACCTGATAAAACTTTTATGTCAAACACCACAGAAGAACACTCGGAGCATGCGCATTGATGGGCTTCTTCTTGAGCGGCGAATACACACACGGCACGGCGTACTTTGAACCACAGACAGTTCGAGGTGGATTGAAAACTATTGGGTGCAGTGTAACGCTAGGTGGACTTGTAAACATGTAAATTAAACTACAGCGACCAGATGTCCTGGTTTGTCTGGGATTGTTCCGGTTTAACGCTCCCCATTACTCACTGTGTTTTTTTGTTTCTTTTGTTTCTACTATAAAAACACACTTTTATGTTGCCAAACTTTACTTATTTTTATTTTTAAAAAGGTTAGAAATACAGGATATTCACGGGAAAATACCCTACATTAAACCTAACAGTACTAGCCAAACATAAACACATCGGTAGTCTGCCATTGTTTGTAGGTTTCTGGTGAATGCCCAATGTGTGAAACAACAATTAAACATGTGTAAATCAAGGTCATGATGTTAAAACCTCAGTTCCACCAGAGTTTTGAAAAATCTCAGTTTTTCATTTGCTTTGTTTTCAGTGACCTAAAAAGCAGTTTTGGTGTGGACGAGAAGACAAAACACAGAGAAAATACTATGTTTTAAAAAATACCCATATATGTGTGGATGAGACCTAAGGATAGCTGTTTTGTCTGCATTTTGTCTGCCATTCAGTTTTTCATAGCTTATAGGCAGTTATTAAAAACAGTCAATATAGCTATGTTTTAAGGTTTAAAAGAGACGTATAATTGAATATCATCTGCGTAGCAGTGATAGGAGATACCTTTATAGTGCCTTATTAACTGTTCAAGAGAAAGCAAATATACAGGAAAAACAGAATGGGACCAAGGACTGAACTTTGGGCCACACCACAATACAGCGTTTCAGATGAGGAGGTGAAGCTGCCAACAGAAACTGGGAAACTTCTATCAGAGAGTTAGGGGGAGAACCACAGGCTGGGCTGACCCAGAGATCCCACACACTGTTCAAGTCTCTTAACCAGGACACGGTGGTCAACAGTATCAAAAGCTGAACATTGTCCTGTGTCTCCATGCATTACATATATATATATATATATATATATATATAATATGATATGTATGATATAATTTGAGACTCCGAGGAACTTTCTGAGGAACTGTCTCTTTTGAGTACAACCAGCAGAAGCCAGACTGAAACTTATCAAGAATATTGTGCATCTATTGCAGTTGTGAGCTGCTTAGCAACCACTTTTTATAAAATGTTGTCTACAAAAGACAACTTGGAGATGGGCCTGTAATTTTGGGGGAGAGATGGATCATGGTTTGATATTTTGAGAATTGGTTGAATTGCAGCTTGTTTGAATTGAGGGGACACAACCAGATAGCAGAGAGTTGTTGATAAAGGAGAACTGCAGGGCCAATAGAGAGAGGGCCAATTACATTTTTATATAGAGATGTTGCTAAGATGTCAAGGGGGCAAGAGGAAGATTTGATACAGTTAACCAGGTTAGTGAGATCTTGGAGTGTTTTAGGTGAAAAGATTGTAGGTCAAAAGGAGCACAAGATGAGGATAAGATGAGCACAAGGGGGCGAAGTGAGGGGAGAATGTTCGATGTGATGTCGTTAATCTTGCCCACAAAGAAAGAGAGTCATCTGTTACATTCCTCACAAGAATAAATTCGAAGAGCAGGTAGTGCAGGAGTAACAAATATTACAAATGTTGTCAAATAAAACTTTTGGATTGCACTGATTGTGAGACACAAGATCAGAGAAATTGGTAGCTCTGGTATCCTTTATCATATTATTATCATCTGCTCAGAGCTATTTTTGATTTATTATTGATTATTTGTAATCTTTATTGTGTAAAAGTGTTCTTGTATTGCGTGTAAAACAATTCATTGATGTTTTCCCTCTTGTTGTGACTTGATGTGTAAATCTAACCCTCACTGCAAAGTGTATTGCCTGAGTCAACTACGATCACAGAAATGGAATTTTTTTCATATTCTTTGATATGGAGTTTATTTTCCTTATTTTCTTACTTGTGTGGATAATGAAAGATAACCGGTGAACGCGCATCGGGCCTGGTCGCTCGGTTTCGGAGGCTGGCTTGGGGGGTGCTGAAGTGGCTCGGAGCCCTGCGGGGAGTGTGGGGGTTCACCGCTTACGGGGCAGGGGTCCCCGTGGGGCGGTCCCCACACTAAAAACATTACATGGTCCCGCATATGAAATGATCGAATGATACGCGGACAATCCTGTCTATCGACAGGCGGTATCAGGGAACTGGAGTGGAGTTTGTTTTTTTTCTCCTCCAGACAGCGATGCGTAAGTGCGGCGTGCGCGTCGGTTCCCGACTTCCATAGGAGTCGCTGGTGGACACCAGCGACAACATATTTTAGAAGCATGCATGTGTTATTGTGGTTTGGCTTTTATTATGTCAGACTGATTTATGTATTTTATATAGGGTGCATGCTTTTCTTTATATTATTGTTCTGCATGATTATACAGTAAATTATCTCAATAACTTTGTAATTTCAGTGCTGTATACTGTTTTTATATTCTGTTTTTAGGGTGACATCTGTTCATGGACTACATATGAAAAAAATTGCCTCTTGGCTAACTCTGGCGCATTTACATTTATTAATGTGCACTGTTAAATAAACTAGCAAATACAAAAATTTTCCTCCGTTAGCTAACAAAGAATGTGTGTCCCGTTCTGCGTCACGCACCTCTCCCCATTGCTTTCCATTGCTATTGACTTAATTCAGTAAAAATGTTTTGTTTTTTTTATCTTTACTTCAAAATAATAAATCGGGCATTTCTGTAACAGGAAGACACTCTCTCAGGCTCCACAGAACTATCGATACCCGCCCCTCCACTCTGCGTGTCGCTGGTGTTGGAGGCTGATGGCCCATCAGTATGAACAAGGAGGATGTAACAGGTAGGGCTGCGTCAGTAATCACTGATTACTGAAAGAAAAAAATGCCGCTGTGCTGGTGATAACGAGGTTCTGGCAAATGATGCGATGGCTCAGGAGGGGAAAGCAGGACACCAACCAAGCTGTTATCTGCAAGGGTTGGGAAGTGCTGACCTCGACTGAGGAGGTGGAAGGAACACTTTGAGGAAGTCCTAAACCCAATGGGAGTGTTACGGGGGATCAGAACCCATTACCTTGGCTGAAATCACTAGGGTAGTTAGGGAGCTCCGCAGTGGCAAAGCGCCGGGATTGGACAAAATCCCCCCCGAAATACGAAAGGCCCTGGATGTGGAGCACCCCCCCAGGTTTTCAATGTTGCGTGGATGTTGGGAACAGTAACAGGGGATTTAAAAGGGGGGAAGGTGTGTTCCAACTATTGAAGGATCACACTGCTCAGCCTCCCTGGGGAGACATATGCAAGGGTACTGGCAAAGGAGAATCCTGTCGATTGGATCATTGAGGGGTCATGGGAATTTGCCATACCAGTCTACATGTGTTTTGGACAAAGCCTATGGCGGTGTGCCCCCAGGTCTTCTCTGGGGTACTATGGGAGTATGGGATACCAGGGCTACAGCTGTACGCCATTCGGTCCCTATACGATCGAAGTGAGAGTTGTGTTCGTATCCCTTGCTTTTTGCAGATGATGTTGTCCTCTTTGCCTCATCCGACTGTGATTTCCAGCACTCACTAGAACGATTTGCGGCTGAGTGTGACATGGTGGGGATGAGAGTCGGCACCTCCAAATGTGAGGCCATGGTTCTCTCCCGGAGAAAAGGTGGCTTGTCTTCTCTGTGTGGGGAAAGAGCAGCTCTGGGTAAGGTGAGGGTAAGAGGGAGCGTGAAATTGACAGCATCAATGGGTACAGCGTCTTCAGTTACATTATGCAGACACTGTACCAGACTGTCGTGGTGAAGAGAAAGCTGAGCCAAGAGTCAAAAGCCCTCAATTTACAGATGAATCTTCGTCCCAACCCTCACCTGAGATCTCCTGAGATCTCCTGTGATCAATCTCTCATGAGATCTGTGTCACGACTGAAAGAATAAGGTTCCGGATACAGACCGCTAAAAATGATCAGCCATCCAGATATGGTGAGGAGCTTGGGGATCCGGGAGAACCTCAGAGGTGTACCAGGCATGGCCAACTGAGAGGAGACTCTAGGGTTGACCCAGGAGCCGCTGAAAGGATTATATCTGCCAGCTGACATGGGAACGTCTCAGAATTCCCCAGGAAACTCTGGGCCACCCTGTTAAGCCTGCTGCCTCTTTATGGATGGATAGTTAGTTCAACATATTTTAAGCGATTGAGGGGAAAATTCACAGAGAAAAAGATTGTGGCCACTATTAGCACCATAAATTGTGCATAAATTGCGGTCGCCGGTTTTAGCGTCCCATTCACAAAAGATATTGCGCTAAGGATACGTCGCTGTAAACACGGCCATAAAGTTTTGCGAAGTGTAATTTGCGCTTGTTCTCTGATCCCAATTATCAATGTGGCAAAGTAAATAATCCTTGTGTCAGTGGGGGTCTCCACTGGAGAGCCATTACATATTTACACTTGTCTGCTTAACGAATTATCAGTCGTAAACAAATATGTAACTAAAAATAATTGTCGGACAGTAATTATTTTGATTTAAAGTGTTTAATGAAAATGTAAAATTGTAAGGAAATTCTTGGAGGGGCTGCGCCGGTGCTATGCAGAATCCTGACGTGGGGGTTTGAAAATAATGGAAATTTTCTGGCCGGGTGGGCGGGGGTGAGGGACCACCTGATGAGGGGAAACTCGGTTACGCGGAGACCCTGTTGCGCCCAGTTACAGCTAACCGGGTGGGGACCCTGGGTTTTACTTCGTATTTTTAGATTTATGTACAGTGACGATAAAACATTAAAATAGCATGGGTAAATGTACAGTTTATATATATATATATATATACACACACACACATCTAGATAAAGTATATTATATATATTTTCACTTAATTAATTCTAGTTTTCACTGAATCTTAATATAACAATGTAGAAATGATGACTGATTTAATATATTTGACTCTACAAAGTTCCGGGCCGCTGCACCCGAGGCCGCAGCCGGTGGAGCTGTCCATGGTTCTGCAGGTTTGAGGCCACCTGTTCAATTACAGTTTTGAGTACTTTATCACTATTCCTGATAACTTTTAGTTGTTTTCGTCGATATCTTTTGAATTAAATAGGAATTATATGTTTTTGTCAACGTTTGTGACACCTTTTTGTACAAAAAATTATTCACAGTTTCAAAAACTTTTCTTTGGAGGGCATTGTGAAAACCACCATGGACTGCTGCGCATTCCGCTAGCTACAGCTGCCGTGACATAATAATAAATATAATAGTAATACTAATAATAATAATGATGTCCAAATATAATTTACAGATCACTGGCAAGTCTGGGCCTGACACCCCTTATAAATGTGTGCCCTCTGTTCTGTAGTCCGCATGCTCGTCGGCTGGGGGCTGACAAGGGGCCTGATGGGGGCGTGGAGCTGCCCGAAATGGCGGAGGCACATGGTGGACGCTCTGCACCCTTGGCTGAACGCTGTAGGTTGGTTGCCACCATGTACAGGAGGTGGCCGCACTGGGGCGCAGTTGGGTTCGGGGGGAGGGGGTCTGCGTGGTTGCTCCCCGGCCTGCTGCACCCCTGGATCGATCCGGTCGTGATTCGCCTTTCTCTCCCAGTGCCAAAACTCATACTCAGCACATACACCACACAATAGACTGAGGGCTTGCGGGATGGGCTGGGTGCAGGCTATATGGGTGGGGATGCAGCAGGCAGTTGCCATCTTGCCTGTCATGCTCCTGCCCAAGCGTGCTTCTCGTCCATCCCAAAATTTTAATCCCACTCACATTAGCTTAGAACACATACACTGGCACACCAATCCTACTCAGAACAACACTCCATTGGACCAGGGTCTGCGGGACAGGAGGGGTGCGAGTGATCCGGGTTCGACTTGCCTGAAGGACTCGCACCCCCAACCCCGCAATTTTAACTGCAATTACCAACAGCACACATTTAGCACTGGGGGGTTTTTTTCCGGGGTGGCGGGTCGGTGTGGGGGTGGGGTTGGCCGGGGGGGCGGTCGGGTTGTGCCCAGTGGCTTGGGATGTGCTGCGACCTGGCGGGGCTGCGGAGAGCACCGCCAGGTGCCTTCCGGGGCCCCTGGGGGGACTGCTTGCCGTTGTGGGTGTGGGTTGGGGTGTGGGGGGCGGCTGTTGGCCTTTTGCTTCTGCGGCGTGGCTTCTCTGCTGCGGGCGCCCCGGGTGCTGGGGGTGGCGGAGGGCCTGTATACCTGGCGGCCTGCTGGCATTGCCGGGGGGGTGTAACATCGAGGTGCCCCGCACTGGGCACTCGCTGCTACGTGTATGGGCACTTGGCACTCACGCCAGGCCGGGCGTCTGGTCGGCTGCGGTGGGGCCGGCCTCCCCCTTGTGCGGAGCGTGATGGTCCTGCCGGCCCGCCCATGGGGCGGGCAGCTTGGGCGGGGTGTCGGTCTGTCACCGTGGGGCCGTGATCCTGGCCCACGGTCCGTGCCTTGCGCTTGTGGCCCGGGTTCTGGGCCGGTGGCTGAGTCTTATGCCTGCAACCGGGAGTTGGTTGTATGTGTGCTCCCCTGGCATGCGGGGTCTCCTTGTGCTCCCTGGGACAGGGTCATGCTCCTCGGGGCTGGGCGTGGGGGTTGCTCCACGGCCCTCTGGCTTCTCTGGGGTCTTCTGTGGCCGCAGGGCAGGGTACCCAGGGATTTCCTGCAGCCGATGGGTGTCCACGGGGCTGTAGAGTTTCGGCGGGGCTTCGGGGCCCCTTCCACTGCTTGGAGGCGACATAGTACTGACCTTCTACACCAGTACCAATGGGGATAAGTCACGTACACTCACCAGTGGACATCTTACACACACACACACACACACACACACACACACACACACACACACACACACACACACACACACACACACACACACACACACACACACACACACACACACACACACACACACACACACACACACACACACACACACACACACACACACACACCTGCTTCAAGTGTACCCCAGAACCCTCCTGGTTGCATTCCTCTCCTTTCCTCCCTCATTTGCTGCCATAATTATGACAGGAAGAGGCCACGTGACCAGTTGTAGTTCCAGTTTTCCTGGTCCAAATTCACTGTTTTTTAATACATTTCATCCAGAGTTCATGTTTTTGTGTAAATGTTGTTTGTTTCTATGTTTATTTTTCTCACCCTCTTGGAGTAGTGATCAGTTGTTTATAGACCCAAACATGATAAATAGTTCTCCAAAGAGGGGGGTTGGTGGTGGCTCTCCATAACCAAAAACTGTACTCTTGTCATTCTACAGGTCATCCACAGGACAGAGTTATTGCAGCAGTTCTTGATGATTTAAGAATTAATAAAGAGTTGCATTGCAGGTTGAGAACTTGACTCCACTTGCAGACTAACTCTGTCCTTGATGCAATGGCATACAAATACTCGGTGTTGTATGTCCAGCTGACAGCACAGGTTAAAAAAAATAAAAAAAATAATAAAATAAAATAAATGTGCTTTAGTTGTACCAGCTCTCTGAAGACAATCACACTGCGGAGCTTAAACTTTGGTCTTGCGCAATTACCACCAGGTCTCTTCAGGCGGTAATAGCATCTCTAACTGCGTGTGGCTATTAGCGCAGGTGTTTGTGAATTGGACGCTATTTGCAACGATGCTCATTTGCATAGAAAGGGCCCAATTTGGCACAAAATGCATGCATAATACCTCATTTAAATACGCACAAATAGCACCGGCGCACCGACACGCTATTTGTGTGGCAGCGCAGTTAGCGGTGCATTTCACTGTTTACGGGTGCTTTGTGAATTCGATGCTTGCGTTTTCTGTTATTTGTGCTGGTTTAGCAGCCACAAAAAGCCACGCATCGCTTTGTGAATATGCGTCCCTGAGTGTTCTTAAACCATTTGAATGCCATTGAAGATCCCGACTCACAGGTTGTTCATGTGTTAATAATAAACAATTCAATTGGTCCCAACAATCCATTGGTAATAGGAAACTATCTGACTTGAACCAACTCTGAGTTTACATTGTTCTACTAGTTGTATGAATATTGGAAAAGAGGTGCAGAAGTTTACAATCATGAAATATGATTGTGATGTCTGCATGCTCATCAGGTTAAAAAATCCATGTTTTGGGCCATAGATTTTCTTGCATTTTATTTGTTTGGTGGATCTTCATGATTCATTCAATAATTATCCTGAATTCCCCCCGTGGACTAATAAAGTGTTAATCTTATCTTATTTAGATACACAATACAGTTCATATTCCAAATCATTTCAAGAAAGATCTGCACATCTGGGACAAGTAGGCTGTAGGGTGCTGTTGGCAAAATTATCCATGGAGGCTCTCCACACTGGCAAGGCTTCATCTCTCTCTTACATCGTTATTCTTCTAGATTTGTCTGTTGCCTCCGACACAGTTAACCACCAAATCCTTCTCTCCACCCACTCAGAGCTTGGAATTATGGATCTGCAAACTCCTGGGTTACATGATACCTATTAAATCGCTCACATAATGTCTCAAGGAGAGGATCCTTATCCAAACCTGGAGTCCCTCAGTGCCCAGTCCTGGGGCCTCTGCTTTTCTTCCTGTACACTAAATCCCTTGGCGGTGTGATCTCCTCCCATGGCTTCTCCTCTCACTGTTATGCAGCAGGAGTAGAATACATATACTCAACTCTATCTCTTCTTTCTTCCCTCGGAAACCCATTAAGGGTGCCTCTCTACATGCGTATATGAGACACTAACACATGGATGTCTTAGCAGCACCTTAAGCTCAATCACAACAAGACACAACAGCCATTCTGCTCTGCCAACATCGCTGCTGCTATCCGCTCATGCAGATTTTCACTCTACAACATCCGCAGAATACGCCGGTTCCTCACAACAGAGACACTCGTCATGTCCTGTGTAGACAACTACAACGATCTTCTAGCCGAACTACTCGCCTGTTTCATCAGACCTCTACACTACCCCTTCAGTCTGAATGGCTTATTGTTGTTTCATATTTTTCGCCTATTAGGCTTAGGAAGATTTCGATTAAATAGTCAATAGACTCTATTGATTGCGATTTGATTTGATGTTATTTCATTGATTTTTTTTTGTTTGTATCCGCCAGGAAAAATCTGAGCATTGAAACAGTATAAGTGCAGTTTACAATGTTCTGAAACTGGAGCGGAGAAGGAGAGAGTGAGAGAGGGAGAGAGGAAGAGAGGGAGAGTGAGGAAGAGGGAGAGAGGGGAATGGGGAGAGAGGGGGCTCTCGCCCTCTCTGTTCAGGGATGTCGAGAAACCACTGTTAATCGGATCTCACTTCCCCGCTCTATATGAAAATATTGTGATTATAATATAGCAATATATAATATAATCTCATAGAGATACATTTTAATATATTTTTGTGGCAGTTTCTTCGACCACACGTCACCCAAATGGCGTTTTCAGGGCCCTCCGGCACAGAGACACAGAGAGAGGGCTAGGTGGAATTAGCCAGGAGCAGATAGAATGTCATGAAAGGGCTCCTTTCCTGAGTGTGTGTGTGGATGGGGGATTCAACCTGCTGCTCGTTAGCCCAACCAATGAGCACCTGGTATACAGGCACCCTGACCCAATTACATAGATCCAGGTCAGGCGTGGCTGCTCAAACCATTCCAACACCACACCACACCACACACCGCAAACACCAAACTAAGAACACAAATGAAACAAAATGTTTAAAGCAGACTCTGACACAGGGTTATTATACCTAAAGACGACAGACTCTGACACAAGGTTTGAATACCTTAACTAATAAAAACACCGGACTCTGAAACAGGGTTCCTATACCTTACACAAACAAATGAACAGGTCCCTTTCCAGAGGACCTGGTTGCCCCGAGCCTCTTCCCCAGGGGCGACGACAGACTACCCCCTCCTCCCTTCCAAAGCGTTGAGCCTCGGGTTGCTGCGCTGGCTGGTGAAGCGGTGGCTGGACTTGACTTTTGCAGGGGCAGCATGGAGGGGTGGCCTGGCTTCTGGCTGCTGGATGGTCCCAGCGGTGGCTGCTGGGCGAAAGAGCTAGCAGCAGATGGCTACCCATCATGGTTTCTGTAGCTGCTTCTCCCCCGGTCCTCTGCCAAACCCAAGGGGTGTTGATGCTGCCAGTCGGCAGGGGGTTGGTGCTGGGCTGCCTGTTGACCTGCTGGTGGCTCCAGGGCATCTTCGGACGTCCCTTCTGTGTACCTTTCCTGTGCCGGAGAGTCCCTGTTCAGGCGTCACCGAGGCAGTTTCTCCTACAACACGGCACCCAAGTGGGGTTTTCAGGGCCCTCCGACACAGAGGGCGATGGGTTGTAGACATCAGTTTATTGCAGAGAGAAGGCTAGGTGGAATTAGCCAGGAGCAGACAAAACATGAAGTGAAGGACGCCAAACTGATGTACAGAGACACAGTAGAGCTACAGATGGAGCAAAGGGACACCAGACGCTTGTGGCAGGGGCTGCGGACTATAGTGAACTACAAGAGCAGCTCCTCCCCCAGCCACGAGTGTGGACGTCTCCCTAGCTTACGAACTGAACTTCTTTTATGCATGGTTTGAGTCTGGCAAGAATACTGTTAGCTCGCCAGTTAATTGGAGTTACACCGCTGGGGATGAGCGCGCACTCTCAATATCTGAGCATGACGTCAGGAGGGCTCTGATGCGGGTGAATACCAGGAAAGTTGCTGGCCCAGATGGCATATCTGGACGAATACTGACGACTTGTGCAAAGCAGCTAGCCTCGGTGCTCACTACGACATTCAATGCCTCCCTGTCTAAATCAGTGGTCCCGTCCTGCTTCAAGAGATACACCGCCATTCCTGTCCCGAAGATCGCTTCTCGCTTCTCGTCCAGTGGCCCTCACCTCATTGGTCATGAAGTGTTTCGAGAGGCTGATTAAGGATTACATCTGCGCCTCCCAACCCCGCACCTTGGACCCACTGCAAATCCACAGATGACGCGGTCTCCCAGGTACTGCACACCACGCTCACGCACCTCGATGGTCGGAAGGGGGCCTATGTGAGATTGCTGTTCATCGATTATAGTTCAGCTTTCAATACCATAGTCACCACCAGACTGGCTGTCAAGCAGCAGGAGCTCGGACTGAACACTCCGCTGTGTGCCTGAATCCTGCACAGCCAGGCCCCAGGTGTTGGGTGGGAAGGCACATGTCCTGCACCCTCACGCTGAACACAGGATCCCCCCAGGGCTGCGTCCTCAGCCCCCTTCTGTACTCCCTGTACACACATAATGGCGATGAGAAGGCCTACCGTGAGGAGGTGACTGACCTGAAGGATGGTGAAGGATCATGAAGGAAACTCACCACCCCAACAACGAACTGTTCAAGCTACTGCGGTTGGGCCAGCGCAACCAATAAGCAACTGGTATGCAGCCACCCTGACCCAATCACCTAGATCCAGGCCAGGTGTGGCTGCTCAAACCATCCCATCCCCATACCACCCCACAATTTTCTTTCCTTAGTTTCTTATTTGTATGGACAATAAAAAACATGAATTTAATTCACAGAATTGTAGCAAGTTTTGTTTTATTTATTCACAAAAAAAATTTTTAATAGGTATAACATCGATTTCCTGTAGATTTTATGTTAACATAATCCATGTTTTTCCGAACAGAGCAAAGCTCGCACATTTAGCTCGGAAGCAGAGGGTACCGACTCAGTATTACAGAGTCTAACGGAAAGCAACAGCTGTAGCATCACTTTCTTTCATCACTTTCTCATCCATGTGAACAAGAGGGTGCAGGTAGTAGGTACCTCATCAACGACTGCTACAAGAACATGCAGAATAGATACTGAGTGAAACCAAAAGTTTATTATCAATCAATTCGGTGTTCTGTAAAAGCCTGGCGATCCACTTGGTGTATGTTTTTCTCTGATTAATCTGATATTTTTGATTTACACTAAAATTATCGTGTATATGCAGGAATTTTTTAAGTGGGGAAACCAACTAAAAATAAGCAATTGACACCTTTCCAATTACCAGAAGAGGCCTGGTAATGGCAAAGTTTATGACTTTCTGTGTTTTCTTCTGATGTGTCACATTTGAAGTCAAGAACGCATCAGAAAAGGGGTGTGTCATATTTCCAGTGTGATTGGGATAAAAAAAGCAGACAGCAGCATGGAGTATGGAACACCTGCAGTGTCTGATGCACCGGTGGGGAGCGAACACGCTCCTCCGGTTCAGAGGCCAGCTTGAGGCGGTGCTGGAGTGGAGCATAGGGGTACTCCGCTCCCTACGCAATGGTTGGAGTGGTCCCCGCCGAGCAGTCCCCACACCCAAAACATTTTATGGTCTCGCATGCAGGAAAAAAAGTCAATAACTTCTGATTTCGATTTTGGAGTCCAAATCAGATATGAAATGATCGAATGATGCACCGAAATTCCTGTGTATTTACCTGCCAACGTCATGAAAATGGCTGAAAATAAGTGCATCTACCATGACTATTGCAAAGTCAATTATCCTGAGAATGAATGCCGAGTGTAGCCTTACCCATTGAAGGCAAAAGCCAGATGTTAGCGGGTGTTAGCTGGTTTTTGGTGCAGTGGAAAAGAGATTTGAGTAATTCTAGAGCTCAAGCTAGCAGGGGCCTTCATTTGTCTGGTCAGATAATCCGCAGTGTAGTGTGACTAATGATGAATTTCCTTCTGAGCTCTTGCTTTATTTACCCTGGGAAAAGGAAGAGCTCAGAATTTGAGAGGAAGGCTGGAATTCCGCTAGAGGATAAGATTAAAGAGGCTAGTAAAACGGCTAGCAGAAGAGTACTCAATATAAAAGTGAGCTCAAAAGATTCAAAAAGTTAAAGAAAAGGTCAAAGAAAGTCACTTTCACCCCTAATTTTTTTCAAACAGAAAATAGCAGAGCCCGTAGTTATAGAACGTAACGTATCATCAACACCATTGCAATTATTATAAAACAAAGAAGATTATCATCTACACTAGGCTGGTAGGTACTGTTAATAATGGAGATGAGAAGAAACATTGCATAGCTAAAAAAAACTGACGAGACTTGCACAAAACTCACTTTCTCACTCTGAAAACTACTCACAAGCACACATTCACCAAAACTCATTCTTCCATCCTATAGGCCAAATCACAATGTGTCTATTGTGAAACCTACATATGGGGGGGGTCCACTGCCAAAATAGCTGATGCTAGGCAAAACACAGAGCCCACTGATCCTCTTTTTCTGTGTTACAGAGAATCCCTGTAGGTAGCCTCCTCTGTAGTGTAAATAGAGTGGGAAGGAGTGTTTGGCAATGCTTTTTTTTCTATCTACACTGCAAAACACAAAAGATAAGATAAGATAAGATAAGATAAGATTAAAAATAGATAAGATAGTACTTTATTTATCCCCCGAAGGGGAAATTCAAGCGTTGCAGCAGCTCAATGGGAAACATGTAGTACAGAGCAACAGAAGCAAAAGCAGGAGAATGTACATAGTAACACATGAACACATAAACACAAAAAACAATACAACAATATATATAATTATATATATATATATGTACCGTGGGGCAAAAAAGTATTTAGTCAGCCACCAATTGTGCAAGTTCTCCCACTTAAAAAGATGAGAGAGGCCTATTATTTTCATTATAGGTACACTTCGACTACGAGAGACAAAATGAGGAAAAAAAACCCAGAAAATCACATTGTCTGATTTTTAAAGAATTTATTTGCAAATGATGGTGGAAAATAAGTATTTGGTCAATAACAAAAGTTCATCTCAATACATTGTTATATACCCTTTGTTTGCAATGACAGAGGTCAAGCGTTTTCTGTAAGTCTTCACAAGGTTTTCACACACTGTTGCTGGTATTTTGGCCCATTCCTCCATGCAGATCTCCTCTAGAGCAGTGATGTTTTGGGCCTGTCTCTGGGCAACACGGACTTTCAACTCCCTCCAAAGATTTTCTATGGGGTTGAGATCTGGAGACTGGCTAGGCCACTCCAGGACCTTGAAATGCTTCTTACGAAGCCACTCCTTCGTTGCCCGGGCAGTGTGTTTGGGATCATTGTCATGCTGAAAGACCCAGCCACGTTTCATCTTCAATGCCCTTGCTGATGGAAGAAGGTTTTCACTCAAAATCTCACGATACATGGCCCCATTCATTCTTTCCTTTACACGGATCAGTCGTACTGGTCCCTTTGCAGAAAAACAGCCCCAAAGCATGATGTTTCCACCCCCATGCTTCACAGTAGGTATGGTGTTCATTGGATGCAACTCAGCTTTCTTTCTCCTCCAAACACGACAAGTTGAGTTTTTACCAAAAAGTTCTATTTTGGTTTCATCTGACCATATGACACTCTCCCAATCCTCTTCTGGATCATCCAAATGCTCTCTAGCAAACTTCAGATGGGCCTGGACATGTACTGGCTTAAGCAGGGGAACACGTCTGGCTCTGCAGGATTTGAGTCCCTGGTGGCATAGTGTGTTACTGATGGTAGCCTTTGTTACTTTGGTCCCAGCTCTCTGCAGGTCATTCACTAGGTCTCCCCGTGTGGCTCTGGGATCTTTGCTCACTGTTCTTGTGATCATTTTGACACCAGGGGGTGAGATCTTGCGTGGAGCCCCAGATCGAGGGAGATTATCAGTGGTCTTGTATGTCTTCCATTTTCTAATAATTGCTCCCACAGTTGATTTCTTCACAACAAGCTGCTTACCTATTGCAGATTCAGTCTTCCCAGCCTGGTGCAGGTCTACAATTTTGTTTCTGGTGTCCTTTGACAGCTCTTTGGTCTTGGCCATAGTGGAGTTTGGAGTGTGACTGTTTGAGGTTGTGGACATGTGTCTTTTATACTGATAATGAGTTCAAACAGGTGCCTTTAATACAGGTAACGAGTGGAGGACAAAGGAGCCTCTTAAAGAAAAAGTTACAGGTCTGTGAAAGCCAGAAATCTTGCTTGCTTGTAGGTGACCAAATACTTATTTTACAGAGGAATTCACCAATTAATTCATTAAAAATCCTACAATATGATCTCCTGGATTCTTTCCCCCCATTCTGTCTCTCATAGTCGAAATGTACCTATGATGAAAATTACAGGCCTCTCTCATCTTTTTAAGTGGGAGAACTTGCACAATTGGTGGCTGACTAAATACTTTTTTTGGCCCACTGTATACTGTATATATATATACAGTATATATATACAGTACATATATATATATATATATATATATATATATATATATATATATATATATATATATACACACAGGTACTCCTCCTAACGACCTCCCAGTTTAACGACCGTTCGGCCTTACGACCAGCTATACCATACAATACCCAGCATGCGTACTGTGTGCGCAGCGCCTCAGCGTCAAGCATCTCACCAGCATCACCATTCTTAGTCTCAGTCTCATTCCCGCAGTAGGTCAGTATTCACTACACAAGTGTTCGCAATTGCCACGCCTCCTTACCGTGAAATAACACGAGTCCTTGCTTATCGACCAATTCGCTTAACGACCTGGTTGTAGGAAGGGAACTCGGTGGTTAAGTGAGGAGTACATGTATATATAAACTACTCACAAAAAGTTAGGGATATTTGGCTTTCGGGTGAAATTTATGGAAAATGTAAAATGTTCACGCTACAGTGATATTATATGATGAAAGTAGGGCATTTAAGTAGAAGCATGCAATGGTGATTTCCTCATCTCAAACAATTTATTGAAACAAAAGCCAACAACAGCGGTTGGTATACCACAACAAAAAATGTCAGTGTCTCAATAACTTGTCATGTGCCCTTGAGCATCAAGTACAGCTTGTCAACAACATCTCATGCTGTTCACAAGTCGACTTATTGTCTGCTGAGGCATGGCACCCCACTCTTGTTGAAGGGCGGCCCTCACGTCATTGAGGTTCTGGAGTACAGAGTTACGAGCCTCTACACGGTGACTCAGCTGATCCCATAGGTTTTCTATGGGATTCAGGTCTAGAGAAAGTGCAGGCAACTCCATTTGAGGCACCCCAGTCTCCAGCAGCCGTTCCCTAATGATGCAACCTCGATGAGCTGGAGCATTGTCGTCCATGAAGATTAAATTAGGCCTGTGTTGTTCATGCAGGGGCACAATGACTGGATTAATGATGTTATTCAGGTAGTATGGGCTTGTCACTGTACCTTTCACAAAGTGTAGGGCAGTTCTTTATTGACTAGACACACCTGCCCACACTGTAACACCACCACCACCAAAGGCTCGTCTGGTGACAACAGTGGCTGATGCATAGCGCTCTCCTTGATGTCTCCAACATCGTTGGCGGCCATCATTTCTGCTCAACGTGAATCAACTTTCATCAGACAACAGCACTGAGGCCCACTGGTCCCTCGTCCAGCGTAAATGCTCCCTGGCCCATGCAAGATGATGATGCCTGTGCCTGGTGGTGTGGTCAGGTACCCTTGCAGGTCGTCTAGCACGCAGACCATGCTGATGTAAACGGGTTTCGAATGGTCTGACGTGACACTTGGGTGCCTCTCACCTCCCTTCAATGTGGCTCGAGTTGAGTGGCATTCATCATCCGGTTCCGCAGGGCACTGTTCACAATGAAGCGGTCATCAGTGTGGGATGTGGCCAAAGGACGTCCACTTCTATGCCTTTCTGTGACTCTTCCAGTCTCTCTGTATCTCTGTTGCAGCCTGCTGATGACACTCTGTGACACTCTAAGCTCAGTGGCCACTTCCCTCTGAGAACATCCTGTTTGAAGCCTTGCAATGGCGAGGTACTGTTGATCAATTGTTAGGTGTCGTCTTGGTCTCATGATGTCAAAATGTGAACAGCATGATGAAGAGGACTGTTTAAATACCAATTCTAATTGAACCAGGAAATGTATTGGTCGATTCATGGATCAAACACCTGTTAGAGTTACCCTTGTTAGAGAACAGCAAGTTGTGCAAAAAGTACTGAGACATTGAACAGTTGGACATGTGCATTCAAAAAATTTGAGAAGGTCAAATTAAGTTCACCTGTAAAGGTAATAGTGCATTTTAGGTTCATCCTGAAATTTCACCCGAAAGCCGAATATCCCTAACTTTTTGTGAGTAGTGTATATATGTGACCCACCTTCGATTTTAGGTACTTTTGGTGCCGTTTCAACTTTTTTTTTATTTTTTACTGCAATAAAGTGGAGAATCAGAGCTTAAAAACAAGGTTTCACTTGTGTGAATCAAGCAAATATTTTTAAAGCAATGGCTTGTTAATGACGAGGGTGCAGCATACTGTGTTTCTGAGATAATCACCTTCAAAGTTTTCTGAAGGCTCCACTTCTTGTTCATGGAAGTGACGTCAGCTTTCCTTATTCTCGTGTTACGCCACCTACACAACAATGAATCGAGGTGTGTGTATAAAACACGTAAGATTTAAAGGCTGAACTCTATCAAAACTGTTTCACATTCGGTCTTCACCTGGACGGTCGCTTTAAAGGAAACGACAGATCGGCGTTCGCACTGTTCAGCGTGAACAGTGTTTCCCCATGTAATCTAATGGGAATATTTAACTCCATGGTTTAACATTTACCTACTATTTATAAATCAAACTCAGCTTTGAAGATACATTGAGAGATAAAAAAAAACACAAAAGAACACAAATTTGGAAAAATCTAATTTTCCTTATAGAAAGGTTAATTCAAGTTATTTGGTGGCTCGTGGTGATTTTAGAAATGCGCGACAATGTGGGTTTTGCTGCAGTGGGTCACATACTGTATATATTAGCTTCTTCTATATTAGCCTGGAATTGTATGTGTGATTATTCAGTTAGCTTTGAAAAAATACTTTGGAAAAAAGCTAATTTTAGGAAAATTAAATAGAAAATAAATTTGCTTTGTTTAAGAGGTCAACTTTTGAAGAAAATTCAAGAAAACGTTATTGCTTGATTGCATGACAGTTTGATTTTAAATATACAATGATTAGTGGATTGTTTGACTTTTATGAGACTTTCTTTGCTTAATTTCTTTGCTTTAATTCAAGTATTTATCTCTCTATATATATATATATATATATATATATATATATATATACATACATATATATAAGATATATATATAGATATAGATATAGACATCGATATAGATAGTATGATATATATAGCTATATATAGATATACGTATGTGTGTCTTTTTTCAAATCAATTTTTGATCATTTTGAAGATTGGTCAGAGACAGCTTACAGAAACTCACATCCTCATCTTTCTCTAGCTCCAGCCCCATGTCTCGGAGGTTCCTCTCAAATTCCTCCCTCCTGGATCTTTTGTCGTCCTCCTGATAATCCAGGCTGTCGCTCTGGAAACCCAGCTCCTCGTCTGCGGCCCCCGGGCAAGGTGAGGACATTGGGTAGTCTGAGTGCCGACTGTTCTCCTGTGGGGCCGGGCGCATGCGGGCACCTCTGCGAAGGCTGCGGGCGAAGGCGTTGTCAGTAAGCAGCCTTGAGGGCTGGAGGCTGTAGCGCCCCCCGCTGGGCCTTTTGACATGGTAGGTTAGGATGTAGTCCACACGCCGCTGGCCATCCTGGAAGTAGAGCCCGTGCTGGCATTGCGTATTCTCCTCTGGCGTCAGGGCCTTCAGCAGCTGGCAGGGGGCACAGAGAGAGAGACAGGGAGGGACGGGCATTTAGGATGGAAAGGGACACAGCCACAGCCAAGTTGATGGGATGTGTGTGTGTGTGTGTGTGTGTGTGTGTGTGTGTGTGTGTGTGTGTGTGTGTGTGTGTGTGTGTGTGTGTGTGTGTGTGTGTGTGGGGGTATGTGTGTGTGTGTATGAATGTGTGTGTGCGTGCGCACGTGCATGAGAGGTTTGGTTTCGTCACTCTTTGTGTGCAGGATTAAGAACAACGGGGCAAACAATCACATGCATAGTGGTGAGTGTGCTGAGGGCACTGTGTGTGTGTGTGTGTGTGTGTGTGTGTGTGTGTGTGTGTGTGTGTGTGTGTGTGTGTGTGTGTGTGTGTGGATGTGTGGGGTTAAAGGCATAAGTTTTCTTTTTTGTCATGACTGTGATATTCTATAATACAGTGGTACCTCGACTTCCGACTGTAATTCGTTCTAAAAAACTCTTTTGTTAAAACAGTCGCATGTCGAAGCAATTTTTCCCATATAAATTGAAATCATGAAGGGTGAAAATAAACAAAAGACAGCACAAACACAGTAAATATGAAAAATATATTTATAAGCCACAAACTATGTGCACACACGATGTAGGTTGCCCGCTGACTGACTGCTGACTGGCCGCCGACGCGCCAACTGCAAATTTCCACGGTCGTATCTTGGAGCAGTCGGTCGCAAGTCGATACAAATTTTCGCGACTATCGCTACTCGTATCTTGGATTAGTCGTAAGTAGATGCAGTCGTAAGTCGAGGTACCACTGTACAATTATTAATATTAAATTACCGCTCAGCCAAATCAGTGCGATTTGGCTGAGCGCACATGCGACTGTCAAATGCGTATCAAACGCTATGTCTTTACAGAAGTTTGTTTCTTTTAGATTATTGTATTTATTTCATATTTATGGGTCACACTGTGAGTAAACGTCTCGAATATTCTGTTCATTTGTAACAAAATGCAAATTATTAATGGCTCTGTCATGAACTACGTTGCATATATCTCAAGGGAGTGTATGAGACAGATAGTGGTGGGCACATGGGGGGATTGTTCCGCAGTTAGTGCTGGTATAGTGAGGTCAGTGATATCGTCAATCATAGAGGTCAGTCAATTATAGTGCCTCCAAGCAGCAATAGGGCTCTGCAGCTACTCACGAGCCCCACTACCACAGACATCCCACAATGGCAAGACCATTCCAAGCCCAAAGCACCGCAGCCGCAGAAGATCCCTGAACCTGGAGAGAAGCCAAGAGCCCACAGAGAAACACCCACACACGTCCTCAAGACACGCAACCAGTTCCCAAATACACAAGATGAACCTGCTGCACCCCTGAAGCATACACACAACCTACCTTCATGCTCAGGCATAAAACGCACAAGCAAGTGCAGAACGTGGGCCAAGTACGCACCTACGCACCCACGTAACCAAATGCATGCCTATAGCAAGCCACGTAACAGATGCAAGGCCAACGGCAACCCTAGGTACAGCCTACCCACACCTATGATGGTGACAAACAAACAAACAAATAAACAAAGCAAGCTTTGCTAAAATGTTGTCAAAAATGTGCAAACCTATTCTTTAAGTGGTGATAAATAGAAGTAACGGCAAAAGACCACAAATAGATTAGGCTTCAACATATTGTGAATATTTTCCACGTAGATGACTTTGTCATGAACAAACTGTTAAGGACCTGCATAACACTGGGACAAAGAGAAGGTACATACAATTACATTTCAAGGCCATCATAGGCATGAAATGTAAATCTACAGGGTCACTGCACAGACACAAGTCCGCACAATAGTTTTTGCTGTAATCTGAGTAGTCTAGCCTGCCTATGTTTCAAAACTGGATGAACCAGATGGTCCTACTCAAATCCACACAAACATGGGAAGTCCTTGCAATCTTCCTGGCAGGAGTTCATTGCTCCATTTTCGACTTTTAATCTTGAAATCACAAGTTTACTTCAACACTATGCTATCCCTGACCCAAGACAGGATTCCTTAAATCGGCCATTATATTTTGGTTCAATGAACAATCTATTTGACTGTGACTAAAAAATAAATGGTTTCACTCTCCTGAAAAAAACCCAGCTACGACTATCTCATGTCACAGTAGTCTACTTACCGAGGCATCATCATTTAAAAACATATCTGTTGGCTAAACAGAATGTTTATGCAAGAGATAACAAGGGTATTTGTAAAATAATTCTATTTTTCTACTTGCCAGAAGTTAAAGTAAAATGGACTATGGCATAAAACTGAACAGCCTACATAACATCACAACAACACTCATAGAGAAAAAAATGGGCCACCTCATAAGGCAACATGATTGTGGATTAAATGAGAATTACAATTTCATTGATTGGAATTGAGATCACGATTCTCTCACGGTTCTTTGCGACAGATAAATATAGACACATGCATATACAGTATAACACTCCCCATGAAAAACTAATTCAGGGAAATTAGGAAAAACGAATATACACATACACTTCACATTATGTAGTGAGATGCACAGCATGATGCAGCTTGCTATATATTTTTTTAATTTGCTTGTAAGAAGATCTGGCCTCCTGTAGGAATCAGATTGCATGGAGGAATAAATCGCTTTTGCGATTGAATGCGATTAATCTTGCAGCCCTACCATCATTGCAACTCATGTGTAACTAATTGAACTCACTCTTTAGTGGTCAAGTTTATCTAAAATATGCTGTAGCATTGGTATGCTGTTACACCACAAATAATGAAATGTACTTTTGTACCTACATTTTTCCTCCAAATTTCATTGAAAAACTCCAATGACAATAAATGTGTAATTTTTATTTATCACACGGATGAGGAGTAAATATTTTATTTTGTAAAATGGATCAATGAACTTGTGGTTTCCTTACCAAGTGCAAGAATGAACCGCAACTCCACCACACAGCGTAGACTGAAATTTTGCACAAAATAACAAAGCATCCAATACTGTAAAACCTACATTCTTCTTTTCCCTCTGACTTTTCCTTCCCTCCCCGTCTTGCTCTGGATATCACACTCACTTGAAACTTGCCATGGAGGACGATGTCCTGAAGGAAATGTGCTGGCTGTCGCTCGGCGCAGGAGGCTGGAAGGCAGCCAGGAGTCTCTTCTCCTTCATTTGCCATTTTCCCATAACAGCTGACAGAGGGATAGAGGTATATATATATATATATATATATATATATATATATATATATATATATATATATATATATGTGTGTACCGATGGAAAATGGAGGCATTGGGGAGAGAGCTGCAGAATATTATCGATACTTCCAAAAATTCTATTGTATTCTTGTTCTTATCTGTTAAAATACAGTTTTCATCTGCACTGTCTACATTGTCTGAAGACATTCCAAATTTACCTTTTCTCAGCTGTCTCTTGTGTCTTCTAGCTCTCGTTTTTGACTGAATCTCTTCTCTTTTTCTGTCTCTTTCTCTTTCTCCCTCTCTCTCTATATCTCTCCCCCTCTCTCTCTCTCTCTCTCTCTCTCTCTCTCTCTCTCTTACTCAAGTGTGTGTGCGCAAGTTTTTGTTTCAGAATGCCACAGTCTTGTTACTTGAGAAGTGGTTGCGGAGGCCAAATCTAAACTTAGACAACGATGAAGCTGTGATACATATGTGTGGTGTGCTCTCCTCACCCCACCCAACCTCCTAATTGCTAAGAACAACCCCAGCAAAGCTACTCAAACTTCCTACAGGGTTTACTGTATTTCTCTCCGTCTCCCATCCCCTTCTCTCGGACTATGCAGTGCCAGCAGCTGCTAATCACTGCGGGGTCGAGGTTAAGATGCATTACATGTCAGAGCAGAGTAAACACTGCTCAGGGAACCGTATCATTTCCCAAGAGCCCTCTCATAGCGCAGAATGACTCAGGAGCTTGTTTGTGTGTCGGAGTGTCAGAGAAAGAGAGGGGGAGGAAGAGAGAGAATTTTCAGACAATCTTTTTTTTCTCCTTTTTGTTCCCACAGTGTACATGTGCAAAGAAATCCAATGAGAAAGTCTCGCCACTAACTGATGGAATGGCAAATTCCGGAAGCTAAGGTTCTCAATGTTATGCAGAACACCCCCCATAGACATTTTCTCTACAGGCTGATCCAATCACACTTAAACTGCGTTCCTTGGTTCTTGACCACTGATTCAGGGAATAGAATTCTCACAATAATTAATAAAGATTCACTCGCTGCCAGAATGACCATCCCCCAAGTTATTGAAAAGATGTGTTCCCTGTGAAGTAATTGCTTGCAATTCTTGCATCACTCGTCTCTAAAGCTGCTTTCACACATGGACTCCGGACAATGTCCAGATAATGTCCGGACGTGATTATCCAGACATTGTCAGGAGTTACCCTTTCACACCTGTAGCAAAAAAAAATGGAGATTGTCGGTGTCAGACGCATTTACACTACCTGGAAATAATCTGTTTGGTTAAGACGAGGGGCGGAGCCTGAGTAGAGCATGCAAGAGGCAGGACATGATGCAATGACGCTGCAGAGTTTTACAGCACACCCAAGATAGAAGACGAGGCTACAGACTTATCAGTAGTTGGGCTTTTTTTGCATTTGGTACTCATACATGTATTTGGATGTATCCACAATACAAACAAGAGTGGAAAGAAATAATTAAAAAAGCAGAAAGGAGAACGCAACAGCTACATTCAGTGCGCGAAGATCCGCACAAAGGTAAATAACTGGTGCATGATAGAGATGTCATCAACATGATGCTCAATGCTGGAGAATGGTCTGCCAATGCGGCCCCACATTGTCTCCACCATTGATATTGAGTACCTGACTGTTTAGCTTATTGTTTAGGAGTAATAAAATAACATGATATTTTTCCAACCAAACGCTCAGGTTTTCCAGCATTGGGAGTTGGTGGGGATCATTTGAGTGATGCAGATGTTCATCGCGTCTCCTCTGGTATTTCAATTTATATTTATTATTTTTTTATATTAATATTAAATTCCTTCTCCCATTTTCCATTAATGTATTTTGTTGAGAGACCCCTTGACAGTAAAATACCTTGGTTTAGTGGGCCAATGATTCTTCTAATACCTCCGGATTTATAGGCATCAATGAAGATCCACAACACCGTTGATGGTAGACCTTTCACTTCCTTCTGAAAGTAATTTTGGACCTGCATATACCTATACAATTTTAATCTCATCAAAAAATAAATCAATAAATAAATACTAACAACACAATTATATTCTGATTTGCTAATCTCACAAGTCCATATTTTCTACTCAGAGTCTCAAAGCGCTCAAGATCCCAGTCATTTGTAATAAGGCACATTGATGTGATATCATCCCATGTCCATTGTCTGTATCTACTGTATAGTCTATTGCCGTTGGCATAATGTCAGGATCGTATGCAGGCCAAATCAGTCATTTAAGCTCTGTATATATTGGGGATTGTTTCAAACTCAACCAGGTTTTTGATTGATTGCAGCCTGATACAGATTGTAGGGGCGTATCTATTAGTGACAGCTCTTTTCATTTGGCCCCATATTCAGAATGACACCAGTAGCCAAGGGGTCTGAGCTGTGTTGCCAGATAGTAGTGTCACAGCCCCAGCCGTGCCTTCCTGCCTCTTTATGTCTCTCCTCCTTCTCCCTCTTGTATCTAGTATGTATATTGTGGACAGTCAGGTAATTTCCTGGCTTTCTGTCCTGTTTGGCCAAAATACAATGCTCACCCGTAGCTGTGGGGAGACTGGTGAGCAAAATTTCTGAATCTAAGACCCCACCCCCTAGGTTGCAGGCCCAAGCTACCCTGTGCCACAACATTCCATTATTAGCTTTGGTCGATTCCAGTGCCGAGTTTTCTCGACTCGCCTTAAGTCTCCCAGTCCGGCATCTCTGTGAAACCCCTTGATTGTCCCATGAACGTTGGTGCTATTGATCGTAGCGTTCTGGCGCAGGTCACACACCAGACCGAACCACTGCTGATCATATTGTCTGAGAACCAACGAGAATACATTCATTTTTTCCTCACCTCACACCCCCCTGGTCATTGGACACCCCTGGCTCGGACTGCACAACCCTCACGTCGATTGGTCCGCCAAAAAGATCGTTGGGTGGAGTTCCCTATGCCATTCTAAATGTCTGTGTTCTGCTCTTCCCCCTGTTCCCACCGATGTCTCTGTCTCTCCTGTTACTCTGGACCTGTCTGTTGTACCTCCTGAATATCATGATTGAGGGGAGGTGTTCAGTAAAGAGCAGGCGCTCTCTCTGCCACCCCATCGCCCGTACAACTGTAACTGATCTACCGCCTGGTGGCTCCCTGCCCTCCAGTCGTCTCCACAACCTGTCCCGTCCTGAGCGTGAAACCATGGAGAGGTACATCACCAAGTCTCTCTACAGGTATCATCCGACCTTCTTCTTCTCCAAAATCTATCCAAAAACAATACTAGTGCTGCTTATTCTGAGAAAAGGTTTACTGCCTGTGCTATTCAGTTGTTTGATACTATGAAAACAATTCCCTATTGGAAGTCACAAAAGTGTAAAAATTATTTCATGTAATTTTCAGGGTTATGGTTAGGGTTACCCTAACCCTTCATACCTTATACAACACCATACAATAAATGACCACTGTACTTTAATCCAGCTGTCTTTATGGGCTCAGCTATTGTGTTCATGTATTTTGAATCCTTTGAAACCTTTAATTTAGAATATAATATATCATATAAATATATAGTCACAAAAATCACAAAAAATATGAATTTGAAAAAGTAAAATTACTCTCATCAAATTAGATTTTTAATTTTAAAAACTCTCACCTGACCTCACAAAACCAAGGTACTTGGCATTGATCAAGGCTTTGAGAATAAAAAAAGAATAGAAATCGGGAGATGTCTTACCTACTTCAATGTTTTTGGGGACCCTTGACAGACATCATGCGTTATTTTTCTTAACCAGTTTAATGTACGATAGAATGACCAAATAAGTTAATTTTCCCCCATTGAAAGCACACCAGGAAACTGTCTTCCACAACTGTTTAGTTTGTGACCCAAGATCGGGGAAACCTTCTGCGCAGTCCCTCATTCTATCCTGACATTTCAATCGCTGGAGTCTTACATAACACTCGTCTCTCACATCCGGGCTGGAATGGTATTTTTAGACATTAAGAGCAAAAAAGGGAAAGAAAAAAAGCAGGGACCTTGTAGAGCCCAGGCTCACCACGCTCCCAGGGGAAAACATATGTCTTAGTCGACACTGGGAGCAGGAAGTGGGGATGAGAGGTCACCTCTCACAGGAAACGCCAGGATGCCATCTGCCTCTCTGCAGCTCTGCAGCACTGTTCAGTTATGTCAGCTGGATGACAAAACGGACAAAAGTTATGGACTCACTGCAATCTGTTGGCCAGCTCTAGCCAACATTTCACATTGAAAACTGTTCTGCCTGACAAAAAGCTTAAATAACCGGCAAGTAGTTCAACATAACAATTTGCCACACCACCTTATAACACATGCCATAATACATCAGCCGTTTGCCAAATACGGCTTGGAACAAGAGCTTGAAATGTTAACCTTTTGGTAATAAAATACTGTATTTAACATGTGAATTTCATTGAATTACAACAAATAACAAAGTTGAAAGAAAATTATATGCATGATAAGTTTAGCTTTTAATAAGGTACTATTCTGATTTGAATACTAAACATTTTATACTAAGGCTTCTCGAGGATTTCATGAAATGAGGCGTAACTTGCAGAGAACATTGTCAGAAACCTCAACGGCGCAACATGGTCCTACGCCCTTATGGGCAGACCAATCCCTATTGCTCTATCTGCTTTGCTCACTGCTTGCTGCCTGCTTAGCAGTCGAGCCCAAGAAACCAAACTCAAACGATGCTAAATAGATAAAAATGATTTAAAATTAAATCTAAGAGTTGTGGCTCCCAAGGCACTGCTCAGGAAGGTTGGAGATCTGGGATGGTTGTTGATGGCTGCTCTATCTTCCCACCCCCCGAAGTACGCAACCTAGTCGTCATCTTTGATTCAACCCTTTCATTTCACTCACACATACTAAGCCCTGGCAGCACATCACCCCCCCCTCATCCATTTCCATTGGCTCCCTGTCAAATCCCGTATTTCATACGAAAACCTACTATTAACCTACAAATCCCTCCACGCCCTTGCCCCGCAGTACATAATAGACCTCCTCCACCCCTACCCCCTGTGCCGGAAGCTGCTGTCCTCGGACACGGGTCTGTTCTCCACACCCCGCATGAGGCTACGAACCTTTGGGGAGAGACCCTTCAGTGTGGCAGCCCCCACCCTCTGGAACTCTCTCCCCACTGACATTCAAAATGCACCATCCCTGGCCACCTTCAAAAGCCTCCTCAAAACCTACCTGTTCAACGAGGCCTACTGCCCCTGACCCTTTTTTCTGTTCTTTATTTATTTCAATTTGTCTATCCTGTCTTGTTTTGTTTTTTGTTTTTCCATTGTAAAGTGTCCTCAGGTTTGTGAAAGGTGCTATATTAATCCCAGTTATTATTATTATTATTATTATTATTATTATTATTATTATTATTATTAGTAGTAGTAGTAGTAGTAGTAGTAGTAGTAGTATTAGTATTAGCATTAGTATTAGTATTATTAGTATTATTATTGTCAGAAATATCATTAACAATGAATGATTTCCAATCGAGGAGTACCATCTATAGAATATGTCATATATCACATATTGTAACTTTGATTTTCTGAAACAGGGTTGTAGAAATACTTAATTTCACAGTATGGTTAATTTCAATACGGAGCCCAACAGTGTGAAGTGGAGTAGCATGCTGAGTCTGAAATCATGTACTACATACAACATATCATTCATTGTACTTTAGATTCAAGATTGAAGAGATTCAAGGGGTTTATTTGTCACATACATATACATACGTTCATACATATAGTGTGCAGTGAAATGTCATTGCATCGCACCCGGAGATTATGTACAAGAGTTTCTAAACCGAACATAATAGCTAACCTAATTTCTACCTAGCTAAATAACTGAAACTAACTGATTCCTAAAATCTAATGCAGTTAGCGAATAGTAATATAATAATAATAATCTAATATAATTTAAATAAAATGAAATAAACATTGACTCAAAAAGGTAATACAGAGTGGGGGTACAAAATAAAAGTAATGGGGATAAAGTTATGGGATAATACTGAAGAAATAAAGGGAATAGAGGCAATTTGTAGATACAGATATGTGCAGTAAAGTGCATGTGAATAAAGTGTGTATGGAGATATACAGTATAGTATACAACAGCAGTACCCAACAGAACAGCAATACAGTGCAGTATGCAGTAACCCAGAACAATGATACAGTAATTTGCAGTACAGTATGCTACATATAAGTATATAAGTACAGTAAGGCAGTGGGGCCTACGTGAGGGTCTCAGTGCTTTTTGTTAGGACCCCTGGTGAGTTCAGCATTGACAGTCCTCATGGCTTGCGGGAAGAAACTCAGTCTCATTCTCTCTGTCCTTGCTGTGGGGCTACAGAGGCGCTTGCCTGACAGCAGCAGCTGGAACAGTCCATTTTTGGGGTGATGAGGATCCTTCATGATCCTGCGAGCTCTGCTACTACACCTCCTGGTGTATAAGTCCTGCAGGGGAGGGAGGGTAGTTCCAGTGGTACGTTGGGATGAATGCACCAACCTCTGCAGGGCCCGCCTGTCCTGAGCAGTACAGTTCCCAAACCAGGCAGTGATATTGCCTGTCAGAATGCTCTCCACTGCTCCAGAGTAGAAGGACTTCACCGAGAACCGGAATTTCTTCAGCTGCCTGAGGTGGTAAAGACAATGCCTCGCCTTTCTCACCGGAGCCCCATTAATCACCAACGGTGTATGCGTCCTTGTTTGTAATCCCCTCCTAAAGTCCACAATCAGCTTCTTAGTTTTGTTGACGTTCAGGAGGAGGCTGTTGTCCTGGCACCAGAGAGACAGATCAGCCACCTCCTTGCAGTAGGCCTTCTCATCGTCGTCGTTGATCAGGCCCAACACAACGGTGTCATCAGCAAACTTGATAATGGTCTTGGAGATGAGGAAGCAGCCCTGGGGGGGATCCTGTTTTCAGGGTGAGGGTGCTGGACATGTGCCTCCTCACCCTAACCACCTGGGGGCGGGCTGGGAGGAAGTCCAGGATCCAGGCACACAGCGGAGTGCTCAGTCCTAGCTCCTGCAGCTTGACAGCCAGTCTGGTGAGAACTATGGTATTGAAAGCTGAACTATAATTGATAACCAGCAATCTCACATAGGCCCCCTTCCGGTCATCAAGGTGCGTGAACGTGGTGGTACTTGGGAGACCGCGTCGTCTGTGGCTCTGTTCAGCCGGTACGCGATCTGCAGCGGGTCCAAGGTGCGGAGAAGCGAGGCACTGATGTAATACTTAATCACCCTCTCGAAGCACTTCATGACCACCAAGGTGAGGGCCACCGGTTGGTAGTCATTCAAGCAGGCTGGAGAGGCGATCTTCAGAACAGGAATGATGGTTGACCTTAAAGCAGGACGGGACCACTGGCTCGGCCAGGGAGACATTGAAAATCCTAGTGAACACCGGGGCTAGCTGGTTAGCATAGGTCCATAGCTTTCCTGGTGGTCACACGCATCAGAGCCCTCCTGACGTCATCCTCGGACACTGAGAGTGCGCCCTCATCCCCAGTGGTGTAACTCCAATTAGCCGGCAAGCTAGCTGTGTTGTTGCGAGACTCAAATCGCACATAAAAGAACTTCAGTTCATTGGCTAGGGATGCGTCCACACTCGTGGCTGAGGAGGAGCCGTTGTTTAAGTTTGTAATAGTCCGCAGCCCCTGCAACAAGCGCCTGGTGTACCGTTGCTCCATCTGTCGCTCCCCTCTGTCCCTGTAGGTCCGTTTAGCACTCTTCACTGCCCTCAGCAGATTGTATGACGTCACTTTGTAATTTCCCATATTACAGGATACAAGACCGTCGTTGTAAGCAGCCGTGCGAGCATTCAGAGCGCCACGGATGGATTTATTGACCCATGGTTTATGGTTAGGAAATATCCAAACTTTCACTGTGGGAACGATGCTTTCCGCTACATTGCTATGAAGCTTGTAGCTACTTCCGTTAACTCACTGACATCACTGGAACTTGATTGAAACATGTCAGTAAGAGCATCCTGAAGCGCAGTCTCTGATTGGTCCGACCATCACTTTACTTCCCTCATCACTATCGTTCCACGCACGATACACGACTTGTAAACAGGAAGCAACAAAATAGCGTAATGATCCGATTTTCCAATAGCACGGAGCGAGATGGTCTTGCATCCATTCTTGTACGGTGTGTAGCAGTGGTCCAAATTTCTATCTCCCCTGGTGGCACACATGATGTGTTGGTGGAAATTAATGCAGAACTTTTTTAAGGTTCGCCCTGTTTAAGTCCACAGCCACCACCACAGCCGCGTCAGGAAGTTTGTTCTGAAGTCTGCACACCACATCATATAGATACGATAGTGCCTTGCGGTGGAACATAAAAGACCGTGATGATGACCGTGCTGAATTCCCTGGGGAGGTAGAATGGACGGCATGAGATGGTCAGCTGTTCCAGTTTCGGCGAGCAGGAGCGGAAGAGTCTTGGTGTTGCTGGGGTTACACCAGCAGCTGTTTATCATGAGGCAGACTCCACCCTTGGATTTCCCCGACTCCTCCAACCTTTCGGCGCAGAACACGGGGAAGGACTCGCCTGGACGAATGGCTTCATCCGGCACCAGCAGGTTCAGCGATGTCTCCATCAGGCAGAGGACACAACAGTTTATCTTATCCCATTGGAATGTAATCCTCCCTGGAAGGTCATCCATCTTGTTCTCCAGGGACTGGACATGAGCAAGAATGATGCTTGGCAGAGGTGGACGGTCAGGTTGTGTCCTCATTGTGACCCTAATGCTGCCACGTTTACCGTGGTGCATCCTCCGTGGGCCCACCGGTGGAACAGCGCCTCCATTGTTGCTGTTGTTGTTGTTGTTGTTGTTGTTATTGTTGTTGTTGAAAGCATTGATGCGTAAAATCTCCGGGGCCACTCTGGATCCACGGATAAAAAGTTCCCAAGTTGATCTTTCAGGGAAATTTTTATATCGTCGAGTGCATCGCGGCCGTAGGAGATCACAGCCGATGAGTTTTTGATGGACATAAGTTATATAAAACAAATAAAAATACAAAAATGTGCATAATCAATGCAGAGCGCCTGTGCAGGCAGCCACAACAGGTGGCGCCACGTCATCACTGCCGTTTAGTATGTATGTTTGAATAAACAATGGCTTCTCGAATATACTATGTCGTTCTGTATCCACCGTACTTCCTTTCAGCACGTCTCTGGTTGATGACGACACTGCATATGTGTTCCACCACAACAAAAGCCGCCATCTCGCGCATTTCTAAACAACGTATTTTGATAACCGAGTTTGATTTATGAATAGTAGAAAAATGTTAAACCATAGAGTTATTCGCGTTAGATTGGGGTAACACAGTTCACTTATAAGATGCAGAAAAACAATGAACAATGCCGATTGATCGTTTCCTTTAAAGCGACCGTATAGGTAAAGATCATTCATCCATATTCTATGTGATATGAAGTCCCAACGTGAAACTGTTTTGATAGAATTCAACCTTTAAATTGTACTACTTTTATACACATGGAGCCACTGTTGTGAAACGGCAAAGAAGAAAAACCCTTCACGTCACACACCTACGTCACTTCCGTAAACAGACGGTTAAAGTGCACCAGATTTTCTCAGACTCATAATATTGATGGACTCCACATTTTTTTGTGTTGTCCGTACTTTTGAACTCCAAAATAATTCCACTTTCATAAAACATGTATATTCTTACTGTTAAATAAAAGCTTTTTTAAAACAAAATTTGTTGTGTGTTGTTGACGCTGTTCTTGATTGGCCCATTCAGCAGTATGTTAATTAGCCATGAGGCTTTGTTTGTCCGCCAACCCCATTTGCATTCAGGGAGCTGGCTGAATGAACCTGGTGTGGGAAAAACTTTGGAGGTGATTATCTCAGAATCACAGTTTGCCACACCCTTGTCATTAACAAGTCCGTTTTAAAAATATTTGCCTGATTTTCAAAAGTGACACCTTGTTTGGAAGCTCTGACACTTTCAAATTAGACAAAAAAGAAAAAAACTTCTTGCCCTTGAGTTTTGCATTGTGGCATACATTTGCCAACATAGTGTTCGCAAATGGATTATGCATTAAGATCTTTCATTGGATGGAGTATGCCATGCTAGTACTATTCACATACAATTTGGATACATACATACATGCATACTAGGGCTTCAGACTTGGCATACTAAATAGCATGTGACTATGGACACAGCAACAGTGTTCCTAGTTTGAGATATTGAAAAAAGTGATCCAAAAAGATTCATTTCAGAGATTTATTTGAATTTAAATTAAATACAATACACCTTTCTGTCATCCCAAAGAAAGTTTGAATACAATAAATAAATTGGAGTCCAAAGTCTTTCATTCTAAAATGTGCACAACCTCAATGTCTGGTTAACACATTGTTTTATTGGCATGCATGATATATTGTGTAAAGTTGACTCACTATTTTCTCCTGCTCAAAGATTCCAGTGTCATCGATCTCCTTCATGGTGATAATGGCCACCTCCTTTTCTGGAACAGATTTTTTCTTTTAACGGGGTAATGAAGCTCCAGCACAGTTGGGTGTTTGAGGAGATGAACTGAATGAGAAAAACCTGTTAAAAGGCAAATAACAAGGTCATATTTATTTTGGTAAGACTTGACACCTGCTTTCCTGAAATATGTAAGAATGAAATTAGTTTCAGGTATAGAATATTCGACATACATAATACACACGGTTCTAGGGTACATTCAAAAACACTCAGCTATATGATATTTAGTGGTAACAACAGAATGTGTACAAACTGTAAGCATCTGAATACTTGGGCCATTATTTAGAAACTTACAATGTGTTCCTCACAATGTTACTCACTGGGCAGTTGGTTCAGCCACTTAAAAAATAGATATAATATTTTTTTGCTTTGCTTTAACCATTTACCCCATTTTTGAGACCTGACAAGCTTTAGCCAAGTAGTCAGGTTGTCAAAGCAGGCATGACTAAAAGAGCAATCACCTTGCAACTCATTCAAATTGTCATCTGCACCGGATATACCAGAATGTGCATGATGTACGGACTGTGAACAGCACTGGTGCATCTCTCATGAACGGGTTTATTATGACACAAAGTCACAATGTAATAATAACAGGCGGATCTATCATCAGGGCGTCTAGGGCACCCACCCAGGGGAATAAAATTCAATGGGGAAGTCAAGGCACTAACTGATGAAGATGAAAAGGCAAATTCCAGGAGCTAACATTCTCAGTGACATAACACACCTCCCATGTAAATTTTCACTATAGACTAATACAATCACAATTAAATAAGAAAGATAGTAAAAAGTGAGCCATGGTTGGTTTATTATTGCAGTGTGAAACAGAAGTGCGGTCTCAAAGTGATGAAAGGTACAACTCATTCAGATTTAGATTGGGTTCTTGACAAGTGACTCAGTAGAAAGAGTCGTTCATCTTGATTCAGTTGGTGTATTGTACGGTGAGCGAGGGAGGACTTCCAGTGAGCAATGAATGGGAATCAAAAAGGTTGAGTCTGAGTTAGCTCTAAGTTGTGAAGGGAATTGTTACAAAAACTAAATCTTTGAGGCAAAGATTCACTAGCTGCCAGAGTGACTCCTGAGTAATTTAAAATAGTTGTTTCACTTTACAACATGGCACAAGACAAGGATGTCTACTCTCCCCTTTACTATTCGCCATCTTTATTGGTTAACATCCAGGTGCCCCACGCTGAGCACACTCTGCTATGTGGATGGGCACTCGACACTCACGCCGGGTGGGGCATCTGGTCGGCTGCGGTGGGGCGGGCGTGGGTGGGAACGGGGGCCGGCTTGGGATCTATGCCTGCGGCTGTGTCTTCTGCCTGTACTTGGGGATGGGTTGCATGAGTGCCCCTGGGGTGCAGGGTCTCCTCGTGCTCCCTGGGACTGGGTTATGCTCCTCAGGGCCCTGTGGCTTCTCTAGGGGGCCGGGGGTCTTCTGTGGCCACAGGGCAGGGTGCTCGGGGCTTTCCTGTAGCCGTAGGGTGTCTACGCCGCTTGGGGGCCCTTTACGCTGCTTGGAGGCGCCACGACATAATACCGATCTAATACACAGAACCAAATGGGATAAGTCCTGTACGCTCATGGTGGACACCTTACACACACACACACACACACACACACACACACACACACACACACATGCACCCACACCTGCTTCGAGTGCACCCCAGCACCCTCCTGGTTGCATTCCTCTCCTTTCCTCCCTCATTTACTGCCATAACTATGACAGGAAGAGGCCACGTGACCAGTTGTAGTTCCAGTTTTCCTGGATCTAACTGTTTTTCAATACATGTTGTCATCCAATGTTTATGTTTTTGTGTAAATGTTGTTTGGTTGTTTGGTTTGGTGGTGTTTATTTGTCTCACTCATGGTGATTCTCCCCCTCTCGGAGTAATGATCAGTTGATTATAGTTGGTGGTGGTTCTCTATAACCAAAAGCCATGCCCTTGTCATCCTACAGGTCTTCCACAGGACAGAGTTATTGCAGCAGTTCTTGATGATTTAAGAAATAATAAAGAGTTGCATTGCAGGTTGAGAACTTGAACTCCACTTGCAGACTAACTCTGTCCTAGATGCAATGGCATACAAATACTCATTGTCTGTGCTGACAGCACAGGTTAAAAATAAAAAAATGAAAAAATAGAATAAATATACACATCTCTGATTTGAAAGAATGAATGATTTGAAAGAATGAATGAATCAGTGTTTTTTTTTATTAAATAAAACTAATGAAAACACTGTGTGTCACCGTTTAATTTACTCAAAAAAAGTGAAATATTGCAACAAATTTAAAATTTGTTCTGAAAGCTCTGTTGAGAGAAACTTATTCAGGTCCTGCCCCAGGACACGGACCGAACCTTCAGCGATGGAAGAACCGGTGATGGGTCTGGGTGGGGACCAGCCCACATACACTCAGCGGTAATAAAAAACACGACAAATAATAAAATAAAGTTTGCTTTACGGAAGTTGGAACAAACTTTTAAATTATATCTTGTAGATCAAATATGAGTGAAGATCCAGCAATTGGACTGATTATTTCTTGCCTCAAATTTGTTCAGAAACAAATTTTTGTGGAAGGATAAGATGAAATCAGTGAATGTTAAGGAGTAAGTACAACACGGAGCTCGTTCTGAAACATCGTTGGATGACGTCACATCAGCATTACCAGTGCCAGTGCCAGGTTCTCAGGGAGTACCCACGTGTGTGAAAACACATTGCATTGTATTATGAGGTCCCAGATGATAAATATTCCCACTCTAATATATATATATATATATATATATATATATATATATATATATATATATATATATATATATATATATATATATATATATAGTGTGTATACATACATATATATATATAGGAGTGGGAATATATATATATCTATATGTATACACGTACCCACACACGCACGTACGCACACACACACACATAGTTGGAGCCACTTGAAGATGGGCTCTTCCTGCCGGCTGACAGCCGAATTGCAACCAGCTTCCAGTCAGCTTCCAATCAACCACCAGGAGCCTCCGAGCCGGCTGCCATTCGGCTGGAATCCCCGCTCCTTCTCATGTGTCCTGACAGGGTGTGTTTAATTTCAACTGTAAACACACCTATTTATTCAATTGCAGTGTCACCATGAGATGGCGCTAACTCCACAAAAAACACAATCACACTCCGGAGAGATTTCAGATTTCCACCTCTAACCCTCACCCATTACCTGAGATATTGTCCTTGAACCCTGACCAGAGGTCATCCTTCAAAGTTCAATTGTTTAATTGTCATATGAATAAGAACAGGTCTTAATGATTTATTTTAATCTACATGTTGCACAACTTTTTAATTTCAAAATGTGAGCTGTTTTTTATTTACATTTTTAAAATAACAAAGTTCAATGGCTTTGTAATGAGAGCACTCAAACCAGGTATATGTAATATTAGTTTAAAGTTTATTGTCAAATACTTGATAACAATGCAAGCATCATTACCAGTAATAAGATTCTTAGTCTCAGAGCTAACTTAACTTTACATAATATGTAAAATAAGAGTACTGATTAAAATAAAGTATAAGGTAGTATTTAAAAACTGAATTTTAAGAGTATTTAAACAGTTAATTTTTAAACAAAACTTAAAAATCAAAATTGGAAAGAAGTTGTACAGAATCAAATAAAAGTATTTAACTAAAAGAAAGACAAAATAAAATGTAGACAATAATGACAGTGAATCAACTTGATAGTGGAAATCTTAAATAGTCGTGGGCCACAACAATGTAATGTCATACTGAATGGTAAAATAGACAGTGTTTTAAGACAAAAACTGCAATATACTAGTAAGAGGTAAGATAAAACTGTTATGCAATACTTGATAAATTAAAGTGACTAGTTTTAAAGTTTTACTTGCAAATTTTTGAAGTGGCCAAGTGTGTGGATTTATAGGTTCTAGTCTTCAGCCATTTGATTTAAAAATTTGGGTTTTTGAACTATCTAATTTTGATTTTACTTAGAATAATTGTGAAATATCACAACAAATTTCTGCATTTGAGCCTCTGTCTGAGAAACGCCCCCCCCCCCCCCCCCATCAAAGTTCCAAAAAACAACAATGGCACAATAAAATGTTAAAAATCAATCAATAAAAGTTGATTGAATAAAATCAACACCAGTGATATTTGAATAAGTGAATAATTTGTACACACTTTAAAGAGACTTAACAGGAAAGACTAAACTCCTTCTGAACAATGAAGATTGTTTTGCTGTTGATACAGTTGATAAACTCCATGGTTTACTTCACGGATTAATTGCCAACTATTAAATAAAATCGCCATATGATAGTAAACTGGGAATGTGATTCCCCCTCTACAGAGAGGAATTTTCACCTCTCATGGAGAAAGTGGTTAATTGCTCCATTGAGATGTGGAGATTTTTGTCAATGGGTCTGTCTTTGCATATGTACGGGTTAGGTGTGATGGCTTCCAGACCTGTTGGGTGACACAATGATCGGAAATTAAGTGCAAACAAAGAGATAGCCCAAGTTTTTATCTGCAGTCTGCTTGGTAGTCAATCAAAAAATGTGTACTGCGGCAATTAGAGACAGGTACTGTACCCTTGTGTAAAGTTGTAGACTGGGAGGCTCCGATAAAAATGATTATAAAAAAATACAGAAAGTAGGAAGCAACAGGTAAAACAACAAAAACATGTGATAAACACTAAAGGCTGATGTAGCAATACAGATAAGAATGATCTCATACAATCAATAGTCATAATGCACAGATGGTCAATTACACTTATGTGTGTGCGTGTGCATTAGTTGTCATTCTAATAAGGAACAGGGATTGATAGATACTAACAATATACTTCAAATAAGTATTCCATAGAGTAGTAGTAATAAGTAATAATAACTTATAAGGTGCGCAAACGGCACACAGTGACAAAAAAAAACCCGCTCTCATTCTCAGAGTTAGGTTTACATCACACAAAATGAGTTGAAGACAACAAAGAGTTGAAGATGGGTTAGGGTTAGGGTAAGGGTAAGGGTTAGGGTTAGCATGATTATATTCATGCATTTATCAATTCACAGTAAAGCAGCAGAAATTGACATCATGCTTAACCGGCATACTGAACACATGCTGTATAACAGGCACTTGTAGTTCATCCTTGCATTTTCCCCTAACCCTGATCTTAATTTGAAGTAGGGCTTGAGCCTTTATTTGTTTGTGTTGACCACACCCCTGGCATTTATTAGAGGCCCAGTTTTTATTTAAATAACTGTTTATATTTGAGGAAATATGGTAACTCAAATATATGAATTACCTTATCTTCTTAACCTTACACTGCTAGTATGTACACCATCACCTCAATGCTAACCCTGCTTTTTGTTGTTGTTTTCAGTGTGTTTGATGTTGTTTTGATTGTTGTCATTCATTGTCAAAGAGGAATATTTTTTTGAAAGTTTTGTGTTTATTTATTTAAACACAGTATGGAACCAGATGAGAATGGCACACTATTATTTTATATATACATACAGTATATAAAAAAAAATATATATATATATATACCCATATACTGTTTAGTCTCTTTAACATTTGTACAAATTACTATTATATCCCTGGTGTTAATTTTATTCGATCAACTTTTATTGATTGAGTTTTAACATTTTATTGTGCCATTGTTGTTTTTTGGAATGTGGAAAATCAATCTATTAAATGGGGGGGCAGGGGGGAGGGGGTGTTCTCCTACAGAGAGGCACAAATGCAGAAATTAGTTGTGATTTTTCACAATTATTTTAAGTAAACTAAAAATGTGATAGTTCAAAAGGCCAAACACGAGAACCTATAAATCCACACACTTGGCAACTTTAAAAAGAGGCTAGTAAAACTTTAAAACTAGTCACTTTAATATATCAAGTGTTGTATTGCATAGCTGTTTTGTCTTATGTCTTAGTAGTACAGTGCAGTGCTTGCCTTACAGCACTGAGTCTATCTTACCATTCAGTATGACACTGCATTGTTGTGGCTTCGAACTATTTAAGATGCTCACTGTCAAGTTGATCACTGTCATTATTGTCTGCATTTAATTTAATCTTTCTTTGAGGTAAATACATTTATATTACGTATAGTACACCACTCCTTTCCATTTGAGATTTTTAAAATGTTGTTTTTAAAAGCTGTTTAAATACTCTTTAAATTCTGTTTTCAAATACTGTTTTATTTGAATCACTACTGTGCCCTTATTTTAAGTATTATGTAAAGTTGAGTTGGCTCAACATCACTGGTAATGATGCTTGCATTGTTATCAAGTATTTCACAATAATCTTGAAACTATAAATAATTACATAGACTTAGTTTGAGAGCTCTCATTACAAAGCATTGAACTTTGTAATTTACAAAAAAGTAAATTAAAAAACAGCTCACATTTTGAAATTCAAAAGCTGTGCAACATGTAGATTAAAATAAAGCATTAAGACCTGTTCTCATTCATATGACAAAAAAAACAATTGAACTTTGAAAGATGACCTCTGGTCAGGGTTCAAAGGAAAATATCTCAGGTAATGGGTTAGGGTTAGGGTTAGGGGTGAATATCTTAAATCTCTCGAGAATGTGATTGTGTTTTTTGTGAAGTTAGGGCCATCTCATGGTGACACACTGCAACTGAATAAATGGGTGTGTTTACAAATCAAAGGACACATGAAAAGGAGGGGCAATTCCACAAATCTGGTGGTTGGCTGGAAGCTGGTTGAAATTTGGCTGTCAACCAGCTGGAAGAGCCCTCTTGAAGTGGCTCCTACTGTATATTAGCCTTTATCTCCCTTGTAGCAAGATGCTGTATTTCACTTTTATGGAAGTCTCCTAAAGCTCTGTCTATCTCATTGGCTTAGAGATGTTATACCCTATCTTAAGCTGGAAAAGATAAGAATCACAGTGAAAGGCAACACTGTTAAATTATTTCATAAATGGAACCGTGTCATAGATTACTTTAACTGCTTTTCTGTTTCCCTCCCTTCTATTTTTTGGTATTTATTCATTCATGTATTTGTATTATTGTCAATGTTACCAATTATTCACTCTACTTTTTTATTTTATTTTTATTTTTTATTTTTTCTCTCTGACACTCTGTTTTACCTGTAATTAGCTATCCGTGCGTTTTAAATATTAGTAGTTACGTGACCTTCCATACAGAGACAATGTTCCACTGTTTTTGTACCTGCAGCTCTGATCAGAGCGATCCTTTCTCCAAACAAAGCAAATACAAACTCTAGATGTATTTAATTGACTCCATTTCCTGCTGCTGCTCTGCTGTGGAGCAGATCGCTCCTGAAAGAAATCCTGCCCATGTTCTCACAGTCCGGTGGCAAATCCGTGTCCCAGCCGGTCAGCAAGCCGGTGGTTGGGAAGCTCTGCACTGGAGGACATTCAATTGGTGTTGGTTGGGTTTATTTCCCACTTTGATCGCCACATCTGTGGAATTACTGGACATTCTGGTCAAAGGTCAAATGCACACAGGTGCGGTATATATATATTTTTTTTTTTAATTTATATAAATAAATAAAACATGTAAATATAAATCTAATTTATATAACATATACATGTACAATGGCTATGTGCTATTTACCATTGAAAATGAATCCCTCGGCTACTTACACTGACCACTTTTTTTAGCGAGCACTACGAATGTATCACTGGGCTCCTATGCATACAGTTCCAGTTACATATATATTTTGCAATAATTCTGCCTAGTGCTATATCAAATTCAAACAAACCTTGATCGACTAAAATACCAGAACAAATTCAATAACGAACAGTAGACAAAAATCTCAAAAATCTGCAAATAGCGAGCTACATATCAAATAAGAAATAGTGTGTCGATGGATTGGAGGAGTCCGCAAAAGCACGGAGCATGAAAATGACCAAAAAGCGACAAGAAAAGTCACGTAAACGGTGCCTTTTTTCCAACATGAAATTCAAGGCTGTGCCACGCCGACACCGTGTGACGAAAACCAAGTCTTGTAGGCACTTGCCGAGTTTGAGGTCGATCTGATAAATGGTCTAGGAGGAGTTTGCGAAAGTAAAAAGCATGAAAATGACCAAAAAGTGACTACAATTGCACCTTTAATCCAATATGGCCAACTTCCTGTTGGGTTTTGGTCATGGCGGCAATATATATCTTTTTTAAGTGAAGCGATGTCACATATATGTACCGAATTTCGTGAGCTTTCCTGGAAAAAAGTGAATAGGTTTGATTTTATTATTTTTTCGGTGCACAAGTGAGCTGAGTATTTTGATATGCCCATGCACGGGACCCATAGAATATCAAATGACACACCGGGACTGACGAGTGAGCAAAGTCTTGTGAGTGTTCGAGTTTCTTAAAGCCCCAAAAGTCACGTAAAAAAAGTGTTTTTTCGAACATGAAATTCAACGTGTTGCCACACCCACATTATGTGACGAAGGAAAAATATTTTAATAACTTTTTATCCCCAAGGTGTTTTGTAGGCACTCCCCAAGTTAGAAGTTGATGGGATGAAGCCCCTTGGAGGAGGTCGCGAAAGTACAAAACATAAAAAGTGCCTAAAATATCACGAAAACACAGCTTTTGTTAGAACATAAAATTAAATGCCCTGCCCACATCATTACATGACTGTAGCAGATTTTGTGAGTATTCATGGAAAAAAAGTGGATAGGTTTGATTTTTTTAAATTTTAAAGAGGGTATGGTCGTCCATTTTGTCACGCCCATGTAGGGGACCCATATAATATTGATGGGGGAACCAGAACTAACGTGTGTGAAACATTTTCTGAGTTTTTGAGTTTCTTAATGTGGCCAAAAGCCGATTCAATTTGGCTGAAGAAGAATAAGAATAAACAGAGCAATAACAATAGGATCCTCATCCTACATTCTATAGATGAGGACCCTAATAAAAGCTGCAAGCAGCGATGACCGGGTCTTCAAAGTGCAAGTGTCGGCGGGACCCAATAACTCGGATTGGAGGAGTCCGTGAACGCACAGAGCATGGAAATAACCAAAAAGTGACTAAAATTGCACCTTTAATCCAATATTGGATTCGGTAATGGCAGCAAAGACATTTTTTTAATTATAGTGATGTTAAACATGTGTACCAAATTCCGTGAGTTTTCATGGAAAAAAGTTAATAGGTTTGATGTTTTGAAATTGTCAAGAGGTCATGGCCAGCCATTTTGCCACGCAAGGAAACCCATAGAATATAAGTTGCCATATTGGCACTGATGAGTGTGCAAAGTTTTGTGAATTTCCAAGTATCTTTTGGATCATGAAATGCCCCAGACCCAGACCAGGGGGTCCTTTCACTGCGATAATTACACGATTTGGTGTTTTTATTTTTCTCCTCCACTCTTTATCATTGTTGTGAGATTTTAGAAATCAGCCCCAAACAATGAAAAGAAAAATGAATACCTAATTAAGCAAAAACTCCGCACTGTCCCCCGGTGAGACCTGTGTGCCGCTGGCAGAACCAAGAACACCTGCAGAGTCTGGACGGAGCCTCTCCCACAACACTGCGTCTGTTTGTTGGCTTTTTAACCTTTTTTTTCATTCAATGAGCATAAAGCTGTCCCTGCACCTGCTCAGCTGGCGGTTAAAAAATAATAGAGCGCACGGTAGCGTCTTACAATCAAAGCCCATTTACTTGCATGCACAAAGAGGATGTGGATGTATGCAAGATTCAAGTGTGTTTTGTGTAGTACTTTATTCAAATGCAATTTTACTGAATATCTGTATGTACAAATAGCCTATTCCATATACATAAGTCTATTCCCGTTAATTCTATTTTGTACCCCCACTCTGTATTACCTTTTTGAGTCTTATTTGATTTAATTTTATTTTATATTATTCTATTTACTAACTGCATTACGTTTTAGGAATCAGTTTGTTTCAGTTAGTAAGTTAGGTAGGAATTAGGTAGCTATTGTGTTCAGTTTATGACTTGTTATGCATAATCTCCGGGTGCGTTGCAATGACATTTCAATGCATATATGTATGTGACAAATAAACCTCTTGAATCCTCTTGAATCTTGAATCTATTACATGTGGAAAAAGATTCAAATGAAAGGTATAAGAGATACTTGTATTGCACGATTTCAAATTACAGAATATAAAAACAACATATTCAATAAAAAAAACATAAATTAAATGTGACATTGTAGCTAAACAAAAAAGCAAACATAAATAAAGAGAAATGTACTAGAGAGATAGGCATGCATATGGTGGCAAGGAGATGCAATTGGGGGCATTTGTTTGTCTAAAAGTATATAATTCTATACAAGAAGTACAGTTAGCAATTGCACTGCTGCCACACAGCAAGAAGGTCCTGGGTCCTCCCGCCTGGGGAGCTGTTGGCACCATGCTCCGGCGGGTTATCTCCCAAATAGGAGCCTTTCCGTGTGGAGTTTGCATGTTCTCCCGGTGCTCACACCAGGTCCTTGGGAACGTCGACGATTGCTGCACACTGCTCCTGGATGGCCCCCCCGGAGGAAGGACAAGCCAGGTTGGATGAAATGCAGAGGCCACATTTCACCGGCCACCACCCAAAAAAAAAAGTGCGTGTGTGTATATATATATGCATGTGTTGTAGTGTGGTGTGTCGTGTGACCAATAAAGATTCTTCCTCTTCTACCAAGTGCAGTGAAAACGATGCTTTCCCCAACTTCCTTGACTACCACTTCATAATACACCAACAAACATTATGTGCAAAAATGTTAAACATGAAATAGAAAATGGATGTGGCAACAAAAATCGTCTGTTCTATTCAAGTGAGATCTCTTTAAAGACGGCTGTTCCATGCTCATCTGGAGGAGGCTGACTGCAACTACTTTGACCTCTTGCTACACACTGATGTGAGATGGCTAAATAGGGGGAAATTCCTGTAGAGATTTCGAGAGCTCTGTCCGGAGATAAAGGAGTTTCTACTTATCAGTAAAAATGCAGAATACAAGCAACTTAATGAAAATTAGTGGCTGCACCCCTGCTGTAGAGGTTAGTGTTTTGGATGATATATACAAGAACCTGGACATGCTTGGTCCGCTTCTCAAGAGATTCGAGAGGTTTATCCAAGACATTTCCGAGATCAAAGCCAGCCTTGATTTCGTGCACCGCAGGGTCAGAAAGATGCAAAAAGACAATGCAGATCTAAAAACTTTCGCAAAGCATCTCACAACGGAGGTGGAAGTTTAAAAAAAAATGTAATAAAATAATGAAAGAGACTATCCTGGATATCCAATCCAGAAGTATACGGGACAACCAAAACTATTCTGGGATCCCGGAGAACAACAGAGTCACCAGAAAACATGATGAAAGACTTCCTCCACAACGCCCTGAAAGGAAGGTTCACCACCTTTTAATACAGATCACCTTTTAAGGCAGATCACTTTCCACCGGGTTCACCAATTGGGACACCGCGTGGTGAACCCGCGCCACTCCATCATTTACATTTACATTTACATTTAGTCATTTAGCAGACGCTTTTATCCAAAGCCACTTACAAGGGAGAATAACATTCAGCTACATTGCGACAGAGATTAGTGTAACAACAACATTGGTGTAACAATAAATACTGCAAGGTGGTGCTAAGTAATTGTAGATTAGGACAGGAGGTACTCACTGAAGAGCTGGGTCTTCAGGTGCTTCTTAAAGACAGAGAGGGAGGTCCCCGCTCTGGTCATTTTTGGCAGCTCGTTCCACCAACGTGGAACTACAAATGAGAATAGCCTGGATTGCCGTGGCTGTATGGCCGGCAGAGCCAGGCGACGCTCATTTGACGAGCGCAGCATCCGGGGGGCAACATGTGCTCTTACAAGAGCACTTAAGTAGGCGGGAGCATTCCCAGCAATCACTCTGTAGGCCAGCATAAGAGACTTGAACTTGATGCGAGCGGCTACAGGTAACCAGTGGAGCTCGATGAGCAGCGGAGTGACATGTGCCCTCTTTGGCTGGTTGAACACCAGTCGCGCCGCCGCATTCTGTATCATCTGAAGTGGCTTCACCGCACAGGCCTCAAGCCTGTTAAGAGGGCATTGCAGTAGTCGAGACGGGACATCACCAAGGTTTGTACCAGCAGTTGAGTGGCATATTGGGTCAGGTACGGCCTGACTTTTCGGATGTTGAGTAGTGTGAAGCGGCAGGACCGGGAGACGGCGGCAACTTGGTCCGAGAATGTCAGTTGGTCATCAATAATGACACCAAGATTCCTTGCAGCCTTGGTAGGAATCAATCAGGAAGCAATGTTGTGATAAATACCTTGTTTGGCCGGGAAGACCAGCAGTTCCGTTTTCGCCAGATTTAGTTGAAGATGATAATCCTTCATCCATGTGGATATGTCAGCGAGACAATCCGAGATCCGCGTCGAGACAGTAGGGTCGTCGGGCGGGAAGGACAGATAGAGTTGAGTATCATCCGCATAGCAGTGATATGAAAAGCCATGTGAGCGGATGATCGGGCCCAGTGAGGTGGTGTATATGGCAAAGAGGAGGGGTCCTAGCACCGAGCCTTGGGGCACCCCTGTGGTGAGGTTGTGAGGCACAGACAGCTGGCCTCGCCATGTCACACTGAACGAGCGCCCAGTAAGGTAAGATTCGAACCAGGAAAGTGCACTGCCCGTTATGCCCATGTTGATCCATCCCTAAGTTTGAACACTTTAAGCATAAGGAGCTGGTTAAAAGCAAAGGAGAAGAACTGAATGGAACCACACTGGTTAATCAATTCCCCTGGGAGATCAACGACCGATGGAAGGTGCTGCACTCCAGACTCCACCACACCCTGTTTATTCTGATAATTATGCATGTATTCTAGTAATTCTGGTAATTGTATATGCAAGATGTAGAAATTAGCATCCTATCTATGTGAGGATCTAAGATATTGCTCACTCTCATCATCTCCCCTTCCCAATCCCTCCCTCCCTACTTCTCTCATCACTCTCACTCTACTCAGTCTCTTACTATATGTATGTCAAACTCTGCAAGGTTCTCTGTTTATCTTTGTCTATTTGTCATTTGTTTGTGGAGATATGTATCTCTACAAACTTGCTGCAATACTTGGACAGTAAAAAGGAATGTAAAGGAGGAAAATTCCGATTTATCTATCGGAAAACATGGGCACGGTAGTATAACTGCTGCCTTGGATGCACTGTGCCAACACCCCGTAACTAGCCTCAATGACACCCATAAAGTTTATTCGTGGATATGTGAAATGCTTGGGCTCACCAGCTAAACGTAGCAAAATCCGAACTCACCTCACCAGGATGAACCCCAGCTTCTGTCTACTGTAAGAAACTCACCTCACTGTATCCGAGCACCTCAAACTCAAAGCTAAATGGGATAATCAGATGTCTTCTGCATCATACAACAAAAAGGTGTTGTTGTGTGTTAGGTGTTTTTACTGTATACTGATCAATAAAAGTATCCTATATCAGAATAAAACCACAATATCAGACACAGAAGTGTGTTACTTAATGATGAACATAATTTTATTTAACATCAAATTAACCATAGCTAAGTGACATCGCCCCAATGTGGACGACCCAAATTTCTTTCACAATATATGTTCAAGACTCTGAGCATTCTCTGACTGAATTATTATAGTGGGTGAAGACTTCAACACAGTACTTGATCCAAGTTCAGACCGTTCATAAAGCAGAAATAACCACTATAAAATAATAATATAAAACAATATATCAGTTATCTTGTTCTTGGCGATTGTTGGCGATCAAATAATCTACAAAATAGAGAAAACACATATTGTTCACCACCCCACCAAAGCTTCTCTAGAATTGACTTTTTCTTGACAAGTAACTCTGAATTGTCCACAATGACTAATGCTGTAATCTCCGATAATGGGCCGATTCGTCTCAACCTCATCAATAAAACCAACCGGAACCCTCCCGGAAGGTGACGGTTTAACATCTCACTTACTTACCATCCTTACGCTGAAAAACGGCTTAGGTAGCTCTAAGAGGAAGTATTATTTCATTCTCCACTCTCAAGAAAAAGAAAGGACAAGAATGCCAAAATAAACTCGAACAACAATTAAAGGACTTGCACTCCCAACCAGCCCACTCACCCACTGAGCAAATCCATAATGAGATCCGGACAATTACATCTCAACTTGATAATATCAAACATCAAAAGACACAATTTCTCATGAAACGAACAAGACACAATTATTTTGAATTCAATAACAAATCAGGTATATTTCTTGCCAATCAGTCGAAACGCGATAGAGAAAAAACACTTATCACAATCACCAAAGATCCACAGGGTAGGATAAAATACACCCTGCAAGAAATCAATTACATATTTAGAGACTTTTATGAGAAGCTATATCACTCGGATAATGAATAACATTTATTAAACATTAAATCATTCCTTGATGATATTGACCTCCGTAAACTTTCCACAGAGCAGGCTACCACATTAGATCAACAACTTTTTTATTTATTTACTTTTTTCTTTAATCTTCATGCCATTGCATCTAGGACAAATAGTCTGCAAGTGGAGTTCAAGATCTCAACCTACAATGCAACTCTTTATTAATTCTTAAATAATCAAGGACTGCTGCAATAACCCTGTCCTGTGGATGACCTGTAGAATGACAAGAGCACAGTTTTTGGTTATAGAGAACCACCACCAACCCCCCTCTTTGGAGAACTATTTATCATGTTTGGGTATATAAACCACTGATCACTACTCCAAGAGGGGGAGAATCACCACAGGTGAGACAAATAAACATAGAAACAAACAACATTTACATAAAAACATAAACATTGGATGACATGTACTGAAAAACAGTTAATTAGGTCCAGGAAAACTGGAACTACAACTTGTCACGGGGCCTCTTCCTGTCATAGTTATAGCAGTAAACGAGGGAGGAAAGGAGAGGAATGCAACCAGGAGGGTGCTGGGGTGTGGGGGTGAGTGCGTGTGTGTGTGTGATGGGACCACCTGTATGTGTGTGTGCGTGTGTGTGTGTGTGTGTGTGTGTGTGTGTGTGTGTGTGTGTGTGTGTGTGTGTGTGTGTGTGTGTGTGTGTGTGTGTGTGTGTGTAAGATGTCCACCAGTGAGTGTACATGATTTATCTCCATTGGTATTGGGGTAGAAGGTCGGTATTCTGTCGCCTTGTAGACACCCTACGGCTGCAGGAAAGCCCCAAGCACCCTGCTCTGCGGCCACAGAAGTCCCCCGGGCCCCCAGTGAAGCCAGAGGGCCGTGGAACAACTCCCACACCCAGCCCCATTACCTAGTCCCAGGGAGCACGAGGAAAACCCGCACCCCAGGGGCACACACATATCCCGGCCCCACGGCGACAGACTGACACCCCGCCCGGACCGCCCGCCCCACAGGCAAGCCGGCCGGACACCCATGCCCGCCCACGGGGAAGGCCCCGGGGAAGGGGAAGGCCCGCCCCACTGCAGCCGACCAGACGCCCCACCGGGCGTGAGAGCCAAGTGCCCATACACGTAGCAGAGTGTGCTCTACTCTGTGGAATTCTATAAACACTCCTGGCCACTTATATCCCCATTATTCATCAGAATGGTTATAGAGATTAAGTTAACCTCCACCATGCCTTCGCACATAAATACTGCTCTCATTTAGATTTTGCTCAAAACCCAAAATGGACCCAACACTCACCTCTAGTTATAGACCCATAGGCCTAATAAATTTTGATTTAAAGATTATTAGTAAAACACTAACCAACAGAATTTAAAAAGTAATTCCATTCATAATTTTGCCCAGATCAAACAGTCTTTGTCAAGGGCAGACACTCATCCAGCAATATGCGCAGTTTATTCAGTCTGATCAGCATATCTCAAAGGAACAATTTAAATACTGTTATTGCCTCTTAACATGCCGAAAAAGCATTTTACAGAGTAAATTGGACATATCTCTTTTCAACCCTCAACAAATCTGGCTTTGGAGAGTCCCTCATTAAATGGATCAGAATCCTGTACAACTCACCCACGGCTTCTGTCATCACCAATGGTTACACTTCACCGCGCTTCACATTACAAAACGGCACAAGACAAGGACGTCCACTCTCCCCATTAATATATTCGCCATCTTTATTGAACCCCTCGCGGCAGCCATCCATAAAAACAGCAATATAATTGGCCTACAAACCGGAAACTCTGTTCACGAAATTTTGAGTTTGTATGCAGACAATATTTTATTGGACTTACGGAATCCAATATCATCACTACCGGAGGTGTTTTTTTTTTGTTTTTTTTTACCTGTGCTGTCAGCATGCTGAGCATTGTGTGTGTGTGTGTGTGTGTGTGTGTGTGTGTGTGTGTGTGTGTGTGTGTGTGTGTGTGTAAGATGTCCACCGGTGAGTGTACATGACTTATCCCCATTGGTACTGGTGTAGAAGGTCGGTATTATGCTGCGGCGCCTTCAAGCAGCAGAAAGGGCCCCGAAACCCCCCAAATTCCGCAGCCTTGTAGACACACTACGGCTGCAGGAAAGCCCTGAGTACCCTGCCCTGCTACCACAGAAGACCCCCGGGGCCCCAGAGAAGCCAGAGGGCTGTGGAGCAACCCCCACGCCCAACCCCGAGGAGCATTACCCAGTCCCAGGGAGCACAAGGAGATCCCACACCCCAGGGGCGCAAACATACAACCAACCTCCAGGTGCAGGCACAAGACACAGCTGCCGGCACAGAACCTGGGCCGCAGGCGCAAGGCACGGACCACAGGCCCGGATCCCGGATGCCGGCCCACCGTCCGAGCCGTCGCCTCGTGCCACCCATCCACGCCCTGCACAAGGGGGAGGCCCGCCCTACCACAGCCGACCACACCCACAAAGGCAAGCAGCCCGCCCAGGGGCCCCGGAAGGCACCCAATGGCGCTCTCCGCAGCCCCGCCAGGTTGCAGCACATCTAAAGCACACCCGACTGCCCGGCGGTCAACCACGTCCCCACACCAACCCACCAGCCCCCGGCCACCCCAGAAGATCCCACTACTCAATGTGTGCTGTTGGTAATTGCAGTTAAAATTGCAGGGTTGGGGGTGCGAGTACTTCAGGCAAGTCGAACCCAAATCACTCACACCCCTCCTGCCCCACAGACCCTGGTCCGCTGGAGTGTTGTTCGGAGTACAGACAGACCAGAAGTACACTGGGGCAGGAGCGTGACAAGCAAGATGGCAGCTGCCCGCCGTATCCCCACCCACATAGCTTGCACCCCGCCCATCCCGCAAGCCCTCAGCCTATTGTGTGGTGTATATATTGAGTATGAGTTTTGGCACTGGGAGAGACAGCCAAATCGTGACTGGATCGATCCAGGGGCGCAGCAGGCCGGGGAGCAAACATGTGGACCCCCTCCCGCCCGGACTCAACAGCGCCCACCTCCCGTACCTGCTGGCAGCCAATCTACAGCGATCCGCCATGCACCTCCGCCAGGCTAGGCAGCTCCGCGGCCCCACCAGGCCCCTGGTCAGCCCCCAGCCGCCAAGCATGCGGACCATAGAACAGAGGGCGGCAGACCCCCACCCACAGCCCAACCCCCCAGCGGCGAGTGCCCTGCACAACGAGAGCGCCAGAAGACAGGTACCCCTGCAGCCGGTGTGACGACAGGTGACCGCCCCCCACCGAAGGAAGCCAAATGGTGAGCCCCACGCCTTGCACAGCCAGCCAGGTTCAGGACCATGGTTGACAAGACTAGACGGAATGCCTCACAAGCCCCAGCACGACGAGCCACCCCCCCCACGGGATGCGGAAAGACACACAAGCCCAGCCTCCCCGCCCATAGTGCGGGCGACCCCAGCGGTGCGCCGACTCGCCAACCACGGGGCCGAGACCCGAACCAGCGACTCACACCCCCCACCTCCAACCCGAGCCCCAGAACCCACAACCACACCCCCAACCAGCAACCACGCCCAGAACCTACTGGAGGTGTTCAATCTTGTATCTAAATTCTCAGCTATCTCAGACTATTCAATAAATTGGACTAAAACCACGGTCTTACCACTCAGTGGGGAGGACTGGAATGCTGTAACCCAGAAAATTCCCTGAACCATAACAAACGGGCAACATTAGATGCCTTGGTATTGATATCGCCATCAATCTGTGAAATTTGTTTACCCTTCACTTTACTCCATTGCTCAAATCCATTGAAGAAGACCGAATTCAATGGAACAACCTACCCATCTCACTAATTGGTAGGATAACAGCAGTGAAAATGAATATACTACCAAAAATAAACTATACATTTCCAATGACCCCAGACCAACCAACAGTACATTGCTTTAATACTTTAGACTCAACAATCAGACACTTTATCTTTGCCGACCATGGAATGGGAAAGAGACCTTGCTGTTTCCACCAATATCAACCTGTGGAAGCTAATTTGCAACTACACCGTTTCTATGACCCGCAATTCCAAAATGCAACTCATCCAATATAAGATTCTGCACAGAGATCATATCACGGAACACAAAATGTTTAAAATGGGTTTTATGGATTAAGACGTTTGCTCTCACTGTTAATATAATAAACCGTTAATACCAGCAATGACTACTTTCATGCCATCTGGTTCTGCCCACCTATCCTAGCATTCTGGACCAACATCACCAAGAAGCTATCAACCTTTCTGGGTCACAGCATTCCAGTCTCCCCAACTGTATATCTCCCAGGTGACTGCTCCTCAGTTGACCCACCCCTGAAACACCAACAACCCATTTTGATTGGCTTAACACTTTCCAAGAAAATAATATTGAAAAAACAGAGATTATCTCACAACATCCCAATGGTTACATTCATTAGTAGAATACATCGAAATGGAAAAGCTATTGGCATCCGTGTGTTGGTTTGAGGCGTGGCTGCCGGTTCGGGGCTTGGGTTGGGGGCAGAGGGTGCAGGTTAGGGTCTTGGTCAGCGGAATGGTGCGCTAATGTGGTCGAAGTAAACAATAAGCCTAGGGCTTGCGAGAGGGGTGGTGTGCGAGCGATGTGGGTGGGGATGTGGCGGGTGGCTGCAATCATGCCACGCTCCTGCCACAACGTGCTTCTCGACCATCCCGAAATTTGAATCTCACTCATATTAGCCGAGAACTCATACACCCACACACCAATCCTACTCCGAACAACACACACCAGGGTCTGCAGGGCAGGAGGGGTGCGAGTGATTAGGGCTCGACTTGCTTGGAGGACTCGCACCCCCACACCCTGCAATTTTAATTACAATTGCCAACAGCACACATTGAGCTGGGGTGAAACTGGAGTTTTCCGGGGTGGCGGGTCACTGGTGGGTCGATGTGGGGGCTTGGTTGGCCTGCTGGCTGAGCTCCTGCTGCAGACCGTGCCTGGCGCCCCAGGTCCAAGTACTGTGCCTACGGCTGCGTCTTGTGCCTGCACTTGGGTGTGAGTTGTATGTGTGCGCCCCGTGGTTGCAGGGTCTCCTTGGGCTTCCTTCCTCTGGGCCGGGCATGGGGGTTGCTCTGCGGGCTTCCTGCTTCTCTGGGGTCCCCGGGGGTCTTCTGTGGCTGCAGTGCGGGATGCTCAGGGCTTTCCTGCAGCCTTGGGGTGTCTATGCGGCTGCGGTGCAAAGGGGTGGCTTCGGAACACTTTCTGCTGCTTGGAGGCGCCACAACTTAATACCAACCAAGTCCTGTACACTCACTGGTGGACACCTCAAACACACACACACCACCAACACTTGCTTTGAACGCACGTTGCATTCCTCTCCTTTCCGCCCTCATTTCCCAATTGCTGTTCCAGTTTACCTGGACCTGATTAACTCTGTTTTTTCAATAAATGTTTGTGGTGGATGGGATGGCTTGACCAGCCACACCTGACACTAGTTGGTTGGGCTAACGAGCGGCACTGTGGCAGATTCGCCACCACATGCCATCCAGGTGGCGTTTTCAGGGCCCTTCGGCACAGAGACACAGTCGACGGGGGGTTGTTAACACCAGTTTATTTTAGAGATGAGGCTAGGTGGAATTAGCCAGGAGCAGCTGGAACATGTCAAGACAGGGCTCCTATCCTGAGTTTGTGTGTGGTTGGGTTTTTAATCTGCCGCTCGTTAGCCCAACCAACGAGTGGCTGCTCAAGCCATCCCATCCACCACAATGTTGTCGTCTGATGTTTATGTTTTTCCGTGTACATGTTGTTTGGTTCTATGTTTAATTGTCTCACCTGTGGTAATTCTCCCTCTCTTGGAGTAGTGATTAGTTGTTTTTAGACCTAAACATGGTAAAAAAGTTCTCCAAAGAGGGGGATTCTTCACGGCTCTGTGTAACAAAAAACTGTGCTCTTGCCATCCTACAGGTCCTCTACAGGACAGAGTTATTGCAGCAGTTCTTGATGATTTAAGAATAAATAAAGAGTTGCATTGCAGGTTGAGAAGTTGAACTCCACTTGCAGACTAACTCTGTCTTAGATGCTATAGCATAGAAATACTCTGTGTTGTATAACTCACATGCTGACAGCACAGGTTAAAAAAAGGCTTGCATTTTGCCCACATTTTCAATATTTTATTAGCTATTTTCTTCAAATATCAAGATATCACAGGGGCACTTGGTAGACATGTTGCCATCAGGTTTTTGTCTGCCTGACAAATTTCAAGTGAATGTATTACTGTGTCATGTTTTTACAGCAAATGTTATGTTTTTGCCAAATTCTTGAAATAGATTGCCTAATAATTTCGCCAATTTTTGACCAATCCCTTTTTCGCAAACGATATCATGGGTATCCCATGGACCTGCCCTGCAAATTTCGTGTCATTCAGACTTGAGAAGATTTCTTAAGGGTTTTTACCAAATTAAAATGGCGGAAAAAACTATAAGTGGACCGTATAGGTCCAAATTGCATAAGTGTTCTGAATGTCCAGCTGCATATGTGTATCAAGTGTCACTTTTATCAGACAGACGTGGTTACAGTAATGAGCCTTGAATTTGAATGCGTATAATAGTGCACCCTATGGGCCAATCTGCGCCATTGTTTGTGTCCAGGTTACCAGTGGCCTGGACTATAGGTGTGCCGAAATGGACAAAAAGTTCCCAATGAATGGATGAGTTATTGGACAAAATACAGGAGGAAAATTATTATTATTATTATTATTATTATTATTAATAACAATAATAATAATAATAATAATAATAATAGTATTAATACGAATTCCAGCAAACACGATAGGTTTCCCTGCTTTGCAGTGGAACCTCCTACAGTGTGTTACGACTTGCTCGAATGCGGCAAAATAGGGAGGCACACGGCACCGGGTTAGATGTGACCAGAATGCGTTTATATTTACAGAAAGAGCAAACGAGATCAAATATCAAACAAGAGCCCCGGCGACGTCAAGCAGGTAGCAGGCAATATACACGGACACACGTGCGCGCAGTATGCAACCATTACAGAGTAGGGTTACCACGGCTACCGGTATTACACAGTGTTCGGCCATACACCGACTTGCCCACTGCGCCCACCGTGTTTTTTGGGTTTTTTTTAAATAAAACCCATTTAATTATTTTTTGTGTATCAGCGCCCACGTTCATCAAATAAAAAGCAGCACCGTGCATAACAGGGTTTTTCACTAATTCCTGCTCCGAATGTGGGCTGGACCCCTAATAATAGGAATTCCAGCAATTACAATTGTTTTTCCCTGCTTGCAGATAAACCCTAATAATAATAATAATAATAATAACAATAATAATAATAATAATAGGAATTCCAGCAATTACAATATGTTTCCCTGCTTCGCAGTGGAACCCTAATAACATGAAATATTACACACAATTTATTTACAGTTTTGATAACGGGAAAAGGAGGTTAAGCCATTTTACGCACCTTCCCCTAAGAGACACACCAATAATGGCCAACAGAGTACAAACATTTTACCAAAAAATTATTCTGGTAAAAGTGAAAGTCACTGATTAGAATACTAATTGAGTAATAGTCTCAAAGTAGCTGATAAGAAGCATGTTACTTCACACTGAATTTACCTACCACTCAACATGAAGTAATGTAAAATATATAATGCATTTATTCAAATCAACGCATGGATATTAAGATACTATCATTACGCGGCTCAGATGTTATTCACTCTCAACAGAAAGAAAAAACCTATACTGTAGGTGTTTTCTGTTTAATTAATTTACTGTTGACCTTCTCATCTGAATCTGGGTACGATGGACAAAAAGTGCATTTCCCCAAAGAAACCGTGCCCATTTAAAAGGTAGGTGTGTGATTGGTGTCTTAAGAGGTTTTCTTTTGCAAGACACAGAAATTTGCGCTACTTTCGTCCTCAATCAAACGACTTTCCCCCTGTGACTGAGTGTTCCTTTCTTCTTCCATTTCTCTCTCTTCCTCTGGGTCTATTCCCTCCTACCTTGCTCCCCCTCCTCTCTTTACTCCCCGTCACTCTCTTCCTCTCTGTCTCTTCCTCCTCCACCCCACCCCCAATAACTCTCCCTTTCTCTTCTCTTAATTTACCCCCCACCCCACCCTTCTCTCTCTTGTGAGCACAGAAGGCAGTTTATTTCTTAATTAAATGTCCATGATAGCCTGTTGACTGTTTTCCAATTGAGGGATGCCGATTCAATACAATTCGAACACTTTGAGTATTCCTTCACAACACGTTATTTTTTAAATGGTAAAAGCAACAAAAAACACATTAATCAAACTTGTCTCACACTCACTTTTAGTTAGTGTGAGACAGTGCAGTTCAGACTCCATTCAGAGTTTGTTCCTCAAACCACAAGAATATAACTGTTTATTACACTGAATCACATGAAGTGGACGACTTTTAAGGAAGAGTACGCCAGTATGTTGTGTACCTCATTCTCTACCGGAGACCTAACAAACCATTATCATTGTGAGAATAACATCGAAATAGCGCGAGATTATAATCATGGTGTAACCTGCAGAGGATTAAGTCAAAACGCTGAGATTAAAGACGAAATGTAGAGATTAACGTAAACAGATTAAGATCAACTGCGAATAGAGACAAGTTTGTACAGTTTATTCAACTAATGATTAAAATAATATTGTGGCGATGTCAGAACGTGACATAAAGGCATCCTGCTTTGTCTTTATTCTCAAAGGAATGTTTTCTTTATTAAAATTTGAATCTCGCAAACGTACTTCGTGTTTCATCTGAGATTGTCGGCTGTTGAAAGAGTCCACATTTCTGGACTCTTTATTATTTCGGGTTTAATATCGTAACAGAATGTACAGCATGACAAAAGGACATTGTTTTTACCTGAGGATCCGACTGGTTAACGGGTTTCATATGTCCAAAGCATCCGACGAACCGCAGACCGGACGAGGGAGACCGTGTCTCTGCACACTGTCGTCCTGGTTTCCCCAGTTTGGCGTGTGGTAAAAAGTTGGGGGTTGGGGTGGGGGGTACAATCCCGCCTTCTTTACTGTGTTATTTCTCCTCTGTTTCTCTCCTCCCATCTGGGTGGAAGAGGAGTTCAGCCAACGAGAGCAGCAGGGATTGTAGAGAATTCAACGGTCTGTCAGCGGACCATGGTGCCTAACAAGGACAACTGGTTACGACCACTAGGGGCGCTGAAGCTTGTGGTCCGGACCAGTTGGTGCAGGGATCGGGAACCTATGGCTCGCGAGCCAATTCTGTCCACAGGTAAGGGTTTAGGGAGGGAGATGGAGTCTTTCTGGCTGTGCGCCGATCCCCTCTGTAAGACAGAAAACATTACGAAAACTCCCTGCCTCGAGTCGGACCAATCAGCTGAACACAAGTGGACAGAAATGGAAAAAAACATCAATATGTATGTGACAAATAATCTCTTCAACTTGAACTTAAACCTAAAGACCAGCTGATTCTTAAAACGTCACATACCACACAATGCAGCGTGTGAGTATTGCCGTATTGACCATTGTTTGGCTCTACATACGCATGTGAGCAGTATTTCTTGCATCTGAGAAACATTAAGACCAACCTACGCACACGTTTAACTGATGGAAGCCTCAACGCCTGCATGAAGCTTAACCTCACTACGTACGAACCAGAATACAGGCCATCAGCAAAACCATGCAGGACTGTTTCTTCTTCTTCTTTCAATATTATTAAAAAGAATAAAGATACATTTATTATATATAGTGCTTTTTGAAGTACTCAGAGATGTGTTATATGTTAAAAATACATGCCTTACTTAAAAAAATGCACGCATTAAGTTGCATTAAATTTTATTAAATATTATATGTCTCACAAGGAAATACATTTAGAAATATTTGGCTTTTATGGCTCTCCCAGCCAAAAAGGTTCCCGACCCCTGAGTTAGTGAGTCGTTTGTTGAGTGGTCTTTGTGGTCGGTCCGTGGTCTTTGTGGTCGGTCCTTGGTCCTTGTGGTCTGTAGGTACCACATGTGTATGGCTGCAGCATAGCACCGTATGTTCGCGTCACAGTCAAATTTAAATGAGCTAATTTTAATTGTGAAATTGTTTGTTTATAGAAAGAGATCTACATCTCATACCATGTATATATATATTAACGTAAAAAAAGATTTAATTCTGTATTTAATTATGTGCTCCACATAAATGTTTTATTGCAATCTGGGACTAATATTTATTAGTAAACAAATATAAATGCCAATATTTACATCAAAAAATACATCTTTCTATAGATATATGTATTTTAATAATACAATACCATATATATATATATATATATATATATATATATATATATATATATATATATATATATATATTTATTTATTTATTTTTATTTTACACATATACATTGCTCAGGAAAATTTCTCTGAATATTAAAGGTTAACTAAACAAGAACTAAGCAGAAGTTCCGAACACGGTTTACATCTCGTTTGAACTGTATCAAACTGTAACATCTCGTGGTTCAACTTTTATCCAAATTCATCCACATATAGAGCAGAATTGAGTGGAAAAACCAACCAAATTGGACTCAAATCACAGACATGGTCGTGACTCACCAACACGCAAAAGTATCTACAACAGGGATAAAACTATTTGAAACAGAACAATGACAGAAGCTATGAACACAGTTGACGTCCCATTTGAACTGGTATGTCGCAATCATCTCATGGTTCAACTTTCATCCAAATCGATCCCCATATGGAGCACAAATGAGTGAAAAACGGATCAAATTTGACCCACGGTAGCCGGAGGGTCATGCTTCACCGACATGCCAACTTTGGAAAACAAATGAAACAAGATGAGATTTACAGTAAGACACTTTATGACATCATCAGACTATGTACTATAAATGTGCAGGTTCTGATCAAGAATGTACATTGACATCGTGTCCAGTGTGTGATCTAGACTCTGTAGTGGTTAGAGATTACAAACAAGGTGTGTATGTGTGACCTCTGTGATATGTCTTCTGTCTAAATGAATCTCCCAGAGCTGGTCAGGTTTGTTGTAACAGCAGGTTTATTCCACATCTGCATTTTTGACGAAGGACAAAGTAGAATGGTCATCTCTTATGGACAAACCGCACATGCTTTGTCTCATGGACAAACCTTTTTAAACCTGAGGATTACCTATGATCCTTTGCAATCACTACGAAATGCAGGTGCAATTTTACAACAGCAGATGGCATAGTTGTCCCATTTAGGGGGATTTAACTCGAACCTTTTCCACTATGTTACATATGTGTGTGTTTATGTACCTTCTTACCTGGTAGTCTGTGGAATTGTACAATTTATATTTTATCTCTTTGGTTCCCATTAGATTGCCAGGTTCCTGGAAAAACACGATCCTTTAAATCCCTTTAAATCCTGTTAAATTGTGGCAGAATGAGCGACAAAAATACAAAAGATACTGTTACAAAACTCCAGTTGTGTAGTTATAAGAGCATTACCCAGTTTAGGTCAGTTACTTGGAAATAATTCAGCGAAGGGGTTGGCAAGTCCCTGTGCTAACATAGAATCGAAATGCAGTGTACACCTCTCATATTGTAAACAATGCTCTTTAACAGAGATATGTAATGTAATGTAATGTAATAACCCTATGATACCTAAGGCAAGTATTAGTGCAAAAAAAATTCTCCAAAAATGCAGTAATCTATCCAGAAAACATGTTCCTCACAAAAGAAAACAAAGAATTAACTGTCAACACTGAGGCATCTATAATCTGTTTGTGCATTTCACACATAAGTCGAACTGGGGGTTTTACAGATTCTACCTGCCCTAGTGCAAAGTGGTGGTGGCTGTGTGGAAACTTTATGGTCCTGTGTCAGTGCACCTGCTAGTGTGTCAGTTGCATGTGCAGGACTGGGGACATGCTGAATTGGGTCCACTGAGGGCTGGGAGCGGGCATCATGTGACAGCACACATTCAGCAGAGGACCCAGGGGAAGGCAACAGTGCAGCATGTACTGGAGAATCAGAGTTATTCGATACCTCACACACAGCATGCGGAACGGTTACGTCTGTCTCCGAGGCCGGGGCATTCACAGCCACAACAGTTGCATCGCTCGATGGTATGCGATTTCTGGTTACCAGCCGTCTCCAGGAACCCTTTAATGAGTTGACTTTCATAATTGGCCCCCTGATCCGAATAATTGCATTCAGGGAAAGCATTTGCGCAGAAAAAGTCATTCCAGAAATGACGGCAACCTGCTTCGCTGGTTTTTACATGGGGATGCATGGGACAGTTTGGAAAAGGGATCTGTGTCAACGAAAACGTGAACACACTTCCTGTTAGCCTGCTCAGCAGCCCAAAAGTCAATACAGACTAGCTCCATCGGTTCAGAGGTGCGAAGACTTTGAGCAGGTGCTTGGCTGTTAGGCTCTGGGGTCTTTCCAACCACACAGCTAAAGCAGTTCCTGACATGACTGATGATGTCACGCCATCCCTACCCAAAAGAACCTTTGCCTGGCGAGAGAAAGTGTCTGATCCTGCCCCTGATGACCAGCTGAGTCGTGGAGGCCTTGGAGGACCTGGGCCTTCAGGGAGCCCGGAACAACTTGCTGGTCAATTGTCTTGTTCATTTGTCTGCCTTTCTTTACCTTGTACAGCATGCCATCCATGATCGACAGCTTTGGCCAGAGTCTCAACATCTTGCTCTTGCAGATTGACCAGTTCACTTTGTGGTAGAGAGGCAGTCTGGTCGACACTGGCAAGTAGTGGAATAGCTGGTCCTGTGCCTCTCACTTGGCAGATACCTCCAGAGTCGTGTGCATAGAACAAGGCTGAGACGTCATCTGAAGAGAGGGACCCCTGAGGGGGAGGCGGGGTGACAAAAACTTCCTCCTCGGAGTGATCATCAACTAACTGGCAGTTAGTAGTACACATGAATGCATCTTGTACTGTTCCACTTACTTGGTTCAGTAACGAGGCATAAGGTTCAGTTACAAGACGGTTGCCCATGCATGACTGGACAAATGGCTCTCCACTCAACGCATCAGCAACCACATTCTTTGCACCAGGGACATAGTTTAAATCAAAAGTATATGCTGCAAGCTTTGAAACCCATCTCAAGATTCAAGATTCAAGATTTTTTATTTGTCACATACATATACATACTTCCATACATATATGCAGTGAAATGTAATGCAACGCACCCGGTGATAGCACACAATATGTCCTAGGAAAAAAATAAAAAATAAAATAAAATAAAAAGTAGAAAATTCCTTTCTAATAGACCGACTAACTGACTCCTAAAACGTAATACAGTAAGTGGAATACTTATAGAATAAGATAAAAATATAAAGAATAAAATACAATAAAAATAAATTGAAATAAAATGGAATAGATAGAAGGAATATGCCTATGTGTATACAGATATGTGCATTTAAAGTGGCATGTGAATTAAAGTGGCATGTGAATGTGAATAGAGGGAGTAGTGTTTGGGATAATACAGCACAGTATACAACAGTACGGCGCAGCAATACGGCATCACGAACAACCCTGAACAGTGACACAGTATGCGGTACAGTATGCTACATACAGTACACTAGGTAGTGGAGCCTAGTGCATGGCTCGGTTAGGACCCCTGGTGAGGTCAGCGTTGACAGTTCTGATGGCGTGCGGGAAAAAACTCCGTCTCAGTCTCTCTGTTCTCGCTGCGTGACTGCTGAGGCGCTTGCCTGACCGCAGCAGCTGAAACAGTCCGTTGTTGGGGTGATGAGGATCCTTCATGATCCTACGGGCTCTGCTACTACACCTCCTGGTGTATAACTCCTGCAAGGGGGGGAGGGTAGTTCCAGTGGTACGTTCAGCTGAACGCACCACCCTCTCAAGGGCCCGCCTGTCCTGGGCAGTACAGTTCCCAAACCAGGCAGTGATGTTGCCTGTCAGGATGCTCTCCACTGCTCCAGAGTAGAAGGACTTGAGGATCCTCACCGAGACCCGGAATTTCCTCAGCTGCCTGAGGTGGTCGAGACGCTGCCTCGCCTTTCTCACCAGAGTGTCTGTGTGAACAGTCCATGTTAAGTCCTCTGTGATGTGGACTCCCAGATATCTGAAGCTGCTCACCCTATCGACAGAAGTCCCATTAATCCACAAGGGCACGTGCGTCATCTCTGTTCACATGGATCTCACCTGGGCTTCGTCAAGATGTACGTCAATGGATGATTATCTGTCCAGACGTGAAACATCAGCCTTTCACCAGTGGCTAAACTTGTCATAGACCGCCCATTTAAGAGCAAGAAACTTCAGCCAATGTGCTGGATAGTTCAGCTGGGAGTGTGAGAGTGTCTTGCTGGCGAATGCCATGGGTCAGGCAATCTTTCCGTCAGGAGGCAACTCTGAGAGGACAGCACCTAAGCAATCAAAGGAGGCATCAATCACGAGGATGAATGGTGCATTAAAGTCCGGATGGGCTGATGTGACACTGTGGACAAGCTCATGTTTCAAAAGTCTGAATGCTTCTTTGCGCTCATTGGTCCAGTCAGTTGGAGGCATATACGTGGCATATATTTTTTTTAACTTAGGTTTATGGCCTCTCCCTCTCTTGAGTGGAATGGCAGGCTAAGCCACAAGGCTGAAGAGCAGCTTAGCTTTAGCAGAACACCCCTCAATGACATGATGGTAGTAGGCACGGTGGCGCAGTGCATTGCACTGCAGCCTCACAGCAAGAAGGTCCTGTGTTCGATTCCCGCCTGGGGTGCTGTTGGCACCGTGCTCCGGCGGGTTATCTCCCAAATAGGAGCCGGCAGCAAGGCATGAGAAAACCATCTGAAACCCCTCAAGTGCAACCTGTTCAGATGGAGCATAGACCATAAGGTCATCCAGGTAACATAACAGGCTTGTGAAGTTCTCATTGCCAAAGATGAACATCATCATTCGCATAAAAGTGGCAGGACTGTTTGTCAGGCTCTTGGGGCATCCTGTTATATTCATGGAGACCGAATGGGGATGAGGATGCTGTGTATTATTTGTCGTACTCATGCAGTCTCACATTGTATAAGCCTGATGTGAGGTCCATTGTGGAGAAGAACACATCCCTGTCAAGTGCAGCGAGGGTGTCTGTCTGATGATGAAATGGATGTGCATCTTTTACTGTTCTTATGTTCAAACACCTGAAATCATTGCAGATGTGAAGATCACCATTTGGCTTAACATCTCAGTAAGAGCCGTCCGAAGCTTGCCATAATGTCACGGTGAGACCTGCCTGTATGGAAATTTGAAGGGCTTGTCAGCCACTGGGCGGATTCTGTGAACAAGGCCTTTCACCTCACCACAGTCCCTTTTGTGTCTCAAAAAGATGGACTCATACTGCTCAATGATCCGCAGCAGTGTATCTTTCCACTCGAGGGAGACTTCACAAGATGACAGGTCCCCATCCTGTAACCCCATGTCACTCAAAACATGTGAGATCTCCTCCTCTGACCTTGGCGTAGGTGATGAGCTCTGTGTGTACTGCATACTGGATTGAATGCGATCCAGTTCCAGGTAAGTCCTGCACAGAAGGACAGGGGGACACATCTACAATCTTTGCATTTTTTTTTAAGAATGAGTGGCTTTTCCGTGGGATTTACTATTTTGACTGGAACCCAGCCACCGCCTCATAAGGAAGTGACAACTCTCCCCACCAGAATTTGTGCACGTCTGGTCCTGGACTGGGTGGGTTCGACAATGACTGTACTCCTCACTGCAGAGATGTCAAGTGCAGGCAATTCAGCCCACACCAAATCATCATCTGGGTGGGACAGCAGGGATACTAAATGGGCTAGTTCATCATCCTGAGTACCATTAACTGGAGATGCGACGTCTCGGTCATGAACAGTCTCTTTCAGCTGTGAAATTAGCCACTTGATGGCATTACTACCGAGAATCATTTCCTTAGTTTTGCCCGGCACAATGAGAACAGGAACAATCACTTTGTTGTCAAAAAACTGATGCAGTGAAGTCATCCATGGCATAAGGTGTGACTAGGTGTCACACACAACCAACAATGCCCGCTATCAGTAGTCACATCAGTCACATCACGTGTAGAATAGGCTATCAGTCTTAGAGAGTATCTGCAGGCTTTGCACAATCAGTGTTTTTGGGGATGACACTATGTTGCTGGAGGTTTGATACAATGATTCATTATCATTTATGTCTGTGAAATCCAAGGTGAAAGGCTCACTCATTTGATCTGCACAGCCCTCCCCTGTACGCAAATCATTCCATTTCCCTGCTTACCATGGAAAGAAGGACGTCTCCCCTCTTGACAGTTGCGTCTTGAATGGCCAGGTAAATGACACAGGAAGCACAGCCTGTTCTCCGGACCGTGAGTGAGGGCAGAGTGAGAGATGCCTTTACATATGGAACACGGTGTGTCATTTAAGCCCTCAGCTTTTGGTAGCCTGTTGTTGGTATGTGGCTTTCAATTTGCTTGAGCATAACCCAGGCACTGGAAGGGTAATACTGGACGGACACCTTCTCCAGCATGCCAATCAACCTCTCTAAAGTAGAATTGTCATGACTCACATATTTCTTCTGTTCGGGGATATCTGAAACTAAAGTGGCATTTGGGCTAACCTCTTCTGCTACTCCTCTCTGTAGAAGACCTGAGCCCGTTCTCTACATGGTATTCATCCAACACTTTCTGAACCTCACAAGCTGGCAATTTATCGATTGTCTTGGACCTAAAGGTGAGAGCTAAATCTCTACTGAGGCAGTGTCTGATGAACATATGCGTCAAACATTTTACCCTGCTATTTTAGACAATCCGCGGCAACATCAGCAGCCCTGTTCAAGTCAATATTCAGGTGGATCCTCCTGTTCTTTTGGCAGGGTGGAATAAAAGTCAGCAAGAGGCACAGAGGAGCAATGGCTAGAGCTGAAATGTTTGCGCAGGAGTCCATAGATGGCCTGCAGGTTATGTTAGACATCAGTTCCACCATCCCTTATTCCAAATCTCACAACATCCTTCGCTCTGCCTCTCAGGTGGATGAGGATTTCCTCAGCTTGGTTTTCCAGCTGAACACCAATTTTTCTGATATAGGTCCTCATTGATTCCTCCCATTCATCAACAGCCAGTGTATTGGAACTTTCCCCTCAAAGGCGGATCTTTGACTACACTGTGAGAGATCAGCCGGTCTTGGGAGAGATCCAGCATGTGGCTGGAGGAGTCGTTTTTATTGTGTGCTTCTTCATGACTTGTATGAACAGCAGCTGTAGGGCTAGATGTGTTGAGGTGTGACATACAATATCAGCTATCAGCCAGCTGCTGGCCTATCTGCTGCACAGTAGTACTCATTTTGTCAACTGGTCTCGCATCATCAGGAGGAGTGTTTGGAACAGTGTGCTGTGGCAGATGTAACTTGACCATAGGACTATGAGGTGTCACTGCATCACTGCATACATTCGGCAGGACTATGCACTTAATCCGCACCGAAAGCTATTTATCCTCCACCTGATGGTTACCATGCGAAAATGAAACAGGTGTGCTCTTAAATACTCTACCCCTACCAAAACCTAGAGGAGCCATATTAGACGAACCAAATTTGCTGAGATCTAGTCTCGATAGTAAAATCCCCACACAGATAAAATTACAGTCCTAAGGGAATGTGGCTGTTAATAACTAGGTAAACCTGACAGTTTCGATACGCTGAAGAAAGGATTGTGGCTCTAAAACGATGTAGTGGTGAGAAGACATCTGCCCGGTCCGGTGTAGTCATGGACAAGCCACAGTCCCAATGTGAATGAACACAGGATCCCCCCGGGGCTGCGTCCTCAGCCCCCTACTGTACTCCCTGTACACAGATGACTGTGTGGCCAGGTCCAGCTCCAACACCATCATCAAGTTGATGAGAAGGCCTACCGCAAGGAGGTGGCTGACCTGTCACTCTTGTGCCAGGACAACAGCCTCCACCTGAACGTCAGCAAAACTAAGGAGCTGATTGTGGACTTTGCGCCTTTGGTGATTAATGGGACTTCTGTCGACAGGGTGAGCAGCTTCAAGTACCTGGGAGTCCACATCACAGACGATTTAACATGGACTTTACAAACAGACACTCTGGTGAGAAAGGCAAAGCAGCGTCTTTACCACCTCAGGCAGCTGAGGAAATTCCGGGTCTCGGTGAGGATCCTCGAGACCTTCTACTTTGGAGCAGAGGAGAGCATCCTGACAGGCAACATCACTGCCTGGTTTGGGAACTCTACTGCTCAGGACAGGCGGGCCTGGCAGAGGGTGGTGCGTTCAGCTGAACGTACCACTGGAACTACACTCCCCTCCCTGCAGGACTTATACACCAGGAGGTGTAGTAGCAGAGCTCGCAGGATCATGAAGGATCCTCACCACCCCAACAACGGACTGTTCCAGCTGCTGCGGTCAGGCAAGCGCCTCCGCAGTCACACAGCATTTTTTCCCGCAAGCCATAAGAACTGTCAATGCTGACCTCACCAGGGGTCCTCACTGAGCCACACACATAGGCTCCACTACCTAAGTGTACTGTATGTATCATATTGTACCGTATACTGTGTCACTGTTCTGGGTTGTTCGGTGTTATCGTATTGCGGTGCCGTACTGTTGTATGCTGTGCTGTATATCTCACAAACGCTACCTCACTTTTTTCACGTGCCACTTTAATGCACATATCTGTATATACATAATTAGCCTATCCCATATACATAAGTCTATCCCATATGCATAAGCCTATTCCCTTTATCTATTTAATTTTATTTAATTTTATTTAATTCTATATATTTTTATTTTATTCTATAGCATTCGACTGCATTACATTTTAGGAATCAGTTAGTTGGTCTTGTATAGGGGTTGGCAACCTTCAGCATTAAAAGAGCCATTTGTGTGCAATTCCTGCCAAATAAAACCCACCTGGAGTCGCAAAACGTATTTGACAGCTATAATGAAGATAACACCGCATATATAGTTTCATTACACTCATGCTATGTATATAAGAACTGTAGTTTGTTGCATTCATGAAATAAAATAACTACAGACTGATAAAGAATTTCATTTTATTTCTGTGCTTGACACAGCAAAACACTAAATTATTTTGAACTCTAAAAAAAGAAAAAAACAAAAAAGGAATACCCGCACGTATCATTTTCCTTTGAAATAAAATAAAAAATGCAGGTCCTTCACTTATTTGTTTATTTGAAAAAAAAAAAAAAATATTCAGTTTAATTAAAAGGGGCGAAAGAAATGTTAGTTTATGTTTTATCACGACTTAAGTCTATTTCAGTGCGCCATCACCCGGGACAATTTTCTCAGTCAACCATCAACCTGAATATGAACCACAGCTACATCCATTCAGGGTCCAATATAAATATCTGTATTTGCAAAATTAATAGCTTGTTTCTCTCACCTGCTTAATGTGATTTCTGCCCCTGAACTTCAATGCAGAGCTTCTCCATATCGGGGCTGTATAATGTAACTTTGAGCTTCAGCTGTCATCAGTGAGTCACAACCTATTTTTGCTATTTATGAAGTTGATGGTGGAGAACACTTGCTCACCAAATCTCACCAAAAGTAGTATGTGGATCCAAAGATGGACAGGACCCCAAATGCTTACTTCTTCATGTTCAAATAGGTGTCGGGGATGGCACCCATGTCTCGATTCCACTCCGCATTCCATGAAACGAACTTAAACGTTCTATTTTCCTCAGAAACTTTTCCTTTTTTGGATGTACCCATGGTTAGCTTACCGGGGGTCGAGAGCTCAAAATAAGTCACCAGCCTTTCGACAACAGGTGACGCATACAAGGTACGACGCATATTTTGATCGACAAAATATTAAAACATTTTATTTCACTGTTACAAGATCACCTACATCTCCAGAATCATAACTATTACATTGAAAAAATTGACTAAATAGAATAAAATTTATTTAAATTAAATAACCATTATTGATTCACATTATTTTCTGAAAGCCACAGGGAGCCACAGCAGAGGGATGAAAGAGCCGCATGTGGCTCCAGAGCCGCATGTGGCTCCAGAGCCGCATGTGGCTCCAGAGCCGCATGTGGCTCCAGGGCCGCGGGTTGCCAACCCCTGGTCTAGTAGAAATTCTTAGGTAGCTACTGTGTTCAGTCTAGGACATATTGTGTGAAATCACCGGGTGCGTTGCATTGACATTTCACTGCATATGTGTATGAAAATATGTATATGTATGTGACGAACAAACCTCTTGAATCTTGAATCTTGAATGTGACCTCTGTCATATGTCCTCTGTCTAAATGAATCTCCCAGAACTGGTCAGCTTTGTGGTAACAGCAGGTTTATTCCACATCTGCATTTTTGACAAAGGAAAAAGTAGAATGGTCATCTCTTGTGGACAAACAGCACATGCTTTGTCCCTTAGACAATCCTTCATAAATCTGAGGATTACCCACAATCCTTTGCATCACTACACAATGAGGTGCAATTTTACAACAGCAGATGGTTGGCAGAAGTTTTCCCATTTAGCGGGATTTAACCAGAACTTTTCCACTATGTTACATACAGTATGTGTGTGTTTATGTACGTTCTTAACTGGAAGATGTCTGTGGATCTGTTGATTAATATTTTATCTCCTTGTTCCCTTTACGTTGCCAGGTTCCTGAAAAAACACGAAAAACATCAATCCACTAAAACTCGTGACCACGTCGAGTCGAGTCCACTTGACTGTGCGAGTAAGTGATGCATTCCAGATCCAGAAAGGCATCGGAAAAATAGAAGATATCGAAAAATATAAATAGATAAAAATAGATATGGTAATTACTCACAGAAATACAGTTTTTCGTATTTCATGGAAATGTAACTTATCTAAAATTTAATTCAAGGAAAGAAGTCACCACTAAAATTACGTAAGTTCGACTATGTTCTCAAACCTCCGTAAATACCTAAACCTGCGTACGTCATCTGCCGTGACTCCAGATGTACTTTCACACACAACAAGGTAAGTTATAACAATGACAAGTTTTGGTTTAAAGTGGAAAATATATGGTTGTATTATTGAAACTTTATGTTAATACAGTTTTCTCCAGCTAAATTTAGCAAAGTTAAATGAAAAGGCAGAAGGTGTTAGTTATTGACAAGTTCTTCCATAATAATTCTAATGGCAAATTATTTTTAAAGTTCCACAAATGTTGTCTGCATTACAATATAGACAAGTAATCTATTCGACTGAATTTTCCAATTGTAGATTATTAAAATAAAAAATATAATGAAGTTCTTATTAAAACTAACATTTATTTATTTTGTTTATGAATATTATGTATGTATTAATACTGTTATGTAAAGCAATTACAAAGATAGTTTCTGTTATTGTTCCAGATGCCGAAAAATAGCCGAAAGTCTAAGACAATAAAGACACAATTGGCCAAAAATCCAGTCCTTGAGGTCAGTGACAATATCCTTTGCTAAAAAAGAAACATATCTACACAAATGCCCAAAAATTGATAGTTATGTTTTCCAAATTGGACCTTCTGGTTGACTATGGATTTGTTTCACATGTCACAGGAAAATTATTTTAGGTAAAGTTCCAGAGAAAAGTACTGTAAACAATTCATCTTTAGATCCTCTTCCACCAGAAATAAAAGGATTAAACTCAGTGGAACAGCACTTAATTGCCAGGATTCCATATTCCAATCATGAAAATACTAGCTTTCCAAAAGGTGGACAAAATGGTGTTCATGGGCCAGTTACATATGTACCTTCAGATATCGCCGATGTAACAAATGTATTTCCAAGAGCTGATGATAATGACTGAGGTGGATTGGGTGGCGTGAGCAGCCACACGTGGTGCTCGTTGGTTGGGCTGACGAGCATCAGGTTTAAAAACCCCGTCCACACACTAGGTCAAGATGGGAGCCCTCTGTCATGACATGTTCCATCTGCTCCTGGCTAATTCCACCCAGCCTCATCTCTGCAACAAACTGCTCTTCAAAACTTCCCGTTGTCTATGTCTCTGCGCCAGAGGGTTGTGAAGACAAGTTTATTGTAGAGATGAGGCCGGGTGGGAATGAAACCTGATGCTCGTTAGCCCAATCAACGAGCATCAGGTGTGGCTATTCAAGCCACCCCATCCAGCACAATGACCTTATGATTCATGTTCAATTGAAGAGGAAGTCAACTTATAAAAGCCATTATAAATATCAACACGTCCATACAAATAAAATACAAAACAGAATTGGCATATTTGAGAATACATAACAAGTGGTATAAAGATGTAGAATTCAATAATGAATGGAATAATCCTCTTCCCAGAATTGAAGGTCCAAAAACCACAAACAACAATACAATGAATGTATGTGGATTGATAACATTGAAAATCCAGATTTAAGTTCAGAAGATGAAAATATTGATGAAACATTTACTGATTAACATTAACATGGTTCTGTTAATGGACACATGTTTACAACCAGTTAATATTGTACAGGAAATATTACACCAGCACTTTGATGACATTTTGTTCGTAAGCACCAGCAGCAGGGTACAACCCTCTATGATTATTGGCAGATGAAACCAATGAAGCTAAATGTTTCCCAGTTCTTTACAAACTCATCAAAAATTTGAGAAAATTGGGGTTTTTTTAGAACACAGTCACTTTGTAACATCATGAACCAATGGCATATAAATCCACAGTTCGTCTCTGAGTGGCCGTAAAAATCAAAAGTTTTAAGTCGTGCTACATTGCACAGATTCCAGAGAACTGTAATACCTATCTAACACAACTAAACTGCACCCTGTGTATCGCTGCCTGCAGCTATATTTATTATTATTGTTGTTATTATTATTATTATGAAAAATAAACAATAATCTGATGAATTGTTGTTTGATCACTCCAAAAGTGTGGCAGCCTGCTAATGTTCACAATGTAAACTGTTAGCATGAGTGAATCAGCAGTTCACAGGTCAAACTCATTTGACGAGAATCTCTGACCCATAGGTGTATGAGTACAAACAATGTACATGGCAGAAGCACTTTTCATTAGCATATTCTCCGGCCGTTATTCAGATCATATATTTTGAACTGTGTTTACCTGACAGTTAGTCTTAATATTGCTTTCTTTGGAATAGTAACTGAACATCAGTGTGCATGTGAACACAAGGGATAGTTGTTTGCTTTTGACTTTAGCTATGAATGTTCTCTCATATGCAGGGAATTCCTTTTTTTCTTTCAAATTAGCAATACAACGGTTCCGTATTTTTCCGTGTTGTTCAACATCAGCATTTAGCATCTGAATACACAGAGCGACCTTTATTTAAACATCGCAGGGTTCGTTCATAACAATTAAATTAAATAATTTAATTTGTAATTCCCGTAAGTACCATTTCCAAAGAATGAACGGGACATCTGGCAGTCATGCGGGGGACATTAGCTGTTAAGGGACAGTAGTTGTAACTTACTAGCTTCAGGGGCGAATTCACAAAAGGATTGTGCAGCTTTTGCAGCCGCTAAACCTGTACAAATGACACAAGAAGCAACTGTCTTGGAAATTACCACAGCACGCCAATCGGTACCCAAAAGGTGAATTAAAAAGCACAAAAACTTTTGTCCTGATTATACAGCTTCGAACATGTCTCTGCGCTGAACTCTGAGGGACAAATAAACACAGGTCTATATAGAGCCTGATATACATTAATTGTGTCATCTGCTGATATTGGAACAAGTTATCTTACATTTCCCCCCTTTAAGATTTATTAGTGTCATAAATTCATAATACATTCAGACATAAATTAATCACTAAAAATCCAATGCAGCTAGATAAGATTGAAGGGAAGAAGGGTGAGTAGACCAAAATACATCATTATGTAAAAACAGCCTGCTTACAACAGTATATAAAGAACAAGGCAAGCATGAAAACTAATCATCATCCTATGATCATCAGTAAATTGGGTATTGTAATAAAACATTTTCAAATATCACTATTAAGCCATATAATGTATGTTTTACAATTTATAAGTATGTGCTTACTATAGTAAACAGCATCCTCCTGCATGTATGGTGGGTGTGATAAGAACCTAACCCATGACTACAGCAGCCTGTGGCAGATAGAGAGGATGTGAAGACACCAGATGTTTCCTGTTTTCCTGTTTTTCCTCTGTCCATCTATTGTGCCTCATAAACACTTATTGATTGCCTCCCTTCCTGTGTTTGTAAGGCAGATGACAAAATTAACGTATACAATATTATTATATATTACTGTATTATATTATATTTTATATTATACTCAGCAATATTAAGAGATGCAGTGTGATCGAGAATTTCTTAAGCAATTTTTTTTATATGTACACATTTTATTCATTTAATAAATTAACTGTGTGGGAGAAGTATGTTTTATTATCAATTTAGTCACACCATTTAAATGTTTTATAGTCACTGCACATAAACCTGAAAATACTAAGTAAATTTTAATCTAAAAGTATAGCATGTTTGAATCTGCAAAACAAGGCCAAATTGCACTCAGCAGAAAAACTTTATGGGCGTATTTGCGCTGTCATATCATTAGCGCAATATCTTTTGTAAATTAGACGTTGAGACGGCGAAGATAGCGGGTGCAATTAATGAGTGCAAATCATAGAACTATTAGCAGCCGCAATGCATTCTTTCCTAATTTGCCCCTAAGTGTATTAAGTTATTATAAACTGAGCCCAATATGTCACATGGTGAACCAATTTCATTGAATTTTCAACTGCATATGGTGAAATTGAACACAGGACTCTGGTGATTCATGATAAACTAAAATACAGAAATAATAATAGTAAAAAAAAAACTCCTAACAAAAAAGAAAAATAGAAGCAACCGCTGGGTCTGTTCCAGTTAGGTGTGACAATGATGAAACTGTATTAGAGGGACACTTTAAAACAGGGGTGCCATATACGTCGATCGCGATCGACCGGTAGATCGCAAAGGTAGTGCGCCATTCAAATATACTGTATATATTTTTTCAACCGATCTGACCAACATGTTGAATGAGCTTGATTTAGAGCTGCAAAGAAAATAAAAAAACGTGGTCAACATGATCAGTTCAGTTAATGCTTTCAGACGAAAAATGCAACTTCTGTCCTCAAAGCTGCAGCGCCATGATTTGGGGATCTTTCAAAACCTTGCATCAGAGCTGGAGGATCAAGGGAAGGCGTGTGCACAACTTGACAGTGCGCGCTACAGAGCAGACTGAAAAACGGTTTCAAGACTTTGCTTTACTCGAGCCAATTTCTACATTTATGTGCTACCCATTTAGGGAAGATATTGAGGTTGATTCACTTGCATCAAAAATTGCAACACTGTTTCACCTGAACTCATCTGCAGTGGAGAATGAGATGTTGACACTATCGGCTGACATTCAGCTGAAGTCCAGGGCTCATGGACAGTTTTGGAACTTACTCACAGAGGAAGAGTACCCAAACATGAGGAAATGTGCTACCTCCTTGACTGCATTATTCGGCTCTACTTATTTATGCGAGTCAGCCTTTTCCCACATGAAGATTATTTAGTCCAAATACCGTTCCACCATGACTGATGATAATTTGGAAACCTGTTTGAGGCTGGCTACCTGCAGCTACTGCCCAGACTATGCAACCCTGGCCGACTCCATTCAATGCAAGTCATCAGAGTAAGGTAGTGACCATGAACGTATTTAATTGTATTGTGCCATAGGGTTCATGCAGTGATGCAAGGTATGCCAACATACAGGATCTTCTATATATAAAGTATATATCTAAATAAATATATTTAGCATTTTTTTAATGCAGGTAGATCATTTTGACCTGGTCATTTTAAAAGTAGCTCACAAGCCGAAAAAGTGTGGGCACCCCTGTACTAAAGGATTTAATGTAAAAGGGCTTCAGAACATATATGGCTCAGGGCTCTAAGACAAATTTTACTTCTACTTCCTATCTTATTTAGCTGAAATTCATATAGAAAAATCTGAAAATTTAACCAGACATCGGGGGTCATGTCATATCGCTACGGTGAGCAGGCACTTGCAGGGGGCGTGGCAAAAATGCCTCAAACCAGAGCTGGGGGATTCATGTACCTTCTCCTATTTTTTTTACTTGAGCACTTGCCCCTCTTAACAGCTCTGCATGGACCTGAAGGGGGGTATGAATAATCCGGATTTAACACAGTGGCTTAAAACAGTGGATGTGCTACACTCTTTGCAGAGATTTTAGGTAGGGGCTCCACTTCATATCACGGTGCATAATCCACCCGGATTTACACAAAGTGGTGTCCCCGGTCCAATGGCCTGATGACATCCATCCCAATACTTCTGAAAGGTACTTCAACTAAGGGAAGGGGACACTGAGGAGGTTTTGAGGTGTGCGGCAGATTGACTAATTGGCATTTGTGGCAGGATGCACACCACCGCCATCGCCCATCTGCACAAATTCCCCGCCAATGGCTATGATCCTGTTCAGTGGTTTTATCATATGCCAGATGACCAGCCAAAGGGCTGTGAGATGGAAAACCAGATCACAGATGGCTTTCCGGCTCCAGTAATTGTGTACCTTCTTCTGTTCTTGTGACGAGTGTCACGACTCACTCTGTACTGTACAGTCTTTTCTGTCTTCTCCTTGGAGCCAGTTTGGGTCTGGAAACAGGCTGTGGCTGCCACCCATCTTTCTGCTGGCTCCAAGGAGGGATGGAGAGGTGTTTCTCTGCCAGGGGCACCCCAGCGTCAGGAACGAAGGAAAAGTGAGGCGCACCGCCTCCGCAGAAAATAAGTTCCTTTCAGAATGGTGCATGTCAAACATTTCCTATTGTCTGAGGCGGTGGTTGTGTGTGTGGCATCCCTTTTGTTACATATAAGTAGAGTATAGTTTTCGACACAATTGTCATGGATGCTTATTCTATATAAGCATGTAATAGCATATATGTTGTAAACGCGATAAATGCTAAGTTGTAGGAACAGCCTTAATTGAGGCCGATTGACTGAACAGATAGGCACGGTATGCATGATCCGGCACCGCACATGTATTTTGAAATATAAACATGTTTTGATTGTTTTCCTATTATTTGTTATTTAAGGGTATGTCATTTTTGGATGTAATTGATTTTTAATGCCTTTTACCTTTAGTGCCCAATTGCTTGTGATGGGTATAACTAGGAGCCATAGTGTTTTAATGTAGTCCTCCCCTTCTAATTGTGGGAGAGTCGCTTTAAAATGTCCCTTGTCTGGCAAACAGTAAGCTCTGTGAGCGGATCGCACTTTATCTTTACTTGAACTTGGATAGATACCAGGAGTTCTCTGTGTACATTGTTGAATTACTAGCAACCTTAAGTACAGCTCTTTCAGTGCCTTTTATCAAATTACTAGCTATTAGAACTACAGTGCACATTATTGAATTACTAGTGGCCACAGTATCCCTCAGTATTTTTGTCAGCAGGGTTTAAAAAGCAGAGGCTCGTTAGGGCATTGTACATCAGCACTTTGTCTTTTTTGTTTGATCCAAGCTGCCTCTTGTGAATTTTTAAATATTCAGTGAAAATACATTTGTACCTTTTAAAACTCAAAGACTGAGAATGTTTGCTATTCATGGTCCAGGACATATACATATTCATGCACTCCTTATGAGTGTTAGTGACATAATCAACTGGTTCTGGGTTCTGGGTTCTGTGCCTGCGGCTGTGTCTTGTGTCTGCCCAGGGTCTCCTCATGCTCCCTGGGACTTGGTAATGCTCCTCGGGGCCGGGTGTGGGGGTTGCTCCGCGGCGCTCCAGCTTCTCTGGGGGGCCTGGGGGTCTTCTGTGGCCGCAGGGCGGGTGGTCAGAGCAGCCGTAGGGTGTCTACAAGGCTGCAGAGCTCGGGGGGCCCTTTCAGTTGCTTGGAGGTGCCACAACATAATACCGACCTTATACACCAGAACCAATTGGGATAAGTCATGAACACTCACCGGTGGACACCTTATACACATACAGGCGGTCCCATCACACACACACATGCACAAACCACCACACCTGCTTCCAATGCACCCTAGCACCCTCCTGGTTGCATTCCACTCCTTTCTGCTCATACTGCCAAAACTATGACAGGAAGAGGCCACGTGCCCAATTGTAGTTCTAATTTTCCTGGACCTAATAAATTGTTTTTTAATGTTGTCTTCCAATGTTAATGTTTTCATGTAAATGTTGTTTGGTCCATGTTAAATTGTCTCACCCGTGGTGATTCTCCCCCTCTTGGAGTAGTGATCAGTTGTTTATAGATCCAAACGTGAGAAATAGTTCTCCAAAGAGGGGGGTTGGTGGTGGTTCTCTATAACCAAAAACTGTCATCCTAAAGGTCATCAACAGGAGAGAGTTATCGCAACAGTTCTTGATGATTTAAGAATTAATAAAGAGTTGAATTGCAGGTTGAGAACTTGAACTCCACTTGCAGACTAACTCTGTCCTAGATGCAATGGCTTACAAATACTCTGTGTTGTATGTCCAGCTTGCTGAGAGCACAGGATAAAAATAAAAAAAAAGAAGGCTGAACGTCCTTAGCTGCCACAGGAAATACGTCCTCTGCTGGCTTTCTTGATGAGGTTCAGCTCCCATTTGAGGTCCTGTGAGATGATGGTTGCCAGGATGCGCCAGGACTCCACAGAGACCACTGGGAAGTCACACATGGTGATGGGGGTGAGTGGGACAGCATTAGTCCTGAAGTGCACAACAATTTCCACTGTCTTCTCAGCGTTAAGCTCCAAGTTGTTCTGGCTGCACCAATTCACCAGAGGGTCAAGCTCCCCCCTGTAGGCGGACTCATCCCCACCAGATCGGAGCCCAGTGAGGGTGGTGTCGGCCTCAAATTTTAGGAGTTTGACAGACTGGTGGCTGGAGGTGCTGCTGTTGGTATACAGGGAGAAGAGCAGAGGAGAAAGAACGCAGCCTTTAGGGGAACAGGTGCTGATGGTCCAGTAGTCAGAAACATGTTTTCCGAGCTTCACATGCTGCCTCCTGTCAGACAGAAAGTCTGTGATCCACCTGCAGGTGGAGTCAGGCACTCTCAGCTGGTAGAGCTTGAACTGTAGAAGTCCACAAACAAAGTCTGAAATCCACAAACAGGATCCTGGCATAGGTTCCAGGTGCTAAAGGATGAAGTGGAGGGCCAGGTTTACTGCATCGTCTACAGAGCTGTTGGCTCTGTTGGCGAACTGCAGGGGGTCCAGGAGAGAGTCTCTGATGGATTTTTGGTGGGTCAGCAAAGGCGTTCAAAAGACCTCATCACCACAGAGGTCAGGGCAACGGGTCTGTAATCATTGAATCCTGTGGTCCTTGGCTTTTTTGGGACTGGGAGGATGGTGCAGGATTTGAAGCGAGCTGGTACATGGCATGTCTCTAGTGAGGTGTTGGAAAATGTCTGCGAACACCACAAACAGCTGGTCAGCACAGTGGTTCAGGATGGATGGAGGGACAGAGTCTGGTCCGTCTGGTTTCTGCTTCTTTAAAAGCCTGTCGACATCCCCCTCCAGGATCGAAAGAGTCATCACTGTGGTGGGTTGGGGGGGGGGGCTCTTAGGTGAGTAGCTTTGAAGAGGTCCAGTCTCCTGCTGTGGTGGAGAAGGTGGAGCGAGTAGGCTGGTGCTGGTGGGAGGTGTCACGGGGGATGGTGTCAGGACTGTCCCATTGTCTTTCAAAGCGGCATTAGAAGTTGTTCAGGTCGTTGGCCAGGCTTGAGTTGTTCATGGAATGAAGCGTTTTTGGTTTGAGGTTAGTGATTTGTCTGAGCCCTTTCCAGATATACGCAGAGTAATTGGCTGAGAACTGGTGTTGGAGTCTCTTTAAGTACAGTCGTTTCGTCACCTCCTTGCTAAACCTGTACTTAGCCACTTTAAACATGTCTCTGTCCCCACTCCTAAATGCCTCTTCCTTCTCTGACCTTAGCTGTCTGAGTTTAGCTGTAAACCAGGGCTTGTCGTTGTTGTAACTCATCCTGGTGCATGATAACACAGCTTCTCCTCACAGTATGATGTCACAGCCTCTGTGTACTCATCCAGACTGTTGGTAGCAGTCCTGAAAACGTCCCAGTCAGTGCAGTCCATGTACGCCTGAAGATCCTCCACAGCTTCACTGGTCCACTTCTTTGATGTCCTCACCACAGGTTTGCACAGCTTTACTTTCTGCCTGTATGCATTTATCAGGTGGACCATGACATTGTCAGAGTGTCCCAGTGCATCTCGGGGGACGGCGCAATAGGCAATGCTTACTGTGGTGTAACAGTGGTCCAAAGTATTCTCCTCTCTTGTGGGGCTTTAATAAACTGTCTATATTTGGGGTGTTAATGGCTGAGGTTTCATTTGTTAAAGTCACTAAGGACAATAACTCAGGAGTCCGGTTTGTCCGTTCCACACACCGTATCTGGTTGGCAAGCATGCGCTGTGCCTCCTGCATGTTGGCTTACGGTATTATGTGTGCACCGACAAGTATGAATGAAACAAACTCACAAGGAGAATAGAAGGGTTTGCCGTTAACAAAAAATTGCTTTCAGATCAGGAGAATAATGCTGTAGGATGACTGTCACATCATTACACCAGCTACTGTTAGTGTAAAAACACAAACCTCCAGCTTTTGTTTTACCGCTAGAAAGTTTTGTGTCCCGTTCAGCCCTGAAGAGTTGGAAGCCGGCCAGCTGCAGGGCAGAGTCCAGTATTGTTCCACTCAGCCACGTCTCCTTGAAGCACAAAAAAGAAGATCAAGAAAAGTTTCTTCCCCAACAGAAGCTGAAGTTCATCCAGTTTGTTTCTCAGTGAATGCACGTTACAGAGAAATATTCCAGGTAATAGTATGGGATGTCGGCGTTGGGGGAAGCGCACAAGCGCACCGACACGTCTCCTTCTCTTCCGGCGTTTCACTGCGTGCATGAAGGTGAGCGCACCTTTGACCAGAATGTTCAGATATTCCACAGATGTGGCGATGAAAGTGGGAAATAAATCCACAGGGGTGGTAGCGCTGATGATCATGAGCTCTTCTCTGGTGGTATGAGCTCTCGGAATTGTGACAAAAAACGAAGTTAACAAACAAAATAAGACAAAACAATGCGTACCGACACACAGAGGTGACTGTAAAAGGATCATCGATCAGAGATTTTCTGGAGAAAATGCATGTGAGAGCTGGAAGCTGTCAGCTGCTGCTGCCAACAGCATTTTTTTCAAATCTTTTAGCCCCAGCCATAGGTGAAATTGCATCAAAAGCTACAGACTCATTCAGCATCCCCATCTGTACAGCTTTGCTGAATTTGGTCACCATGGAAAATTGCATTTAAGAGATATTGCAGTTAATAAGTTGTATGGTGGTGTTTTAATAATGGCCACAAGGTGGAACTCATGGAAAAGCTGTGTACCAAGTTTCATCTTTTAAAGACAGAAATGTCGAAATATCATGTAATATTGTTACTGTCGGTACAATTGAATGAAATGTAACACACTTGTGCAATGTGGCCGTATGTATAACATTCCCAAATTTGGTTGCAATCCAATCTAGCATTAAAGAGTTATGCCCCGTTAAGTGATTCAGGCCAAGCCTTCAAAAGTATGGTAACAAATAACAGACAAACGATGAGTGATATCAAAAAACAAACTCATGAGTCTTGTTTGGGGTCCACTAAATATGGTATTTACCAAATTTGGTGAAGATTTGATACAATATGAGGCAAAATAAATGTGTTAAGCACAAATTCCAAAATGGTGGATTTTTTTCATCAGCGCAGATGGCCGTGGCCTACATCAGTGGAACTGGTTTCCTCTAAAGAACCCAATGTACAAAATGTTTTTTTTCTACACCTCATGGTTCATGAGTTTTGAGACAAAACATAAAATGCTTTGTAAGCAACCAAATGGTGGTGCTATTGAATACATGCTTAAATATGTTGAGCACACACCTGTGTGCCAGGTATAGGTGCCCCATGGAGATGTCTTTGTGTGATATCAAAGTGATATCAAAATACAAACTCACGCGTCTTGTTCAAGATCATCCAAATATGGTATGCTCCAAATTTGGTGAAGATTCAATTAATATGTGCCAAAGAGGCAAAAAATGTGTTCAACAAAAATCCAAAATGGCGGATGAATATTACAGGCACAAATGGGCATGGCCTATATCAGTCAATCATCCAAGGAAAAATATTGTGCAAATATTATCTGGCTACACCTCACAGTTCATAAGTTATTAGTCAAAAGGAAAAACACGTAAAAACTGACCACATATTGGGGCTTTTGGTACCATCTTTAATATGTTAAGTATTTTCACATGGGGCACCTGTCCATGAAGTATGAATACTTGAGCACATGCAGTTTTTGAGATATAAACTTTCAAACATTCCCCCTATAGACTGCCATTATACAGTATATTTCAATATTTTTTTGAAATATATAAAATTACTGGTATATGCGAGAATGAAGGCATTTTATAGCACACATTTCCTGAAGAAGACCCATGAGGCCCGGCGTGAGTGCCAAGTGCCCATACACGTAGCAGCGAGTGCAGAGCATGGGGCACCTCGATGTTACACAACCCCCCCGGCGATGCCGGCAGCCTGCCAGGTATACAGGCCCTCCGCCACCCCCAACACCCGGGGCACCCGCCGCAGAGAAGCCGCGCTGCAGAAGCAAAAGGCCAACAGCCCCCCACACCCCAACCCACACCCACAACGACAAGCAGTCCTCCCAGCAAAATCTGTGTATATATTTACCGTTTTTTTACTGTTCCTTCTTGAGGCAGCTGTAAGAGCTCTCAACACAACTAACTCTGCTGAACAAGGCTGTTTACATTGATGATGTTTACAATTATGTCTGGGTTCTGTCTCACTACTGCAAACCCTGCATGGTTTCCCAAATGATCTTTGGAGCAAGATCCATCCACAAATATATTTTCTTCTGCCTCAACTATGGGTGTTGACAATAGATCTGGTCTCAATTTGGTAGAGGTCAGGGAGTCAGCTACACAATCATGTGGTGTTCCTTCAAAATCCTGCAGAATTCATTCAGCTGGATTTACTGTGGCACAACATTTTATGGTGACATCTGGAAATATTAGTAATGTGAAATGTTCCAACAACCTTGAGTTTGTCAATACAAACTTTCCTTGTTCAATTTGTTCAGAGACTTTGTGATGCTTGAGAATAGTTACCAGGTATCCCATTGTAATGGTCGAGGCCTTGTCATAAGCATACTGTAACACAGCTAATCCCTGGTAACAGGGTGGATAGCCTTGGGCTACTGCATATTGCTTTGAGCTGTAGCATGCTATGGGTTTCTTTTGCCTTCCACTACATGATTCCTACATTAACACAGCTGATGCGTACCCCTGACTTCTTCTATTAGACACATACAGCAGGAATGGTTTTGTGTTGTCCGTAGTGCTAACGCACTTGCTCCCTGCATCTCTTGTTTAATACTTCAAATGCTGTCGCATCTGTATTCCATGTCAATTGGGCTTGTAGGTTAGTTGTTCCTGCAGCCTTCATAATTTCTCTCAATGGTGGGGTTTTAGGGCATAGTCCTCTATCCAATCTGAACTAAACCATGTCATCCCCAGGAATGTGATCATTTGTCATGCTGTCTGTGGCTTAGGTGCTTTACTAATCCCTTCCAGCTGGCTAGGTGCTATTAGGTGCTGGCCAATTGGCCACAGGGATCTGCTGTTTAATACAGCCATGGCGGGGGAGCATGCTGTGAAGCAGGGGAACATGCTGTGATCTCGGGAGAAGACGGAAGTGAGTACAGATCCAACGGGGCAGCTCCCTGCTGCATGGACTGAAACACAGACAATACGCTCCTACTCAGACAAATAGCAATGCGAATTCCAAAAAATATTTATATATGTATACATATATACATAAAAAAAACGCGGATCGCTGGTAGTTGACAAACTATATATAGACATCTGTTATTCCGAGACCCCTCCACTACACTCTGGTTATTCTGATAATTATGTACTGAATTTTGGTAATTGTGGTAATTATATACTGCGAGATGTAGAAATTAGCATGCTATCTATGTCCGGATTTAAAATATTGCTCACTCTCATCATCTCAACTTCCTAATCCCCCTCCCTACTTCTCCCTTCTCACCTCCCTAATCCCTCCCTCCCTACTTCTCTCATCACTCTCTCTATTCCTTCTCTCACTGTATGTCTAACTCGGCAATGTTCTAAGTTTATCTTTGTCTATTTGTCATTTATTTGTATAGAAATGTATCCCTCCAAACTTTTTGCAATACTGGGACAGTAAAAAGGAATGTAAAGGAGGAAAACTCTAGGGGAAACATGGGCACGGTAGTATAGCTATAGCCTTGGATGCACTTGAGCATCACCCCCAAACTAAATTAACTATCGAGAAATAATAACAAATCCTAGCGTTCGTCTGACACTATAAAACAATATATGACTGATCTTGCTCTTGGTGATTGTTGGCAATCAAATTATCCACATAATAGAGAATACGCATTTTATTCACCACCCCACCAATGCTTCCCTAGAATTGATCTTTTCTCGACAAGTAACTCTGTAATGTCCAAAATCACTAATCCTGAAATCCACCCTATTGTAATCTCCGATCAAGGACCGATCAGTTTCCACCTCATAAATGAAACCAACCGGAACCCTCCCGGCAGGTGGCGGTTTAATGCCTCACTTGTGACAGAATTTAGCCATTTTTTTTCCAGAGAATGGACTTCATTCACGTTCATTGAACTGAATAACTGTCCAGAAATATCACCATCCCTACCCTGGGAAACGGCAAAGGCAATTCTAGTAGTAGTATTTCTCTTTCTTGTAAGTGGACAATTATTTAATTCTCCACTCACAAGAAAGAGAAAGGACAAGAATGCCAAAATGAACTCGGACAACGAGTAAAGAAGTTGCACTCCCTACAAGCCCACTCATCCACTGAGCAAATCCGAAATGAGATCTGGACAATTACATCTCAACTTGTCCATCAAAAGACATAATTCCTTATGCAACGAACAATGACAAATCAGGTAAATTTATTGCCAATCAATTGAAACACGATAGAGAAAAAAACACTTATTACAGCCATCAAAGATCCACAGAGTAGGATAACATACACCTCACAAGACAACAACAACATATTTAGAAACTTTTATAATGAGCTATATCACTCAGATAATGAATCTAATATATCAAAAATTCACTCACTCCTTGATGATAATAACCTCCCAAAACATTCGACAGAGCAGGTTACCACATTAGATCAACCGCTTACTCTCGAAGAACTCAGAAAAGCTCTCTTCTCTATGCCCAACAATAAATCACCCGGATCAGATGGCTACCCAGTGGAATTCTATAAACACCTCTGGCCACTTATATCCCCATTATTCATCAGAATGGTTATAGAGATTAAGTCAACCTCCAACATGCAACATGGGTTTTGCTCAAACCCAATAATGACCCAACCCTTACCACCAGTTATAGACCCATATGCCTTATTAATTGTGATCTAAAGATAATAAGTAAAACATTAACCAACAGAATTGAAAAAGTAATTCCATTTATAATTCACGCAGACCAAACAAGCTTTGTCAAAGGTAGACACTCATCCAGCAAGATGCGCCATTTATTCAGTCTGATAAGGATCTCAAAGGAACAACTCAGGTACTGTTATTGCTTCTTTAGATGCCGAAAAAGCTTTTGACATAGTTAATTTGACATATCTCTTGTCAATCCTCAACAAATTTGGCTATGGAGAGTCAATCATCCAATGGATCAGAATCCTCTACAACTCCCCATCTGCTTCTGTCATCACCAATGGTTACACTTCACAGCGTTTCACTCTACAACGCAGCACAAGACAAGGTTGTCTGCTCTCCCCTTTACTATTTGCCATCTTTATTGAACCCCTCGCGGTGGCCATCCGTCGAAACAGTAATGTCATAGCCATACAAACAGAAATCTCTGTTAACAAAATCAGGTTGTATGCAGACGATATTGTGTATGGAACCCAATATCATCCCTACTGGAGGTGTTCAATCTTATGTCAACATTTTCGGCTATTACAGACAATTCAATAAATTGGACCAAAACCATGGTCTTACCACTCAGTGGGGGGTATGCAATGCTGTAAACCCAGAAACTTCCTTTAACCATCACAACGGGCAATATTACATATCTTGGTATTGATATCTCCACCAATCTATGAGATTTGCTTACCCTTCACTTTACTCCATTGCTCAAATCCATTGAAGAAGACCTTGTTCGATGGAACAACCTATCCATCTCACTAATTGGTAGGGAAGCAGCAGTGAAAATGAATGTACTTCCAAAAATAAACTATTTATTTTCGATGACCCCATTGCAAGCAACAGTACATTGGTTTAATACTCTAGACTCAATAGTCAATAAATGTTATTGGAAATACAAGAAACGGAGAATTAAACTACAAACACTACAGAAAAACAAAGCCTGTGGAGGCCTAACAGCCCAAAGCTTTAGATACTACTATCTAGTGAACCATCTTCAATTTATAATTATATGGTTACAACCAGAGCAACAACTGGGCCATGGATGGCGAGACATTGAACAAACAGAATGTCAGGAGTTATCAACATCAGATCTCCCATTTCTTACTGAATCAATAAGGAAACATAATCGCGTTAAAAACCCATTCATCTCAATGACTCTTAGCCTGGTTCCTCAAACTCAGTGGTCACACTCCATCTCCAAACAAATTCACCCCATTCTGGCACAACCCGGATTCTCTGGTTAAAAAAAGACAAATAATCTTCAGCTTTGGAAAAGACAAGGAATTACTCATCTTGAATACGTTTTTCAAAACAATTTGCTAATAACCATAACCAACCAGCCAACCTTAAATGACCAATCTTGACCCAATGGTATAATATCGGTGGCCATGGCTTCCTTTAATTCCTTCAACTACAGAAGTCTCTTAAAATTAAAATCAAATTGACGAACAACATCCCACAACCACCTCCAATGATCGAACATCTCACTTATATGGGTCATTTAAGAAATCCTTTTTCCAGAATATATAAACTTTATCAAAAACAGATGACACTTTATCTTTACCTACAATGGAATGGGAAAGAAACCTTGCTGTTCCCACTGCTATTAACCTGTCAAGTCACACTTTAATTATAAAGCGCATTTCATACCAGGGCAACACAATGGGCTTTACAAAGAAATACAATCAAAGAAAGAACATTGTTGTCAGCTGGTCATTTTTAAATGATGCCCCTGAAACAACAGCAACAACAAAAGCAGCAGCAACATCAACAAAAACAACATCAAAAGCAACTACAACCACAGCAACAACAACAACAGAAAAAAACAACAGCAACAGCGGCCACAGAAACAACAACAACAGCAGTAGCAACATCAACACCAGCAGCAACATCAACACCAGCAGCAACAACAACAAAAACAACAGCAAAAACAACTACAACAGCAGCAACAGCAACAGCAGCAACAGCAGCAGAAACAACAACAGCAGCAGCAATAGCAGCAGCTACAGAAACAACAGCAGCAGCAACAATCGCAGCAACAACAGAAACAACAACATAAAATGCAGAAACAGCAGCAAAGGCAGCAACAGAAACAGGAGAAACAACTACAGCAGCAACAGAAACAACAGAAACAGCAGCAAAAACAACAGCAGCACTAACCCGTAATCTCACAACATAGAAAACACACACACACACACACACACACACACACACACCCAAAACCACAACTAAAACAACTACAACAGCAGTAGCAACAACAGCAGCAACAAAAGCAGCAGCAACAACAACAGCCACAGAAACAACAACAGCACCAACAACAACACTAGCAGCCACAACAGAAACAACAACAGAAAATGTAGCAAGGACAGAAACAGCAGCAACAGAAGCAACAGAAACAGAAACAACATAAACAAGAGAAACAACTACAGTAGCAACAACAGAAACAACAGAAACAGCAGCAACAAAAACAACAACCAAAACAACTACAATCGCAGCAACACCAGCAGCAACAACTAGCGCTAGCCAAGCCAAAGTCAAACAACTACAATCGCAGCAACACCAGCAGCAACAACTAGCGCTAGCCAAGCCAAAGTCCAGGTTACAAAACAATTCAGGCGAGGGTCAAAGCCAGGAAATAGTAAGGATATCACGATGCGAACAATCTGAAATTCATAATCCAAAATCAGGCAAAGTTAGGAAACGATTCACCAAAGTAGCGCACGCACAAAGAAGGTCACCAGAACCGGAAGTGGTAGCTCTCACCGGAACTCTCCGTGTCTGTACTGAGTCAACAGTGTGCACTGGTTGGGAACTCAACAACGGCATTCTAATACATGGACGTGTGTATTTCGTCATTACCTTTATCATCCAGTGTTATTGAGTGTTGTGGGTGCGATTCACAATACAGTGGTACCTTGAGTTACGAGCGGTCGTTCCGTCAATTTTTGTGTATTGATTTGCGAGCAAAAATTTGAGTTACGATTCAGGTGCCCCGCCGCTGGTGGGCGTGGCGAGCGAATCCGGCAAGCATCATTTTGTGCTCGCGATTTGTACTTTTTGTGCAGTTATTTTGCCAATTTTTTTTTCAAACCATGGGTCCGAAAAAAGTAAGTGCTGAGAAGAAGAAGCGGATGATGTCCATTGACTTAAAGCGCAAAATAATAGAAAAACATGAGCGAGGTGTGCGTGTGATGGAATTGGCGAGGCAGTACGAGCGTCGTACTTCTACAATATGTACCATACTGAAGCAGAAGGAGACGATAATGGTTATTACGCCAGCCAAGGGCGTTAAAAAAATGTCTAAGCTGCGGACCGCTGTCCATGAAAAGATGGAGAATCTGCTGTTGGTGTGGTTGACGGAGAAGCAGTTCGCCGGAGATAGTGTGACGGAGGGTATCATCTGCGAGAAGGCAAAAATGATCTACACTTTCTCTTTTATTATGTTTTATTATGTTTTTATACAATATTTGTTATTTATAAATACATTTTTCTTATTTAAAAACACGTAACGAAAAAAAATTGGGGTGTTATTTTGGGGGCTGGAACGGATTAATGGCATTCAATTCATTTTGATGGGGAAAATTGATTTGCTATACGAGCAGATTGAATTTCGAGCTCTGTCATGAAACGAATTAAACTCGTAAGTCAAAGTACCACTGTATTCATATTTGTGTGTGCACCACCTGATCAGGGTGTATAGAGCCATGGCTTGGGTCGTTTCCCTGGGTGCCCCTCCTCCCGGTGTCAACTCTGATGGTGTCCAGATTCCCCTGTTTGACCCCAGTTGCCCTGCGTTCGTCTGTCGCGGCATGGAACAGTCACGTGCTTAGTGTCCTTCCTGGCACAGCGATAGCAGGTGTTGCGGCCCTCCTCGCCCTCGGCGATTGGGACGGCTTCCACAGAATCTTCCACCTTGTTTGGTCAGGCCTGAGGTGTTTTGCTGAGGCAGTGATAGACCTTGCTGACCTTGAGTGATGGCCTGGGCGAGCGTGGTCATCTGGGTCTGGGACCCAGGTTTTTTTTTTTATCTTGTTTTCGGCTTTTGATCTTGTTTTTGGCTCTTGTTTCAACATCTCACCGAGTGGGAACACCAGTCCATTGATGAATGCAGACTATAGATGAGTCTCATATGGTGTCAGGAGAGGGGCCCCCATGTTTTCAGGTATCACCAGTCCACTGTGGTTGAGGAAAACAACTTCCAGGTGTCCAGTGTAGGCTTGTGGTGTCTCGTCTGGGTTTTTCTTTTTTTTTTTTTCAAGTACATGGTGGTTTTTTCTTGCCGTCTTTAGGTCAGTTGGGTGGAGGTGGAGGTAGCCGAATCTGCAGGGGGGCGGCGGCTCATTGCAGGGGATCATCGTACATACACATACATTGATTAGCATTATACTGTGGTGGTGCTGATGCTCTCTGCTTTCTTTGTCCCTTTTCCTTGCCTTGTCTCTTTCCTGATCCCTGTCTCTCTGTCCCTTTTCCTCTGTCTGCTTCTTATTCTTTTCTCTATTATTAGCTTCCTCTACCCACTCTCCGAAAGCCCACCAATCGGCCTTGTACTTCATACATTTGTAACATTCCTTTGAATTCCCTAACTTGTTGATCCATCTGTAGCACTTTACTATTACTGGCACCCATGGCGTTATTAGACCCGTGAGGGTGATTTCACAATTCCTGTAGCTTCCAAAGCTACTTTGAAAATTGTATTTATTTATTTTACTTCGGACCGATTTATTTACTCTAGTTTGGAATTCACATACTTTATTACGGTCTTAATAGAGGTCTAGGTTCGATTTCACGTACTTATTACGGTCTAAATAGAAGTCTAGTTTTGATTTCACGTACTTATTACGGTCTTAATGGAAGTCTAGTTTCGATTTCACGTACTTTATTACGGTCTTAATAGAACTGTAGTTAAACATAGTCGTCACTATATTTCCAGGTTTCTTCTAAACCCCGGTAAAAATTTTTAGAATAAAACAAGCAATGTCTTCACTTCAGGAAAAATCAGTCGGTATTTGGATCATAAAATAAATCCTGAATTCAAACATTTCACACAACATCTGTCATACCCCGCTATCAGGAACGTAGATTGAGGCGGCGCTCCAGAGTCCCATCGAAGGACGGTCCTCCAAACGAGGGTTTTAGTCTGTGCCGGTTCCGTCGTTGATGGTCCCCCTGGATGCAGCTCAATTCTGTTCTTGATGCCAGATTCTGTTACAGAAATTAAAGGGTGGCTTTAATCTGCTCCCTCAGACAGTTTATTAAGGACACAGACAAGTTTATATGGTCATGGTTCGCATTATGACATAGGAAGGAGTTTGTCACAATGTAACGGATGATGGGGTGACTAGAACCGGTTTTAACAGGTTTCAACGGGAGTTGTCCATTGTGACGAGTGTACACAGTATGCAGAGTACGTGCATTAAAAAGTGTACACAACTGTGTTTGATTATATGATCATACAATAATACAGTATTGTAGCTAGTAATATATTTGGCAGGAGTCCAAGGCTGGCCGCAAGCACCTACATGTGTGAGAGAATTAACACTGTGTGCTGAAATAAAGATATGTAACTGGGGCTATATGAGGTTGTGCTCTTCAATATGTGTATGCATATATATATATATATGTTTATGTGATAACATAGATTTAGATATATTGTTACATGCACCATCTCATCTCAATCTTGTCAGGGCTTTCATTAACGTCTGCAAATTACGGGTCAAGTTTTCATTCAAACCTCGGGAGGGAGATCGTTTTGACTTTCTCTCTCTTCTCTGAAAAATACACCCTCCTTATGATCCTATCACTGTAATCTCACAACAGAAACAACAACAACAGCAGCAACAACAACAGAAACAACAACAACGGCAGCAACAACACGGCAGCAAGAACAGAAACACAACAGTAACGACAGCAGCAGCAACGGCAACCACGGATCAACAGAAACAACAATAGAAACAGCAGCAGAAAATGTCTGTGCAATCATAAGAACAGTAAGTGCAGAAAAACAGATCTCAGCATACAGAGCACACACACAAATCTCACAACATAGAAAACACACACAGACACAAAAAACAACAACAAAAGCAATTACAACAGCAGCAAAAACAGAAACAACAACAGCAGCAGCAGCAAGAACAAAAACAACAACAACTGCAGTAGCAACAGCAGCAAAAACAGCAGTGCTAGCCAAGCCAAAGTCCAGGTCCCAAAATCCCCAAAATAGTTCAGGCGAGGGTCAAAGCCAGGAAATGGTAAGGATATCACAGTGTGAACAATCCAAAATCCCTAATCCAAAATCAGATTCAAACGATTCAACAAAGTAACGCACAAACAAAGACCTCACCGGAACCGAAAGTGGTAGCTCTCACCAGAACCGGAAATTTCAACAGTGTGCAGCGTCGCATTTCAATCCAGTCACAGTGCTTTAATTAGCGTCTGGAAATTACGGGTCAAGATTTAATTCAAACCTCGAGAGGGAGATCCATTTGACTCTCTCTCTGTAAACACACCCTTCTTATGATCACTCACTCTCACTGGAATCTCACAACAGAAACAACAACAACGCCAGCAGCAAGAACAACAACAACAACAACAACAACAACAACAACAACAGCAGCAAAAGTAGTAGCAACAACAGCAGCAACAACAGCAGCAACAACAGTAGCAACAACAGCAGCAACAGAAACAACAACAGCAGCAACAACAACAGTAGCAACAACAGAAACAACAGCAACAACAGAAACAGCAGCAACAGCAACCGCAGCACCAACAGGAACAACAACAGACAGCAGCAACAACGGAAACAACAACAACAAAAGAAACAGCAGCAACAGCAGTAACAACAGAAACAGCAGCAGAAAATGTCTGTGCAATCATAAGAACAGTCAGTGCGGAATAAACAGATCTCAGAGCATGCAGAACCCACACACACACGCACACACACAGAAGTCAGTCATAGGCTGTCGTACACAGCAATGTTTTTAACCTGCTAATAAAAGTATTCAGTGTGGGAGCCTCTCTCAGAGTTAGAGATGGTATGAGGGATAGTTAAAAGACCACTGCCTGTGGACCTGAGAGTTGTTGCTTGTCCGTGCATAATTAGCATTTATTTCATATACTGAGTTGAGAGGCCATTTATAGCTTTATATACAAGAAGTAGAATCTTAAAATCAATTCAAGTTTTAACAGGGAGCCAATGTAGAGATCTAAGAACAGGTGTGCTATGTTCAAAAGTTTTTGTCCCAGTGAGAATGAGTGAAGCCGCATTGGATTAACTGTAGCCACTGCACAGCTGATTTCGGGAGGCCAGGCCATTACAGTATTCCAATCTACTCGTTATGAATGCATGGATTCATTTTCAGAGTGTGCTTTTGACATGGATCCTCTTAATTTTGAAATGTTTTTTAGATGGTAGAAGGCTGATTTTGTCATGTGATTGATATGACTCTTAAAATTTTGATCGCCGTCTATGATAATGCCCAGATTTTTGGCTTTATTCTTGCTCTCCAGGGACAGAGAACTGAGACGAGCTGCAATTTTCTGTCTTTGAGCCTTTGCACCAATGATAAGTATTTCTGTTTTCCAGTTTGTTCAGTTGTAAAAAGTTCTGTGACATCCATGCATTAATGTCATGAATACACTGAGTGAGGGAGTGTATGGGGAGTAGGTCATCAGGAGATAGGGATATGTACAGTTGTGAATCATCTACATAATTATGGTAATTTGTTTTGTGTTTCTTCCAAATATGTGCAAGTGGGAGCATATAGAGGTTAAACAATAATGGGCCCAGAAGCGAACCTTGGTCGAACTCTGCATATAATATTCACTTTGTTCGACACAGAATTTCCAATAGACTCAAAGAACTGCCTGTCCTGTAGGTAGGTTTTGAACCAGTTTAGAACCGAACCAGATACGCCGACCCAATTTTTAATCTTGTGAATAAAATTTGAGGCTCAACAGTGTCAAAGGCAGCACTGAGATCCAGGAGCAGAACAACAGATTAATTTTTAGCATCAGTGTTTATGTGCAGATAATTCAGAACTTTAATAAGTGCTGTTTCTGTGCTATGGTGAGGTTGAAAGCCAGATTGATAGGTGCCTAAAAAGCTGTTTGAGGTTAGATAATTGTTATGCTGAAGGTAAAGTGTTTTGCTGAGGAATGGCAGGTTGTAAATGGGCCTGTAGTTGGCACTAACTATTGCATCGAGATTGCTTTTCTTCAGGAGTGGTTTAATGACAGCTGTTTTAAATGCTGCAGTAAATATATGTGATTGAAGAGAGCCATTTCAAATTTCTAATATCTCATGTGCTAGGCAGTTAAAAACAGTTTTAAAAAATGTGGTAGAAAGAGGGTCCAGGCCACAGGTGGAGGACCTGAGCTGACCAACAATATCGTCCAGTCTTTTCATGTCTAAGGGGACGAAGTGAGACATGGCAGCAGTCATAATACTGGAAACTGGAGGGTAGGTTCATTTCTTTATGTTGAGGTACTAATATTCTGTCTCATAGCTATAATTCTGTTACTGAAGAATGTAGCGAACTCCTCACATTTTTCAGTGGAGAGCTCCGATAGCGTTGATGGTGGATTAATAAGAAGAAGCACTTTACTATTGTTGATATTTTCATGAATGATTTTAGAGCAGAAAGACTGTCTGGCCTGTTTAATTTTGATGTTGTAGTGATTGAGTCTATCCTTGTAAATTTAATGATGAACCTGAAGCTTTGTCTTTCTCCATTTTCGTTCTGCCTGGCGACACTCTCTGAAGCTGCCTAACAACTGCTCCATTTCTCCAGGGGGCGTTTTGTTTTTGTATTTTTAGTTTTAACAGGTGTAATGTTATCAATGATATTTTGTATTTTGCAGTTGAAGTTGTTCACAGGATCCTCAGTTGATGATGCCATGAACGGCGGTAACTAATTTACAATTCTCTTAAAGGTTTCAATGGTATTATTGTTAATGATAAGTTGTTTTAATTGGTGGGGTATCAGAGAAGACAGCAGCTATTCCATCGCCTCTCTTATCAGCTCTAGTGGTTTGGATGAATTTTAAATCTCAATGAGTGTGACTGTGTCATGATCTCCGCCTTCTTCTACTTTCCCCTCCCTCTCCTTACATGTCCCATTAGTCCAACTCCATTCACCTGCGCACACAGCTGTTCCCGATCTGTAATCTAACTACTATATATGCCTCTCTGACCAGTCACCCATTGCCAGATTGTCTTTGATGCTTGCACCAGACTCTCCAGCGTTCTCCGGACTGATTCCCCGCTACCGACTCTGCCTCGCTCCGACCACGTATCCTGCCTGCTCCCTGCCTGTCTTCCGTGTGCTCTACAAATAAAAGACATTACCAAATATCCCTGCCTGTCTTTGTGCTGCAATTGGGTCCTAACCACACCCATTACAGACTGTGCCATTTCTGTCCAGCCAGGTCTCAGTCAGTAGAGAGAGATCCAGGTTATGGGTCCTTATAAGCTCATTAACTAAAAATGTGAGTGACCTGACGATTAACAGAGACATTTTTATTGTTGCTTTGCAGGGGACTGATAGTTTGAGTCCGAACCGGTAGTAAATTGTTTAGATTCCTGTATGTTACAGGGAAGTTACTTGATTTCAGTCTATGGTTTATAATTACAGGAATTTGTAAAGCAGAGTGACAATCATTAATGTCAGTCGAGTGGATCAGACTCATCAAACATCAGCAGTGAACAGAGGAATTCAGTGTAAGTTCTATGTTCAAGGCGAGGAGATGTGATCTGTGAAAGTTTGGATGTACTCCATCATGTCTGAAGACATTTGTCCACAGACGGTATGTTTTTTTTTTTAAACAATATGTTTGAGTCCCCCCCACAACAAAAGATACAATACAACAATATAATCAGTAACAACAGCATCAGACATCAACCCCCCCCCCCTTCAGATTGTCCATAATGGACAAAGGAAAAAAACAACGTAAATAAATAAGCAAAAATAAATAAATAATAATAATAATAGAAATAATAATAAAGTAAATAAATAGTGAAATAAAATAAAATAAACAAAGGAATCATAATTATAACAAGATTTATAATAACAGTATTCATTATGACAGGTATAGCAGTAAAAACAGAAATAGTGCAGGAGATAGAGACATCCTAACAGGGTAATGCAAGCACAATTTTATTCCTTTAGATATTGTTTCAGTGCACTCAGCCTTTCTGGTGGTTTTCCCAGACCGTTAGTGGTTTATAAAACTATACAGAAGCCTTATGCACCCACCAGGGCTGGTGAACACAGCCAACAGCCCCAGGGAGCACCCAAGACCCCCACAGAACAGAGCAGCTTCAAGCCTGATCATGGACATCAATGTTAAGAGAAGTCCTATTCTGTAAAAAGGTTACAAAGCCTCCACTGTATGTATCATAAAGTAATATTTTTTTCCTGAGATTAAACATAATCTTTTCTGAGGGTAAGTATGATGAAAGCTCTCTAAGCCACAAAGATATATCAGGGGGTTCCCCACTTTTCCAGCTAATGGCTATTCATTTATTCGCTGCAATTAGGGCTAGCCTGATAAAGCGAACATTGCACCTCATATTGACTGGTAAAACTGAGATGTCCCCCAGACGTGCCAGTCTTGGCTTAGTTGGGATCTCCTTCCCCAAAATTATTTTTATGGTATCCAAGATAGACATCCAGTATTGCTCCAGACATCTACAAGTCAAGTTTCCCACCCTGCTGCACTCTAATATAATCTCTAACCTGTAGGTATTTTAAAAAGTGTGCAGAAGGAAGCCCAAAAGAGGATCTCAATTGTTCAAAGGACTTCAGATTGTTGTGCTCATATAGCTGTCCAAATGTACAGTATATATACCTCTGTTATACCAGTCTCTAGTTATGCTATCTCGCAATGCTCCAGGCAAAACAGGATTGAAATGGAATGGGGTAGATCTGTATATTGGAACTTTACTCTGACTTCATGCCATATTTTAGATGTATGTTTTATCAAAGTATTTTGGCTAACGTTTTTCTGACTATGATTAGAGTGAATAAATGGAATACTCGACAACACTTCTGCTGCAAGAGACTGTTCAATTTGTTTCCACACTAGAGGGAGTTGCAAGTCTTAATCCAAATTCAATTCAATCCAAATTGTCCAAATTGCTCTGGATTGAGCAGCTAGATAGAACAAGTGAAAGTCAGGTAGGTTTAGCCCTCCTTGTTCAGTGGGACAACATAGGGTTTTAAGCTTGACTCTAGGAACTTTACCATTGCACAGGAATCTAGAAGTCTGTCTATCCAAATTTTTAAAGAAGGCTTTCGGGATTGGTGTTGGGAGTGCTTGAAAAAGATAAAGAAATTTGGGTAGGGTATTCATTTTTATACAGTTATTATTCCAATTAGGGATAAAGGTAAAAACGTCCACCTTTCCAGATCTACTTCCACTTTTTTAAACAGGGGGTCATAGTTGAGGAAGAAGATTTAGTCTAATTGGTTGGGTATTTGCAAAACCAAGATAATAAAGCTCATAGGGTTCCCAACGGGATGTTTTCCCTTGGTAATACTCGGGCCTCTGAATTAAGAGGCATTATCACACTTTTATTTGTGTTTACTTTGTGTCCTGAGATACAGCTATATTCATCCAACAGGGAACACAGGGAGAGATGACCCCACATTGGTCAAGTACAACATAATATCATCAGCATATAGCGAGATGACGTGCTTTTCTTGTTCCACCATAACACCCTCTATAACAGGGTGTGCTCTTATGGCGATGGCGAGGGGTTGCCAATGAGAAGAGAAGCGGAGACAAGGCGTGTGCCACGTGACAAGGGTAAGCTGTTGGATTGAGATAGAGCATCTGTATCATTCGTATAAAATTTGGACCAAAATTATTTTTTTGTAAAACTGCCAAAAGAAAGGACCATTCTAAACGATCAAATGACTTTTCAGCATCCAGTGAAAGGGCCATTACAGGGGTATTGATTTTTTGGCACAGATGCTGATACATCTTGAGGCACCTTTAAATATTATTGGAGGGAAGGCGATTTTGAACGAAGCCAGTCTGATCTTTATTTATAAGGCTAGGTATCACATTCTGCAGTCTGGTGGCTATAACCTTGGTAAACACTTTATATTCTAATGAGAGAAGGGTAATGGGCCTATAGGATCCACAGAGTTCTGGATCTTTGCCTGGCCTTAACAGAACTGAAATCAGAGCCTGTTCTAAAGTTTTGGGTAGCTGGTGGATCTCAAGTGCATGCTTAAACATATCCATCACTGGTGTAATCAGATTAGATGCAAATGCTTTGTAGAAGTCCATAGGAAACCCATCTGGCCCTTGCGATTTTCCTCCCGAAAGCTTTCCTATTGCACCTAGAACATCCTGTTTAATAATGTCAGCCTCTAGACTGTCCCGTGTCTCCGCAGTCAACCCTGGCATGGTGAGTCCCATTAAGAAGTTATTCATTTAATGAGTATCTACACCCTGAGAGGAGTATAAGTCCAGATAGAAGTCCTTGAAGGTTTCATTGATACGTTTAGGATTATAAACTACAGTGACACCATCTTAACAGAGGAGATACATCTTGAGCTGTCCTCTTTTTGAATCTGCCAGGCTAGTAATTTACCACTCTTATCCAAGTGTTCATAATACTTTTGTTTAGTTCTGGCCATTGCATTTTCAATCACTCGAGTGGTTAGCACGTCATACTCAATCCTTTTGTTTTTTAGCAAGTCGAGAGTCGTCTCATTTTGCGTTTGAAAATGCTCCTTTTCAAGATTCTTAATCTCTGATTAAAGTGTTTTGGCCTTTAACAAATATTGATTTTTTTTCCATGACACATAACCTATAGTCTCACCTCTTAGATAAGCCATTAAGGATTCCCACACAGCAGTTGGTGAGGCAGTCCCTTTGTTAATGCTAAGAAAACTGTCAATGTTGTTTTTGATAACTTTAACATAATCTGTCATTGAGCAGGTGCATTGGGAATCGTCAGAGTCTATGACAACTAGCAATGTTCTTTTGAGCCATCAGGAGCATAAGAGGAGCATGGTCTGAATGAGTTATAGGTAGATATTACCATCTAGAATAGCTTTTATGAGCATGTGAGTAAAAAGAGTATTCGCGCAACAATTTATGTCTTTCCCTCCAGGCATCTACAAGTATGAAATCTCACTTTCTCATTTCTTTATGGAGTGCATTAGCTGCTTGGGTTAGGATTTTGGGATTAGAAGATGACCGGTCTAAGGATGGATCTAAAACTGAATTCATATCTCCACCTATAATAAGCTAATTCGAAGGACACGCAAGTCTGAAAAACAGACTTTGTAAAAATTGAGGGCAGTCATAATCTGGGCCATAAATATTAACTAGTGTAGTCGATTCACCTGCAATGGTGCCTTTAAGGATCAAGTATCAGCCCTGTTTGTCTTTCTCAATGTTATCCACATGCAAAGGGACATTTTTACTTATTAATGTGGCAACTCCCCAAGATTGGGATGTAAACGATGAATAGAAAATCTGCCCCTGCCATTGACCTGTCAGTTTGGCATGTTCAGCATCTGTTAGATGTGTCTCCTGTAGTAGAGCTATGTTTATTTTATGATTTTTCAGAAAGTTTAGTACCTTTTTACGTTTGTACAGTTTGTTGATGCCATTAGTGTTCCATGTCAAATACCTAAATGCTACAGTTGTCATTTCCGGTATCTATTTTTCCCATGAGGTAATATAAGATTCAATGAAACCAGTCAGGATATCGAGCCCAGGCCACTGTTTCATATAAGCTGTTCGTTTCTATGTCCTGTACCATTGTTGAAGGCAAATAAAAAAATAGAAAGAAAATAAAAAAGAAACAAGCAAAAAACAAAAAAACAAAAACAAACAAAAAAACAACAAAAAAAGGAAGAAGGTCAAACCAAGCCCTACATGCCCCCCTTTTACCCTACAACTGAGGAAATGCCAAAACCTCAGTCGAATTGATGCTTTTTTAATGCAGCTGTAACCCAACCTGCTACATTATTAAATGGTACCAATCCTCCTTAAAACTGAAATAGTCTATTAGCCTAATCCACTTGTCATTTAGCCAAGTTTATAACAAAAATGTACATTCAGTTGAAGCGAAAACACAATTTAAACATTCTATGAAGTAGGACAATTCCCTATAATAACACCTAGGAAGGCTATTCCAGCTACTCTCCTGGTGTGAGAAACCTTGAACTCCATAACCAGAGAAAGGAAAATAAAAAACAACTAAGAGTAAACTACAGTGCCTGCGCACGGTAACCATTTTGTTCTACCACAGAAAGATTATTTTGCAGCATATGGTAGGAGTCTATATGTACGTTATAGCTCATAAGCATCCCTCTAAACACATATTTGTAAACACCTGCAGGTAGAATACTTACCTTAGGGATCCACAATATAAATAATGAACAATTCCAAACAGTGTCCCAGAAAAGAAGAGGTGGTTGACCAGGCTCGTCCAAACCGTCATGAGATAAAAACAAAGACAGAAAACAATACAGTTCTCCATCTCCCAAGAGAACAGGGATCCCATGTTGAAGAATTAAGTTAAGTCAGGGCAAACACAAGTGTCCTCAGGCGATGAAAAAAAAACAGCAAAGCTTAGCTTGTTAGTCTTGCAGCATGTCTGGGTAATATTTCTTCAAGTAGTTTTTAGCAGCTTGAGGCATTGTAAAGGTGTGCCTTCCTCCCTCTAGATCCATAGTAAAGGTGGTTGGATGCAGCAATCTGAAAGTAATGTCCTTTTCTTTGAGTTTCCTTTTCAGTGGAGCAAAGGCTTTCCTCTTTTTGTACAGGGCTGTAGACATGTCTCTGAAAATCATGATAGTTGAATTTTCATATTGAAGTGAGCTTTTGTTCTGGGCTGCATTGCTGATCTTGACGGTGTTGGAGTAATGGAGGAGCCGGATCACAATGGCACGGGGCCTGGCGGTGTCTGGTAGGCGTTGCTGCAGTGACTTGTGTGCCCGTTCCACTTTGAAATTTAAATTTAGTATCTTAGGTAGCAATTTCCTTCCCCTCCACTCCTTATGGAAGGCCAACGAGCCTCAGATTTTGTCGACGGGCCCTATTCTCTTGGTTGTCCAGTTGTTCTTTCAGTTCTCTCATTTCACCCTCTGCAGTTTTTTTGTAGTCGTCAAACTCCTGCTGCATGGCAGCTAAGGAGTCATCAAACTCATGCTGTTTCCCCTTGATGCACTTGACTTGGTGATCAATTGCTTCTTTGTCCCTGACGACTTTCTCAATCGTTTCAGACAGTTTGAAAAAACGTCCCTCAATCATGGTCCTTGCAAGAGTGAGCACCCTGGAGCACGCCGTGACCAGCTGCCGGCCCACCGCCACCGACTGGGAGCCGGTCACAGGTCCAGTCCTGCGTCTGTCCCCAGGACCCACGTGGGATTCCTCGGGTCTTCAGCCCATCGGAGGACAATTTCGGGGGTGGCGCTTCGTCCAACCTCCGGAACCATGTGGGATTCGCCTGGTCCCCAGCCCGTCCCGATGCCCCGGAGGACAATGTCTGGGGGGTCGCCACGTCTAACCCCAGGACCTACGCAGGATTGGCCAGGTTCTGTGGTGCCGCGGGACGCTCTCTCCCCTTCCCGTGCTGTCCCCTCTCTGTCCCCCCTCAGCTCCCAGGGCAGTGCTGCCACGGGATATCAGGGAGCTGTGCAGACGTCTGGGCAGGGGTGCGGACACTGCGGCCGGCCCAGCCACGACCGCCACGACTGTCCTCAGATGGAACTCGGCCAGGTGTTCCGGGTCTCTGGCCCGCCGGATCCCTCCCCGGTCGGAAAGGAGCTTACCAAGTATCGGTAAGGCTACAAGGGTCGGGATTCCGAAGGAAATCCTGACTGACCAGGGCATTACCTTTATGTCACGTACACTTCGGGAACATAACGAATTTCTGGGCGTCAGATCAATTCGGACCAGCATATAATATATATTCCTATGTATATATATATATATTTCCTCAATGTTTAAATAAAACAGACTATAGTCAGAAAAAAAATGTTTGGCAACTTGCAATGGAAAACCAATGAGTTTGGACAATCTTAAGCTGACCTTTACATCTAACCAATCACGTTTAATGACATAGAAATAAGCCTGCGGGTTGCGTTTATACAGTACACACGAAGAAGCAGAAAGATGTATAATTGACAACAGGGATACAAAGATCCCCAAAAACCAGCCAAACTGTGGATGTATAAGTAAATATTCATTGTGTAAAATATGTTGACAACATCCTGATGATGACGGACACCACCAACTTTATTTATTTAGACATGCTTGCTATATTTTAGTTTTTGATTTCATCAATTTTATTTCAGTGACATGTTGATTAAAGAAGCTGACTGACCAGGGCATTACCTTTATGTCACGTACACGTCGGGAACATAACGAATTTCTGGGCGTCAGATCAATTCGGACCAGCGTTTACCATCCCAAGACTGACGGCCGGGTGGAGCGGTTTAATAAAATGCTAAAAAACATGATTTGAAAGTTCATTCAGGACGATAGCCGCAATTGGGACAAGTGGTTGGACCCCCTGTTGTTTGCAGTGCGGGAGGTTCCCCAGGCCTCCACAGGATTTTCTCCCTTTGAACTCCTCTTTGGCAGGAGACCCCGAGGGGGTGCTTGACCGAATTAAAGAAAATTGGGAGGAATGTCCTAGCACCAGTAAGAATGAAATACAGTATGTTATGGACCTTAGAGCAAAGTTACACGCGCTGATTCAGCCATTATAAAGGGAGAATTTGCTCCGGGCTCAGGAATGTCAGTGCCTCTTATACAACTTGGGTCTTGACTCAATTCATGCCAGGAGACAAGGTGTTAGTGTTGCTTCCTATGTCCATCTCTAAATTGCTCGTGAAGTGGCAAGGAACTTTTGTGGTCACACAGCAGGTTAGCAAGGTCAATTATGAGGTTGAACGGTCTGACAGGCAGGGGGCGACACAGATTTATCACCTAAACCTCTTAAAGGAATGGAGGGAGGGGGCGTCCGTGGCTCTGGTTATGCCGGTCATTGAGCAGGATGAGTTGGGGCCGGAGGCTCAAAAAGCAGCCGATGGTACCGTGTTCTCCACGCCGTTTGGCTTATACCACTTTCGCACACTTCCGTTGGGGTTGTTCAGTGCCCCAGCCACCTTTCAGAAACTCATGGACCACGTACTGCGTCCGCATGTAGCATTTGCTGGGGCCTCCCTAGATGAAGTCATTATTCACAGTGACACCTGAGAGCGGCATATCCAGCATGTGGGCACTGTGCTGGAGTCCCTGAGGCGGGCTGGGCTCACCGCCAACCCAAAGAACTGTGCTGTGGGATGGCAGGGGGTAGGGTATCTGGGGTCCCACTTGGGCGAAGACCTGGTCCGACCGCAGCTTGATAAAACCGCTGCGGTCGCAACCACGCCAAGACCCAAGACCAAGAAAGAGGTGAGGCAGTTCTTGGGGCTGGCTGGTGACTATAGGAGGTTTGTCCCCTACTTTTCAGAGCTAACCAGCCCATTGACAGACTTAACTCGAAAAGGTGCTCCAGATCCGGTCCAGTGGTCAGAGAATAGCCAGCAGGCGTTTACGAGGGCAAAGTCAGCTCTCTGTGGGAAGCCAGTACCGTTTAACCCTTATTTCTCTCTCCCTTTCTGTCTGCAGACCGACACGTTGAACAGAGGGCTGGGCACAGTCTTTTCCCAGGAGTTAGAGGGGACCAAGCGTCCGGTGCTGTACCTCAACCGCAAGCTCTCGGTGGAGGAGTGTCTAGCCATTAAATGGGCAGTTGGTTCCCTCTGCTACTACCTCCTGGAACGAGCCTTCACCGTCTATTCGGACAATGCCCCGCAGTAGCTGCACTGCACCGCATGAAGGACACAAACGCCCTGATCATCCGGTGGTACCTGGCTCTCCAGCCCTTTAACTTCCGGGTGGTCCACAAGCCGACTGCGCAGATGGTCGTGGATGACTTTTTCTCCCGCTCGGGGTGGGGGATGGGGGGGAAGTCGGCTGTCGGCCGAATGGCTTCCTGGCCTAAGGCGGGCGGTGGGGGTATGTGGCGGACAAAGGGGCGTCATCAAGCACCGGCTGCGGACGGCAGCACGGTTCCCTTTTCCCGCGGCCAACAAGCTGCCTTGAATCGGCCCAATCAGCGCCCGTATGGCGAGGCAGTGTTTTTTTCTCACATCACCTCATCATCACCTACCACAGTATTTATCCTCCGGCCTCCTAGCCACTGATCGCCAGATCGTTAGCAAACCTACCTGTGTTCTGGCCCCGTCCTAGTCCATAGTTCCAAGTCTGTGTTTCCAAGTATCACGTCGTGTCCTAACTTGCCTCCTTCCCTCCTCGCTCAAGTCTTCCCTTCATGCTCCATCCAGCCCGGTTCTTCGCCTCTCCACCCGGGACCACCTGGATCCCTCCGTCCCAGTCCTCAGTCATGTCTTGATTCATATCATTTAAGAACTTCCAGTATGCATCGCTGAATCCCATTGGAGCAGATTCAGCAAAAGCACACAATGATTGGACTTATTTTACCTGGTTTGGATGTCTTACATTGAGGCTTGAATTTGCAGACTAATTTTGCCACATCACTCTTGTGAACAATCCATAGCAGTACACACAATGCATTAAATTCTTGTTCTTCCGTTTTTTTCCTTCAGTTGCTTGCATGGGATGAGCTTGCCTTTCTGGATCTCCAAAACTTCAGTGTTATGTACGTAGATCCCCTGACTTCAGATATACTCTAATTGCAGTCGCCTTTCTTTTGATTTCTTTGGGAAACTAAGCACTTTTGCAACATCAACCATATTGCTGTGTTTACGTGACAAGAGTCTTGAAATTTTCTGAACCACTTGTCCATAATAAAAAGCTGTGATGTTTCTTGTTATATCTTCTTGAACCATCCGTATTCAAAACTGGATTGACGTAGACAGATGCCTGTTTTTCAAGGGCCACTGAAACACTCGCTCCTAGTTAGTACATAATTGGATCATTTTTCTCTTCATTCACATCAGCTCTGCTATTAGGTAATATTTGTGTGGAGTCATGACTTGCTTCAAAGCTTCCACTCTGACTGGAAGACTTGGATCTGCTCTGACCAGTAGATGCAATTTTGTTCTTTTTCTTATTGTCCAAGGATAATTCCAAGCTGCCGTCACTGTCTGTGCTTTCCTCCTTAGGATTTGGAATATACTCTTTAATATCTACACTTGAGTCATCTCATCCTACAAGACTTTAGAAGAAGAAAAAACAAGTGAGTACACCTCCAAATGAATGTGTCAAATATTACTCAAACTGACGACACTCTTAATTGTCTACCTCATGTTGGTATGACGTACTAACTAAAGCACTATCAAAAAATTTAATGTGTCAAAATTAAAGCATTAAAAAAGGTACACCCTGGCTAAAATCTACTAAAATATTTGGGGAAATAATATTGAAAACAATAATATACGTACAACTTGCAGCCCCAAAAATCAACACCAGGCTCACTAACAAGAGCAACAGACATGCGCATTGATGCGCATATGCATACATCGTCTATATGCAAGTCTGGCACTCGAGTTAGTGATGACTCGTGGTATTGATTTTGGGTGGCGGAACCCTTTAAGTGATAACATGAAGGAGTAAAAAGAGGCTTACAGGATGGCAACAGCCTCTCCTCGGCCTTCGTGAAGCCACTTCAGACTTACAAGTCGAAGGGCCCTCTGTACTGCCATGACTTTAATCATAGAATACATCAGAAAAATCTGGTACTCTATCCATCTGCAAAAATGGAGTTATGTCAATGTATGGTTAGCCATTTTGATCATATTCTATTAAAACCAATTACAGGGGCAAGATTTAAATGGCCTATCGACTAGTTATTGGTATTCAAAGTGTCAGAGGCATACAATAATGCTTTTTGTCCTTCTCAGCTTTGGAACAACTTCATCAATGGATTGCACACTGGAATGGTCTTTAATAGAATCATCATTGGTTTCTTCCACCATACTCTCATTTGAATCGTAGAAGGCATCAGAAAATTCTGGTACTCTACCCATCTGCAAAAAGGGACTTACGTCAAGGTATGATTATCCATTATTGTTTACATTCTACTAAAATCAATCACAGGGGAAGGGACCACATGCCTTTCAACATTTTACTGGAATTCAAAGTGTCTTAGGCATACAAGAATGTTTTCCGGCCTCCTCATCTTTCGAACAACTTCACAGTGTGGAGTCAGAGGGTCAGAGCGTTTCCGTTATCTGGTAGTTGCCGTGTTTTTGACCGGGAAAATCCGTTGAAGTCTGACATATCTTATATGTCTTGGGTTATAATGTCCAGTGAACATATCATATATATTCCTATGTATATATATATATATTTCCTCAATGTCTAAATAAAACAGACTATAGTCAGAAAAAAAACGTTTGGCAACTTGCAATGGAAAACCAATGAGTTTGGACAATCTTAAGCTGACCTTTACATCTAACCAATCACGTTTAATGACATAGAAATAAGCCTGCAGGTTGCGTTTATACAGTACACACGAAGAAGCAGAAAGATGTATAATTGACAACAGGGATACAAAGATCCCCAACAACCAGCCAAACTGTGGATAAATATTCATTGTGTAAAATATGTTGACAACATCCTGATGATGACGGACACCACCAACTTTATTTATTTAGACATGCTTGCTATATTTTAGTTTTTGATTTCATCAATTTTATTTCAGTGACATGTTGATTAAAGAAGCTGCCCTTGTTACTTATTGTTCATAAACTTGAATTATTTGATTTCAAGTAGAGATATTTGTAATATTAATTTATTTTTAAAACTGTGTTATCTGACAGGACTTATTTTATTTTGAATATTCAATAAAAAAATATTATATATCTACATGCCTTCATTCCTTATGCCTAGCAATTGTTTTTAAGCTCAATAAACACAGATAATACATGTATTGACCAAAATCTCTCCCATGGACATTGAAATCTCCCAGGACACGTGGAGCGGCATCAAGTTTTTCTTTGGGTTAGAGAAAGGAAGATCAAGAAGTCAAGGTTGATTACCAACAATTTGTACTTCGGCCAGGCTCTAAAGGAGGATGTAGAGATCTTGCAAGAAAATGGGATTGAGGGAGCAAAAGAAAGCAAGATTGGCTTCAGGTGCATGAAGTTACAGAAGCCCCCTCGGGTGCATTCTCCCATTTCATACTGGCGACAGCACGCTTCTCTGAAGTCTGTGACGGGGGAGAGTTCAGCATGGATTGGCTGTGCATTGAACCAGCGGTTATTTAGGTCCATCACTGCCTTCTCTGCATCCTCCTCACGACGGAACTTAACGTACACATTTCCAACAAGATGGTCACCAAGGTTGTCGCATACATTCATCTCCTCCACTCTCCAAGACCTATAGAAGAAGATCGCCAAGTTAAGATTAAACTTAATATTGGAAGTGATACATCAGAAAGCACACATCACAAAAGGAGCACACTGGCGAGGGAACGCAGAAGTTGACTGCTATGTACAGCTCTGCAGTCATTTCATTTGGCGAGGAGAAGTGGGGAAAATAAACACCAAAGTGACAGGTGGTTGTACAACTAGCAGACGTGGACGCAGTGGTACAGGCCATGTATGAAAATGTAGGCCATGCCGGCATTTCTGGAATGCCCAGGTAGATAAACTGGTGTCAGCAGAACTCTGTGATAAGAATCTATTCCCTGTCGTACACACCGCAAGCTAATGGAGTGGTGAAGAGGACAATAGGCCAGGTTAAGGGGTGGACAGCAAAGAACGGTAACTCAAAATACTGGAGCACTAAAGTGTTAAAAGTGGCTCTAACATCTTACCAGACTGACCTTTGTGACCCAATGGGATATCCAAGGGAGGAAAATGGAAGTGACAGAACATATTAAAGAGGATTCCCTAACAGGCAGCAGCCAAAATCATTGAAGCCCTGGGGGAGAGGACATATAGCTTGATTCTTCAGAAGAAGAAGCTAGACCAAGGAGTAAGATTAGAATGGCAGCAACGTACAGTCATCACTGGTAAAATCCTCTCCAAGTAAGGAAAGAAGTGGGCAAAACTGAGAGAAAGACAAACATTTAGCTTCCAAATCGAATACTAACTTGATGAAATACACCTAAGCAGCACTAATGTACTATTGCAGTGTTTGGACGGTGTACATAGAGCCCGTACTACAAAAAGTGGACAGCTTCCACTGACATCAGCAGCAACACCTAACGGAATATCAATTGTGTGAAACCTGTCCACTTCCCTCGCCCCGGGCATACAGCAACCACCTGGAAGGAGCCAATTAGGGCTCTATCTGGTCATCCTGAGTGTACGCTTCCAACGAGTCGGAAGGGGTATGCGGCTGAGGATATGCTGGGTTGTATGGAGAATACGTCAATATTAGCCAAGGTGATTTGCACTTTTAGCCTGTTCATGTGGCAGCGGCTGTGCAGAGAAAAGTAGGACAGCATGATCAAGGCTGTGGGTAAAGGTGGACTGTACCACCAAGAAGGCCTCTGCGGCCTTCTATGTTCCCGACCTGGAAGAGAACGATGAAAACCTCCTCTTTTCAAACAGCTGCGAGGTAGTGGAGGTGTCTCACCAGGGTATGCCACTCATGACTTTGCTGGCTCACACCATTGATCGCTATCAGGTCAAGCCTGGGCAGGCGAGACCCTGCTCACCATGGGGGATGACAGTGGAACAACTGGAAATATCAACGGTAGGGACCTCGACCAAATGGCAAAGATTTGATTCAACGAGGGGATGTGGGACAAGTACTATATGGGGGACGAACCATCGCCTCATAGACCAGATTGGTGCAGGCGCCTGAACCAAGAACTTCTGCAGAGCACCAAAGTCGCATCCAATTTCCCAGAGTATGAAAGACTAGTTTTGCCCAGCGACTATAAATTGGATTGTATTATGTTAAGGAGTCACCATAAAGACCGAGACCACTTAAAGACAACCTAAGACATGAATTTATGATGGAAATAAATAATTGGCAATGTACATTGCCAGGCTCTGCAAGCTGTGCAGAGGCAGGTTGTGGTATTACTTCGGCTTTCTCAACAACAAATTCAGTTCCCTGGTCTTTGACTACTGCGTAACCAGCACTCAATGTGTCTCCTATTCGAAAGCAGGACTCATCAGTCCAATATTCCACATCTGACACATGCAGTGGGAAAGCTTGCAAGTCTGATCTGAGCTTTGCATATCTCTCTACTTCCTGCACACAATCATGTGGCTCTCCATCCTCTGGTGTTGGTAGATTCTCGGCTGGATTTACTGTTATGCACCTTGCTAAGGTGACATCTTCCTGCCCTAAGAGCCTATGAAAGTCTCTTAGCCTAGACATAGTCAATGTACATTTACCAAAATTCAAAAGATTTCTGAGACTATGATGGGTAAGAATTGTCACTGGGTAACCCATAGTTACTGATGATGCTTTATCATACATTAGATAAACTCCCACCATTGCTCTGTAGCACCGTGGTAGCCCCAATTCTACTTCTGAATAGGTAGTAGAATAATACGAAACAGGTTGAGGGCTTGTCCCTGTACCTGTGGGCTGACAAAGAACTGCACACGCATATTTGCCTCCAGTGGACGCAGCCACATACAGCAAAAAGTTCTTAGAGTAGTCTGGTAGCGCTAGCGGTGGAGCTTCTTGTAGCCTCTGTTTGATCATTTCAAATGCCATAAGACCCTCCTGTGTCCAGGTGAGGTTACAATGGAGTTGAGCATTCCCAGTCTTTATTATCATGGCTCTCAAAGACCCTGTTAGGCAGGCATAATCTTCTACCCAGGCTGAAGAATATCCCGCAATGCCAAGAAATGTCATCATCTCTCTGACTGTTCTAGGCTTTGGTGCCGTTCGAATGGCTTCCAAATGACTCTCAGAGATGCGTCTGTGTCCATGGGTTATTGTTTGACCCAAATAAACGACTTTTCCTTGACAATACTGTAGCTTCTTCTGAGAGGCCTTGTGTCCTTTGTCTGCCAATAGCTGCAACAGTTTGAGTCCTCATGGCACGTTTCCTTATCTGGTGAACAGATGACAATGTCATCCACCTACAAAATGACAGTACTTTTCAAGATCTAAACAAACCCAGCCAAGTCATCCTGCAACACGTTATTGAAAATGTGCGGGCTATGTTTGAATCCTTGAGGGAGCCTCTTGTACTTGAAGGTTTGTTCTTTGTATGTGAATCCAAACAACCCTTGACTTTCTTCGCTCAGTGGAACACTGAAAAATGCTCCACACAAATCCAACACTGTGAAGTGTGTAGCCTCTGGAGGAATTTGGGCTAACAAGGTATGTGGATCTGGTACATCTGCTGGAAAATCCTGCACCACTTCATTTATCGCTCTTAAATCATGTACCAAGCGATAGGACTCATCTGGTTTCTTTTAAGGCAATAGAGGTGTATTGCACTGAGGATCCCAACACCTGCTTTTAACAGTCCTTCAATTTGTGGTTCAATCCCTTTGATTGCCTCCTCATTTAGTGGGTATTGGTTCTTCCAAGGAGGTTTGGTTCCTGGTCTCAGTTCAACACCGGTTGGGCTGACTTCACAAGTCCATTGTCAGTACTATGTCGTGACCACAAACATTCTGGAATTTGTTGCAGCATCTCCTCTATCATGCTGTCTGAGTCCAATTTAGCGCTGAACATTGACTCATGTGTCATCTGTACCACTTGTGGTTGTCCTTGTCCTGAAATCATGATTTTCATGACCTTCTGTTCTTCACTTATCCAGATAGCAAGATTCTCCTTTATTGGTGAAAAAATGGCTTCCTCAGCTTCTGCCATCATTTCTCCTATAGGCTTCTGCTCAAATCCTTCAGCCACCTATTACATTTCACTGCATATTTGTATGGAAGTATGTATATGTATGTGACGAATAAACCTCTTGAATCTTGAATCACCATTAAAGTCACATGTGGCATACTTTTCTCAATGTCGTACTCTTTCTCAAGATACTCATTCACGTTTATCTTCATAGCTGCTCCTTGTGGTCCCACAATTATGCAGCATGAGGTCAGCTGAACATGCTTGTGTTGACTACTCAACCATTCTTCCGGATCCAATTGGTCAGCTTTCTTGAAATATTTCAGCGTGCAGTGATGTGGATACAGCATCAGGCATATTTGCCACAATGAACTTCTCCCACATCTTGGCTGGCTCTGATAGCTCTGGACTAAGATTTCCAATCCAATATACTGAAGGAGTCTCGGTCTCTGGTGCGATAAATAATTGGTGGTAGACATCAGGTGGCACATCCACCAGACAGCCGTCCGGTGTACACCGTATTGTGCGATTTAGTTTGCACATAGCATCTCTTCCCAAGAGTGCAATGGGCGTATGTATCATTTATTTTCACCTCTATTTTTGGATAATGCTCCGGCCCTGATACTACCAGCTGACACCTCCCTTTCGAGTCTTCTGGGCACTCCTAGGAACCAGGTTCCGGACCCCTGTAACGGTTCGCCGGTCCCCTGGGTGGCTGTGGATGTCCTCTGAAGCCTCCTCTGAAGCCTCCTCTGAAGCCTCCTCTGAACCTGTAGCAGTCACGTAAAAAATGACCTAGTTGTCCACAATTATGACACGCTCCTTGAGACTGTTGGAAATTTCCTCCTCTTCCTCTTCCTCAATTTCCTTGACCTCTTCCTATCCTTGTTTGTGGTTGGTCAAAAACTGGCTGTGGAAAGGAGACAGTGGGGACCACAGGTGGTAGAACCTGAATCTGTCCTCGCTGTGGTTGTGGGGGTGATTGATTTGGTTGTGACTGACTCTGCATAACCACAGCTTGTTTTTTTTCCTTCTTCTTGTTATCCACCAACTGGTTGAGTTTTCTGAGAGTCTCCTGGTTTTGTTCCTTCTTCTTTGTACTGTTGGAGCTGCGTACATCTTCATGGTTGTTTTAGCCTTGCCCATCTCTATTATTTGTTCATCCTCATCTTTGAAGAGATGGTTGCCCTCCTGTGTAATCACTGGGAGCTGGGGATGAACATCAGTTCACTTCACCTCCTTCTCATAAGGCGGGGGCTTCTTTACAGATACTGTATGTGAGAAGAGTGCGGTAATGTTCTCCATCAATTTTTCTGTTTCCTTTTCATTTTTCTTTATTTCTTGTCTACGTTGTTCTCTTTTTTCCTTTTCAGCTTCAAACCATGTCTGTCCCTCCTTTGCGAACAGTTGCAGAATGAAAAGTTCTGTTTGTCTTTTCTCTGTGCATCTCTTTCCTTTCTTGCCTTTCTTTTGATTTACTTTATATGTGGACACAAGCACCTGCATTGTTTTAATCACATCCGGGTTAAGAATTCCTTCCACTGGCCATGGTTGTTCAATGTCAGGCCGACGCTTGCTCCATTTTCCTGAAATGTTTGCAATATCTTTAAAAAGGGGATTGTTCTTTTGCACCACATCAATAGGAGTGATTACTTTTGTAATTTTAGTATCCATTTTTGACATCCTAATGACCCTCTTATTTTTCTTTTATTGTAAATCAAATTGAATTATTTTTAAATTTGTTTATAAAGCCCTATGTAATCACACTCATCAAAAACAGCTGAATTTGCCAACCCCAAAGGAAACCAGACGCTTCCCACTTGTGAAAGCCAATTCACTTGTTCACCATCATTCACACTCATTTATGTTCAATTATCAAAATGATATCAGTGTTCATTCTCAAAACAGCATAGATATATCATACCCAGATAATGAAACCAATATTCACAGAACTCAACAGTATTTAAATCAAATCAGCTTTTCCCCATGCGATCAATCAATCAATCGATAATACTCCATTAATTAGGCAAATGCCTTAATTAGTCAGTCCATTGCCAAGTCTCTCACTAAATAATTGCAAATGCAATGTATGAAAAATAATTACTCCAAACCCATATGTGAAAACAAGCTAAACACATATATTATAACTAAATGTATAGGCATATAGGTAAATGCAGGTGAGGTCTGTTGAAAGAGTTTGTGGATAAAACCGTACTGGCCTTTATCTGGTTAAGATGGATTCTGGATTCCAAAACGTTGTCATCCGCAAGCCTCAGTGTCTGTGAAGATCTGCCAGATGTCTTGTCATCTGCCCTATGGATGATTCAATTCAGACTCATTCCATCTTCTCTGTCTTTCCCCCAGCTTTCACTCAACATAGTAAAAGAGAGGAAGAGAGAAAATAGAAAAAGAACAACAGAAGAGTTCAGTGTCTTATTCTCCCTCTAAGTTCTTATACACACTGTAATACAATTCAGTGTGACATACATTATCAGCTTTTATATTTTGCGCGCACTTGAAATAAAGCAATAGTTACTTTTAATCATGCAATGCATTTAAAGTCCAAAGAGCATATTAGTCAATCTGATATCACTTTTAATTAGATATTTTTATTCTATTTATCTATTTATCTTTATTTTATTTATTATTTTTATTCTATTTATCTATTTAATTTTATTTTATCTTATTATTTGTTCTTCAAGAAAGGCTCATATATTTTTATCAACTTTACAAAGTCCGTAAACAGGCAAGGGGCAAGGCATGTTTCTCTTTATGTATTATTCAACTGCTCACCACATATGTATACCTATTTAAAAACACATATATTCTATATATCACTTATACATACACAATACATACACAAAGCTCTTCACACATCTGTAGCCGCGGCACTTTCACACTCACACACACAAAAAGAAAAAAAAGGAAAAAGACATGTCTCTCCGGCAGCACATCTATTCCCCCAAAGACTTCAACAGTGCTTAGCTTTATGTTTTAACGTCGCCTCATTTATACTTTTCCAATTTCATCAAAATTTTTTCTTTTGCCAAACTTTTAATAAATTATCGTTTTAATCAGATTCTCTCATCATGCATGTTCACTAGTTCTCCAGGGCGGGTCCTGCCCTGTTTTTCCCCACTTTTCTTCTCAAACTTTATTTTTCATCTTTTAAGCCTTCAACTTGTAACTCTTTTTATTTCACTTTTCATCTATTTCATCTTCCTTTAGGATTTTAACTTGTATCTCATTTTCACTTTTTATCTTTTTCATCTTACTTTAGACTTTTGACTTTTATCTCTTTTTCACTTTTCATATTTTTCATCTCTCTTTAGACTTAACTTTAATCTCTTTTTCACTTTTCATATTTTTCATCTTTATTCATATAATTTTATATCGAGTCAATTCCCCTGGCCAGGGTTATTTCCTCATGTTTTTCCTACCTAGATTTATATTTTCATTCTGCCAACTTTCATGCAGCATTTAATGTACACGTCTTACTGTTTACGAGATACGGGCCCTGTTTTCGTCAATCTTTCATGGTTATTTAAATAACTTTAGGCTACTAGTTCTGCCATTCTAATTACTTTTTACTTCTACATTCTCCACATCTTTTAAGCCTTTAACTTTTACTTTTAACTTCATCTTTTATTTCTCTCGTCTCTATTCTCAATTTCAACTTAATTCTCTTTTTCTTCATTTATTATTCTCTTATTCCCCTTATTTACGTCTTTTACAACTGAATAAACCCCAATTTAGACGGAAACTCACTTCACACATTAACACATCATCTCCATCTCCGCATAATCTGCTCTTGTCAGTGCAGTCCCTCTGCCAAAAACACAATCGCTCCAGACCACATAACAGCTCAATTTTGTGAGAGGTCACTCACCCTGAGAGCTGCAGTTCGCTGGAGCAGGCAGCATCGGCAGATGAGGCCCAACAGATCCTGATTCGTGACGCCACTTGGTAGTTTCTTGATGAGTGTGATGTGTTGATGAAGGAGTGACCGCTGACACTGACTTGATTAAAATAATAGTTGTATTACACAAATCAGCATCAAACCAGACTTGCCATGGACGGCCTGGGAGAGAACAGGAGCCGGATATATTCTCTGCCATGCGGCGCTCGGCACTTGCTTTTAAAGCTGTACAGAGATAACATACCAAATCTGGTTCCAACTCATAGGTGTCCGCTCAGCCTCTGTCTTGCCATAAATCTAAACATTTCCTCCTCTGGTCAAGCTGGAAGAATCAACACAATTCCCTTTCCCAGAGGGCCTCTGAATAGACTCATTGTTGTTTTCGTTCTCTGTATGACATAGAGGCAATAAATCTACAGTAACATACATTAATATTATTACCGCACTATAGCTCAGCTTTGGGTGCTCAGTGTCCTATTCACCTCAAACCTTCCAGACATCTCAGGTTCTATGATTATTTGTCTCACCTGTGGTGCTTCTCCCCTTCTTGGAGAAGTGACTAGCTGTTTATAGACCCAAACATGGTCAGATCGTTCTCCAAAAAGGGGGATTGGTGGTGGCTCTGTGTAACAAAAAGCTGTGCTCTTGTCATCCCACAGGTCGTCCCCAGGACAGAGTTGTTGCAGCAGTTTTTAATGATTAAAGAATCAATAAAAAATGTCAGGTTGAGAAGTGGAACTCCCCTTGCGGACTAACTCTGTCCTAGATGCAAGGTTAAAAAAATGCCCCAAAAATTAAAAAATAAAAAAGAAGATCAGGGGCAGCACATACTGTCCCAGGCGAGAGCTCTGTCACCTCTCTGGGCGTGTCTGGGAGTGGGGGCTGTCTCTGCTGGTGTGGCTCAGGGCCCGGCGCTCCGGGCACATCCGGGGACGGGGCCCCTGGCTCCATCAGCAGAGGGAGGGAAACGACTCCATCCAGGAGGGGCGGGGAGACAGGGTGGTGGTGGAAACCGAAGCACTGAGAGCTGTCAATTGCAGCATCAGACAACTTGGACGGGTTTGCTAACTTTCACTCTGAGGGGCATTCTTGAAATTCTGACTTTAAACTTGGAATTCTGAGTTTATTCTCGAAACAGGGCTATTTGTTTTTAGTTGCGTGGCCCTTATAATCTTCTGTAGAGTCACAATGTTCAGCTCACTTGAGAAACAAAAAAATAATACAGAAATAATTTTAAAGCCGTTCCTGATTGGTTGGCGTTACTGGCAATGATGACATCACACCGCGGAAGAGAAGCTCGCATTCACCACACTGTGCTCCATGGAAAACAACAGGATAGTGGATGCTTCTCCTTCTTATTATTATTGTCATGTTCTGTTATCTAACTGTTTTTTGGTTGCCTGTTCTAACTTGTGTTGATGTGATTAATGTCAGAATATATTTTCCAAAAGACAATTTACCTCAATGTTGAATGACACTGTAATTGAACTAATAATTGTAAAAAAAAATTCAAGGGCCTGTTTGAGGCTAGGTTTTATAGATCGTTTTCTTCGTGGCCATTTATGTGAAAGTGATGAAAATTACAAAACAAAAATTCAAAAGAGCTGTCTTAAAGTGTGTTTTTGTGCTTCACCACTACAATATTGTGTTTAAATATATATTTTTTATTCACATATCAACCTTGACCACATGGAGTGCTCATTCCAGATGGGGCAGCTGAAAAAAGCATAGTAAGCTGTTAATAAGTGCATAATAAAGGATATATTAAGCTGAATAAGGCACTTTTCAAGATTCAATGATCCCGCTGTAGATCCAGTAGCTGGAAAAGCATAGTTAACTGCTAATAAAGGCTGTTATTAACACTTATATAGTCTTATTAAGACACAATAGAAGCATAGTTAATGGTTAATAAGTGCATAGTTAACAAATAATTAATGCATCGTTAACTGTTAATAAGTGTATAGTTAACTGCTAGTAAATGCTGTTCGTAACACTTGCTAGTCTTGAAACTAGTCTTGGTAACAAAATCATGTTAATAAGCATCTTATAAGGCCCTTATTAACTATTAACTAACACTTATCACAAGCACCGTGATATAAAGTGTTACCTAAAATAAAAAAAAAATGAAATAAATTGAAGCTGACAGGAGCATCTCTGTCAAGAGGGCAAATTTTAGGCTACGCTACTCCCACTTCTCGAATTCCTGCAGTACTGTTTGAATTTGTGGTATTTAATTTATGGACAAGTTACAGGATGGCGCTGGCTCTGCCGCATCTTGCCTGGCCAAGGCCCTACTCTGTGAGTGCAGTCATTGGGGTGAGGACTCAAGTGTGCAAAGGCCCCTGGGGGAAGAGGTTGACCTGCAGCAGCTGCATATGCAAATACAGTCAATGCAGAAGACTTAACTGGGGTTTGTGGCAGCCGAGCAGCATCCCTCTGTGCCCCAAGACACTTGGGAGCCTATGGCCAGACGCCCTATTCATCACCCTGAGGAGCTGTCAATTGCAGAATCAGACAACTTGGAGGGGTTTGCTGACTTTCACTCTGAGGGGCATTCAGGGTCTAATATTGAGGGTTCCAGGCGTCTGAGCCCCCACCCATGGATCTCTCAGATCGAGGTGTGATTGCCAGGGTAGCTGAGCGTATTTAGCTCCCTCCTTCAGGCTGGAGGAGGAGGAGGAGCTATGACCTTATAGCTACGTACTTCCGTAAACTCGCTGATGTCACTGGAACTTGATTGGAACATGTCCCAGTCGACGTCACTCGCGTCCTGAAGCAGCATCTGATTGGTCCGACGCCCGCTATACGTCCCTCATCACTTCTGTTCCACGTATGATGCAAGGCTTGTAAACAACAAATGATCTAATTTCCCGAAAGCAGGGAGCAAGACTGATTGTATCCGTTCTTGTACGGTATGTAAAAGTGGTCTAAAGTTCTTTCTCCCCAAGTGGCACATTTGATGTGTTGGTGGAAATAAGGCAGAACTTTTTTAAGGTTCGCCCTGTTTAAGTCCCCAGCCACCACCACAGCCATGTCGGGATGTTTGTTTTGAAGTCCGCACAACACATCATATAGGTCTGATAGTGCTGTGTCGGTGTCCGTTTGAGGTGGAATATAAACAGCTTTGATGATCACCGTGCTGAACAGTGACGTGCAGTGAGGGTTGGGGTTGGGGAGGCACTGACTCACAAGTCAGATTTACAAACATACAGTAGGATCGTCATCCTCATCGTTACCACGAAAGGCCAGCTCCTGTTTAGCTAAAAAGCAGGTTGCATTTATGACGTCTTTCAAAATCTCACGATTTTCCTTTACCTTGGCATTGTGGAGGCTGATATTAAGTCTTCGTTGTTCATTCAGAGCCAGATCAATGCGCGAAGTTCCAAAGGTTTTTAAAGAAATCAGATTTTGAATGTGAGCAGTTGATCGTTCATGTTTGTCAAGGCTTCTTGGCAAGTTTTTCAAGTCACAAAATCCCGTATGGGTCCACACAGTCTCACTCGTTGAGAATAAAAGGCAGGGTAAGCAGAAAAGACGTTTTTTTATAGCACAGCCACAAAGCCAGTCTTTACGTGTATACCAATCCGTTTGAAAAGAACGAGTAGTTTCCCGTCGGTCGGTCTCCCAGTATTTATGACTTCTTGCTTTGACTGAAAGTCCAGCTTTGAAAAATTTCTTAGTTTAGAAATCAAATCCTCCATTTTCAGGGCGAGAAATGACAGCTTGTCGCTAAGCTCTACAGCGTCGCACAGCACACTTCTTGTGTTTACTTTTTGCACACGGGTTAGAGTTCACCGTGACCTGGCTGGTGGCAGGCTATCAGGCTGCTCACTATCGCCGCCTTCCTTGAGGCAGAGGTACTGCCTGCCTCAAGGCAAGCATTTTCGCTGTGGATTTATGTCATATCAATAAGATGTAAATATTACACACATACGTGAAATACATTACTGAACACCATGGAAAAGAAGACGTATACTTTTATTACATAAAAGTGTCCTCAACCATCATATTGGAAACATACACAGAAATGGGAACCAGCACGTGCCATTTGCACGCGCTCAATCCAGTTTGTGAGTGATTGCGCAATCTGGAGGGAGGCTCGGCTGTCCATGCCTCACCTCTCGTCTCCGAAGGAGACTCCGTTTATTTAAGCAGGAAATACAGAATTTTCTGCGATTTTTACAATAAAAATGGTCAAAATACATTAAGAACCACACCAAAATCATAGTCCGGAGGACAAATATTAATACTTGTGTTATTTTATAATTTTGTTTCTTTTTCCTCTCATGATGACAGGGGAGGCACAGCCTAACCTGCCTCCCCTGACTGCATGTCACTGGTGCTGAATTCCCATGGGAGGTAGAATGGATGGCATGAGATGGTCAGCTGCTCCAGGTTCGGCCAGCTGCTGTTAGTCATGATGCAGACGCCTCCACCCTTGGATTATTCCATCTCCCTGATCTGTCAGCATGGAACACAGAGAAGTCCTCGGCTGGACGTATGGCGTGGTCTGGCACCAGCTGGTTCAGCTATGTCTCCGTCAGGCAAAGGATGCAACAGTTTCTTGCGTCCCGTTGGAATGTAATCCTCGTTGGAAGGTCATCCATGTTGTTCTCCAGGGACTAGACATTGGCAAGAAGGATTCTGGGCAAAGGTGGATGATAAGGTTTTGTCCTCATTTGGATCAGAATGCTGCCTCGCTTACCACGATGTTTGCTCCAGCGGCCCACCCATGGAACACAACTGCATTATTTTTATTGTCTTGTGTTGGCAAGAGTGTTTGCGTGTAAAATGTTAACCGGCCACTCTGGATCCGCGGATAAAATCAATTAATTCAGGGAACTTTTTATATCCACGAGTGGATCGCAGTTGTAGGAGAAAGAAATACTAAAATACTAGGTTCTGGCAGGATCTGTTCTTTACTGCCCCTGGTGTAGAAGCTGCAGAGAGGCTTTGAGTGGTTGAAGTTTTGTTTTCGGGGACAAGTGCTCTGGGGCAGTCCATGCCCTCTATGGTCCAGGCACGCCGTCAGGTGTGGCTTTCCCAGTCCAATCTGTCTGGCCAGGACTGCATGGTTTTACTTGCAGCTCTTGTCGTCCCTGGGGAAGTTTTAGGGCTGCTTTGGAGCAGTCTCACAGGACAAGCGAACTAATGAACTCGGTGCGACAGGTTCCAGTGGGGCCCACCATACATGGTTTTGCTGGGAGGCGAATTGTGAGTGGTGCCCCTTCAGTTGGCCCAGCCCATTCTGGTGAATGACAGATCACCTTCCAGGGTTCCTCAACCAGCTCGCTCTGGCCAAGTTCCTGGCTGTTCCTACACCAGGTGCAGGTTTGTGCTGGTGAGCCTCTCCGGCACCAAATCAGCAAATCATTCCACTGCTTCACCAGGGTATTCGCATAGCAAATTACTTCAGCGACTGGCTAATTTGTGCCCCTATGTAGCAACAGGCCAGGAGCGATATGAGGAGTTGCAGCTGCCCAGGTTGTGCCGTTGGGGTTGCTTCACATGCAGCTGTTGCAGTAGTGGTTTGCAATACAGAAGGTGAGCCCACACGAGGATGGGCTGTGGCTATTTCCTCTGACCCCAGATTGCCTGTCCGTGGCAGAATGGTGGCTTTCAACCCCTGGCATTCAAGAAGGGGTCCCACTAGGGCCAGTGTGTGTGAGAACGGTCGTAACGACAGACGCCTCTGAGACCGGCTGGGGAGCTCTTTAGGCATGAAACCCCATTCAGGGTCTATAGGGCCAGGGATGGGGTTCACGTGAACCTCCTCGAGATGAGGCAGTGTTTTGTTCCCTGCTTCATCTCCTTCCGATGGTGCAGGAGAAGCATGGTAATGTTACAGAAATTAAAGGGTCGATTTAATCTGCAGTTGGTCAGTCGGTGGTTTTAAATAAAGAGGCAGACAGACGTTAGTTTTTACTTGTACAAGGGTCAGATCAGAGATGTGCTCAAGAGCAGCTCCCTGAGACAAACAGTTTATTTTAGGGAGTCAGAAGAAATATATGGCAGACCTCACAGATTCGTAGGTGCTCAAGATAAGGCAAACTTCAGTGGCAGGATTCCAAGGTCGAACTACAAACACTTGTATGTGTGTGAGAGAATTAACCCTGTGTGTTGAAATAAAGATATGTGAGTGAGGCTATATGAGGTTGTGTTCTTCATGACTTTCCTGAGGCAGTTAGATTGCACTCTCTGTGGCCTGCTCGGGCCTTAAGAAGCTATGTGGCTCGCACTAGCACAATTAGGAAAACAAATAGGCCTTTTGTTTGCTATGGAGATTCCAAGCAGCATCTGGTTCAGTTCAGGTGTGTTTGAACAGGTGTGTGTTTGAACTGCAATGTCCATCATGAGCTTGAGTGCCACACTAAATCCCCCTCCTGACTTAATTTGCTATGCTGTTGACCCATACAGTGGCGTGTTGACCGATATGAAGTAGAACGAATGGTTACATAGGGTAACCTCGGATCTATGAATGAACGTCAACAAGCCACTTGGCGTGTTCATTCTGTCGCCATATTTTTGCTGGTGATTGTGTGTCTGTCGGTAGTGTAGCTGATTTGCTATACAGTCTCCTAGCCAACTCCCCCTATCTATCTCGGTGAGGCTGACCCATAGTGACGTGTCTTCAGTCATAAAACCGTTACCCTATGTAACCATTCGTTTTTGATTGTCAACCATCTTTATTGAAGTTATACTGATTGGTGATAGACAGAATAATACTTTTTCATAGTCAAGTGGACTATGGCCATCTAAATGTTCTAAAATTATTAAAAAATATATATCCTGTATAAATTCTGGTTTCGCAGAAATAATGACACAAGCTTGTAAAAATCTGCCCACTGTGTATTATTTCATGACTACCAGCTGTCCTTATTCAGTAAATTATTTCAAAAGGCATTTGGGATAAGCTAAAGAAATATACTGCACAATAGTTGAAAAGCATGTCATAATTTTACCTTCAGGAGGGCGGCCTATTCATTGTGCAGTCCAATGAGGCAAGGGTAAACATTTAACCACCTGAAATCTCCTTTTTGAAAAGGGGAAACTTACAATATATTCAGCTATAATATATTTCATTATGGAGAAAATAACTGATTTGCCTAGTCATATGTGTTTTACTGTATTTCTCAGATTTGTATTAAATGGGTGTGGTGGATGGGGTGGCTTGAGCAGCCACACCTGATGCTCGTTGGTTGGACTTACAAGCATCAGGTTTAAAAACTCCATCCACACACTCATTCAGGATGGGAGCCCTGTCTCATGACATGTTCTATCTGCTCCTGGCTAATTCCCCCTAGCCTAATTTCTACTATAAACTGGTGTTATCAACCCCCGTCGTCTGTGTCTCTGTGCTGGAGGTCTCTGGAAACGTCACTTGGGTGGCGTATGGTGGTGAGTCTGGCACCTGAGCAGGGACGAGTTGGGGCCGGAGGTTCCAAAGCCGGCAGATTACACTGCAGCCCTGTTAAGTGGCCATCTCTCTCCCTGCCACGACCAGAACTAGGAGGGACCCAAACGCACGACACAGGGAGACGGGAGGCAGGCAAGGGATGTTTATTAACCGGGACCGTGGAGCTGGCCTGGGGGAGCCGGTCGGGTGGGGATGGAGCAGGGCAGGGCAGGGATGGTGATGACCAGGAGATGGGGTCCAGGATCCGGGTGGAGAGACATGGAACCAGGCGATGGACGGTGAGCCTTGGTCGATGAGCAGGTAAACTGGGCTGGCTAGACTTGGAGAGACAGACTGGGTCGACGAGAGGAGACAAGCAGGTAAGGGGAAGGCGAGACAACAAGACATAAACTAGGAACTAGGAACTTGGAAGGGAGCCAATAGCGATACAACTCGGGGAAAGCTAGTTGACGGTCTGGCAAGGAATGGCTAGGAAGCTGGGGCTAAATACTGTGTGGGTAATTGATCCCAGGTGTGTGCAATTGGGCCTGAGTAGGGAGCTGCAGACGGGGCAAGGGCAGCCTCTAGTGGCGCTGGGAGGCTGTGGGCCTAACACTCCCGACCAGAGCGTGGACGTCGCGGTGCTGCTGCAGCGCTTTGCTGACATGTCTCTCCCCTGCCTGGCCGTACGCCCCTCATACTCCACCATGTGGTGAAAGTGCGCTCCCTGCCGTATCGCCTTCCCAAAAACAAACGGAAAATACTGCAGGCGGAATTAGAGGCGGGTAATAGAGGAACCTAAGAGTCAATGGTCCAGCCCCATCGTGCTAGTGGGTAAGCCCAGTGGGCCAGTGCTGTTCTGCATAGATTACCGGAAGGTGAACGCGGTGTCAAAGTTCGATGCCTACCTGATGCCCCGCGTCGCTGAGCTTTTCGACCAGTTAGGTACGGTTCTGTTTTTTACGACGCTGGATTTAACCATGGGCTACTGGCAGATTCTCTTGTCCCAGCAGTCCAAGGAAAAATCTGCCTTCTCCACTCCGCGAGGCCTTTACCAATTCCAAGTGCTTCCATTCGGGTTGTTTGGTGTCCCCATGAGAGACTTCAGAGATTCATGGACAGGGTCCTGCGCCCGCATGCAGCATTTGCTGCTGCATATTTAGACGATGTCCTTATTCATAGCGATACGTGGGAGCGGCATATGCAGCATGTGGACGCAGTGTCCCTGAGGCGTGCGGGGCTCACCGCCAACCCAAAGAAGTGTGCAGTTGGGCGGAAAAGGTAAAGCAGTTTTTGGGGCTGGCCGGATACTATAGGAGGGGGAGTCGGCTACGGACAGCATCCGGACTAAGTGCGACGGTGGGGGTCAAGCCGCCGCTGCAGTCTCCCATCTTGGGGCCGCTCAGCTGCTGGGGATCAGCCTAATCAGTGGAGGGACTCCGCTGATTCACCTGATCCCCAAAACTGGAAGTTAAAATTGTGTGTCCCCGCAGTAGAGATCGGCATGCAGCCGTGTCAGCCTGACAGGCAAACGATCAGACATAGACAGCGGAAGATCACAGAAGCAGGGATCCACGAATCCACCTGGACTATTTGTATATATTGGCCTGCAAGCCCTGAGTTTCGTTTTCGGCCCACGAGCCACATTTATTTCAAAGGACTTGTTAATAAACACACCGACTGGCGCTGTTTCGCCTCCGCTTGACTCCTCTTCCTCATTTCCTGGCCCTTTGCCAGAACACACCTTCACAATGGGACATATAATGATTAATTTCAACAGGTTAATTTGTCTCTGAGGTACCCAAATCTTGTTTTTGTACTGCCAAATGGATAATTGGATGTGTTTGCTATTTAACAACCAAGCCCTTGTGTCGGTCGCATCATTAATATTTTTTTCATAACCCCTCACTGAATGCTTTACTATTGAGAAACTTAACACTTCTCTCTTTGCATAAATTTTAAAATGCAGTCCAATGCGTTTAAGCGTTAGATCTCCTTTTCAGAAAGTGCTACAGTACATCCAAAGTTTAACATTGGCTACAAAAGGTTGCCAGTAGGAAGCAACTTAATGTCCTGTTTCTAGTCTTTTACCTTAGAATGGATGTAGTTGACTTGTGCGAAAGACTAAATGAAACTCTGTGTTATGGTAATCAGCATTTTAATAAGGCCTGACTTGAAAAATACAGACCCTACCCTTTAAGTTCTAACAGCTATTTTAAGCTAACATGGTCACTTTTACCCAACTATTATGCATAAATAGGTTGAGTTGCAGAGTAGCTCCCGTTTGCAACACACAAAGCAACCCTAACCCCAATCTATGGATGCCATACCTTAATCTGAAATCATTGCTTAATTTACAAAGGCTTATTACAAATGCAGGTAGCGACCTCCCCCCCCAAAAAGAGACATCACTTCCTGATACAGAGTTATCAATACATTTATAAATGACAAGAAAAGAATCATATTGCTTTTTAGACCATCTTTCTCTCATTATTTTCCCCATACATTATATTCAGATTTTTTTGTTATATTCAACATCAACACTAATATTGTCAGATTGAGTCTTCAGATTTTGTTTACTATATAAATATAACAAAGTAGGATTTTTCCAGCTGATCTACAAACACTGTGTGTGTGTGTGTGTCTGTGTGTGTAGCACACACACACACACAGTGTACACAGTGTAAGCAGCGAATACAGTGCAGGGTGGGAAAATAAATTATAGAGAAATAGACTGAACCGGTGTGTGTGTGTGTGTGTGTGTGTGTGTGTGCGTGTGTGTGTGTGTGTGTGTTAACTGTATATATACAGAATATACCACAGCAAGCACACGGCAAGCAACCACTCTGTATGAAAAATACATAATTGTTTAACGCCCACTCTGTATTTTTTAATTAAACTTTTGGCAACTTTCTGACCATCTTTTATATCCACTGTTCAATCGTTTGGCATTTGGAAGGTTAAATTAAAGTTGAATATTAAACTTAAATGTTTTCATCTTGAACTTTACCTCATCTAATTTTTAACTACATTAGCTCTATGGCCATAACAATTGTTATGACCATTATAATGAATATTATGAAGACCCCAAAAAACATTGATTTCTTGTCTAAGTAAGCATGTAAACTGTAATTATATATAAAAAACAATGGATAAACAATATACAGTATAATAATAACAGCAATAATAATAATAACAATAATAATAATAATGATAATAATAATAATCACCACAATTATCATTTGGAGCAACACAAACTACCATAGAACCTAATTTTTGCTAAACCCATGGGAATGAAATGTTGGTTGCAACTAAACATGACTTGATATACTTGAAAACTGTTCCTAAAATGTATCCACAAAATTTATCATTTAAACTCCACCAAAAACAAACACACAAATATATTATTTTATGCCCTTGTGTGTGCATAAAATCTGTATTTTTCCAGAGAGTCCTGCTGGGCGCTTTTATGGGTATTGAATAGAGCCAGAAACTGTTTTTAAAAAACTATCTACTCAAAGCATGATCCGTAAACTTAAAGCAAACAAACAGCTGCATAGGGAAAAAAAGGTGGTTCAGGTGACAGTTTGGGTACGTCTCTGGAGAGTTTTGGATAAATGGGTATGTATTCTGAAATCAACATTCACCTCCTTAGGCCCACATAAACGCATAAAAAAATCAGCTTTGGTTATAAACAAATACTGCGTACCACCCACTACAAAGCGTGAACTAAGGATTTGAAAATACATTTGAAAAGACAGGAAGAGAAGACTGCGACATGTTGACCTCCAACCATAACACGAGAGTTCCTGTACACATTCTATATTTCGGGCCTCCAGGTCCTCGAATCCCAGTTGTGTGACGACCAATCTCAGCTGAATTTGCAGGCAGCCGTGCCAGTTAAACACCAAACCCTTTCACACCGCTGATCTGAAACTGTATTAAGTAGGTCTGTGTGAAAAATGGGCACGAGTATCTATTTTTGGTGCCAAGTACATCCTTGGATCTGAAAAAACAAACAAAAAGAAAAAAACTCCCTGGCTACACTCTAAGTACAATTTTAAAAGCACTGGCACAAGAATAAATGTGACAGCTTTGTTTTGAGGCTGAGTTGATGATTTGTTGGTTATTTATAGCTAGTTCTGATAGACTGACTTGTGTCTAAGCATAGATTTATGATTTTATCGTTATCATCAGGGGCGGTGTAGAGTACTCAGAAATTACAATACTAGTAGAAGCACTGTTTAAGTAAAAAGTACCTGATCAATTTGTTACCCAAGTACTAAATTTGGCGAATGCAAGCTTATGTTTTTACATAGTAGCATGACATTTTAAAATTGCTACTTGAATGAAATTACGCGGTTATTGGAGAGAACATCAATTTATCAATTTTGATAATCAACAGAATTTGTCCATGCCTTCTTGACAACAGCAAGGAAGTGAGCTAAAATCAGATGTTTTTTATTTATTTATTTATTTATTTATTTTTTAGTATCAATGAAGAGATCGACGCAACCGAACAGATTCAAAGGGGCATTGCTTGCTTTACGAACACACTTGAGGGAAAGCAAAAAGTGCCGCTGTCCTAAAATCCACCCCCAAGGAGAATACATTTTTCTCTCTCAAGGTTACTGAAGTTCTTAAGTGTTAGGGGCTTGTGTCTACCGGGCACATTTTTCTGCATCTTAGTGCTAGGATTTGCTTGTGTTATTTTACTTGAGTTATTATATTTCTGTCGACTTTTACTTTTACTTAGCTTTATTTAGCCACCAAAAAGTATACTTTAATTCCAATACATTTGCCCCTGAACACCTTTGTTACTTTCTACAAAATAAAATGGGAGGAAAACGCGTAGACAGTTATGTAAGTGAAAGCCAGTTATCTCGAGGTTCATATTAGTGAATCAAGGGTCATATCTAGCCCGCAAGAGTTGCCAGGTCCTTGTTTTTGAGCTGTCTTTTTCAGAAAACATGCCCTAAAACAAGCTCTTCAGCTTTGCTGTCATGATCGACGTCACCGAGGGCTTCATTCTAATTAGAACCGCCCTCCATCTGAGTAACTCAACAAATCTTTTGAAATAAAGCGGAATTAATACCAACTGTCTGTGAAGAAACTGCAGACGATGGAAATGGAATTATTTAAAAAAGAAGTAAAAAAAAAAAAAAGTATGCGGTACATAGACTGTAGGCTGCGGCGTGTGATTCGCTGCGTGTTTCTCCAGATAAAACTGTTTGTTCAGAAACAGATTTTGGATAAGACTTTGAGACTTTAGCTCAAGCACTATTCTGTAGCGTGCTGTTGTGCCCTTGAGCAAGACATGTAACCCCCCAAATGTGTTTCCCGGGGCCGCTATATGGCAACAATTTCACAACAAACTAAATCCCACCCTACACACCACCCCTCACCCCTCCCTTTCCAATGGCGAAGGAGAAGCTACGATGGTTAGTATTGATTGGCAACCATAACAGGAACACTTAAGGGTGCTTAGAGGACACAAGGTCTTTTTGAGCACATGTAACTAATAGCTAGACCGCTTCTGATTATAATTGTTATTATTTAGCTTAAGGAGTAATTTGGTTATTGTCTGAAAATTTTTGGTGTAAAGTGTCTCTGCACCGTGACCAATAAAAGGCCTCTTATGTTTGCCGGCATAGTTGACTCACCTAATTTGAACCCGATTTCAGCCTATGGAAGTTTTAAAATTACTTGAGTTTCCTTGAGGATATACTGACACAAGAGAAAAGGAAAATAATAACAATGTAAAGACAATGGAGAGAGGATTAAAAGTGATAGCTAATAGCACTGGTTTTCTTCCGTCTGACCACAGTAATTCCCTTTTTCCAAAGACCGGAGAAGCAAACTGATAAAAAACAGTTCAACTTCCATCTCAAGAGTGGAAGACTGGAATTACCCGTTAAAGTGAGTGTTACACGGCACAGTGTCCTGGATAGTGAAAGAGAAGAAACCGGGTCACAGGTTCACGAAAAGATGTGACAAGTTCACAACTAGGTCGAAGGGTGGGTAAGGGAGTGGGAGGGACCTTTTACGATTAGAGCTCTGAGGTAAGGAAGAAAAATCGGAACACCCAGTGAGAGCGCTGATTTTTTCTGAGTTTTTCTTTAATTTTTACCAAAAAAAAGGTGAAAAGTCTCAGGGGTAGAAAAGGTGGCCTGGACTTCAGCAGCAGGTGGGTTTTTGCATTCAGCTGATGTGGTTGAGGCTTTACTTCCTAAACCTAATCTGTTAACAGTAAACTGAAACCATAAATATCTGTTTTGTCCCAAAAAACACATACGCTTTCAAATTTTTCCCTTTTTAATTCCATGTTTGGTTTTTTTTTGTATCTGCTGGCTACTCTTACGTGCGGTGACGCCTAAAGTTAGGGAATCACCGTTAGATGACAAGAATTAATTTTGTGCTTTAACTGGTACTTTTCTTGAAACCACACTTTTTTCAGATTTTTCCTCCCATTCATTCTTCAATGTGTGGACTGTGAAACCTTCTAGTCCGCCAGTCTCACCAGTTCACCAGTTGTACAACGAACAAAATCAATTATTCCTGCCGCTGTTTTTGGTCGCCTCCCTGGCTGACTTATTTTGATATATATATTTCTTCTCCAGCGAATCTTCCTGTGTCACTCCTCCTTACTCATTAATTTAATTGTTGTTGTTTTTTTATCTCTCGATCAACACCTTCAGAGCTCTTTCGATGTTCATGCGATGCCCCACCCTGGTGACCCCGAGGTCGATGAGGTCATCTTTCTGCAGTGATGGCAGGTGGCTGCCCTCAATGTCGTTGTCCAAGAAAGCCTCCCTGTGCTCCGACAGGTTCAGACTGTCGAGCCAGTCAGCGACGTCGGCTTTGCTCCAGAGGAGGAGGGGCTTTGAGGCGAAGGGCTTGTTCGACAGGGCCGAAGAGGTCGAGCCGACGGCAACAGGGGTGTTTGGGAGGAGCTTGAGGGGCGAGGGAGAGCGCGAGCGTCCTGTGCCCAGGCTTAGAGGCGGGGTGGGAAGGCCAAACAGGTCGGTCAGAGTAGGCGAGGGCGTGGAGACTGACACAGGCAGGGAGGGGTATGTGGAGGAAGGGAGGGTCGAAGGGGCCAGTGCCACACAGGCATCGAGAAGTGACAGGACCGGGGGCGGTGACCTCAGGTTCGGGCACGGTCCCGCTGGATTGCCAATCACCTGTTGACATGAAACCTGTTGACATGGTGTCATGGAGGCGAAGGTGACTGTGTTTTGGTGCGGCTGGACCCGAGAGGGGACATTTGGGCCCCTGAAGGAGGAGAGAGACAAGAGTACATTGTAAGTAAACGTCTTCCTCCACTGAATATGTTCCATTTAAATCAGAGCTGATTCTAATATGACATCAATGTAAACACATTCGCTATATTCCGAAGTTTGCAAACTGATTGATTGTCCCCTGTATGATTACCCAATCTGTCTTATCAAACTTGATCTGTGTTGGGTAATTACAACCTTTTGATGATCAGTCAGTAGCCCATACCATTTGTGAGAATATGCTTTGTCCTTCACTTGTTATCGCTGCTCATGTTTTTCTTTCAATTACAAAATGTACCACCATCAAAAAATCTAGCTGGAAAGCAGGATGTAAAATTGGCTGGGGATGGCCTTTAATGGAGACCATTCCTGACAGAATCAACTTCTTCATAAACCATTCTACTAATAGTGGATTTTACTTGACATTACTCCCGATGGTTGAATGGTTGAGATTACTATGATAATGAAACCTACCTCCCTGCTACATGAGGGATGAGTATAAATGGGATAAACTTGAAAAAATATCTTAAGTATTCCTTTAAAAGAACACTTTACTTCCTGAGGTGCCTTAGGAGGTTTGGCATAGCCACCAGGGCTATAGTTGCACCGCTGCCCCATTAAATCCATCCTGACGGGTTGCAACATAGTATTGTAACCACACTGCTATAGACGGTAAAAGCTATCCAGAGGATATTTTTTAGAGGATTGTAATGGGTGGCAGAAAGGATCACTAGCACAGACCTACCCTCTATAGAGAGCCTTTACATTATGAGTTGGTGCCACAAGAAGGCTCAAAACATCACCAAAGAGCCCTGCCTTCGCACTGTTCTCTCCTCTCCAGCATACTTGGAGATACCTCAGCCTTAAAAACAGGTTCAGCATTTACAACAATGACATACGGCATCTGAATATATATATATATATATATATATATATATATATATATATATATATATGCACCATGTAGTAGCTCCAAGAACTGCACCACAATCAATCTCTGTGCTTTAATGTCTGAACAAATGTTGTTTTGTTTTGTTTACGGTCCCTTTATCGGTGAATTATGACAAATAAATTACAAATGCAAATTCCAATGTATTTATCACAAATGGCAAATTACCTTGAAACTTGAAAATAATTTGTATAAAATGGAAACATTAAATTAAAGTATTTTATTACCAGTCCTATGTTTTCATATATTTAAGCTTAACCAATGGAATTGGTTGGAATTGGAAGTGAAGTGGAAAAAAAAAACATGTTCAAATGTTATTGAAAAAAACAATAAAAAAAATCAAATTCATTGATTTAAATGAACATGTTAATAGAATATGAAATATAAAACCATGTGTCATAAAATGGAAATACTATTAAAATGTCTTTGAATCTTCATAAATATCCTTGATTTTGTGGATAAAGGTCACATCCCAACAGCACAGAAATGAATGCGCTAGACTGGTATATGCTGTTTACAGTGTACATGTATATGTACTGTATAACAGTTTAATATAGACCATGGTGTCTACATATTAAATGAACTATAAAACTAAATGGGAATGGCCAGGAACTCATAAAACTAAGATGAAACTAAGAATGAAACCTTGAAATAGTACAGAAAGTAAACCTAATAAAAAAAACTAACTACATAAATAACCTTATTACCTTGTTAATTTTTTATCATTGAAAAAGGGGCCAAATTAAGGAGGATTACTGAAGAGGGGCAAACAAAGAAACAATTAGCCCCATTCAAAAAGTGTGGTCAAAGGATACAAAAAATATTGACATAAACAAAGGTAGTCTGCACTAGTTACTCAGTAATAGTAAGGCGTTTTTGTAATTTTTCAGCTGTCTTAATCAGCGTGGTACATAAAAATTAACAAACAAATTGTTTATGTAATGAAGTTGGCATAGGTAATAACCATAATTGAATTTATAGGACCAATCAACAACAATTCGAATACATTTGAATGTGGCCCACTTTATTCATTTCAATCAAAAAGAATATGACAGGCACTGAAACAAAAACAAAAGCTACAAACTTAACATGAACCTTCTTACCTGGAGCCAAATACAGTCCTGGTTGCCGACTCTGTTGTGTTACCACTTTTGCCCGTAAGGTGGTCTGCACCCTCCCCATTCTCTCCCCATAGACGGGAAACCCGCTGGGTTGGTGTTATGGGCACCTCCCCAGGTGGTGGAGGCGTGATGGTGGTAGTGCCACTGAAGGACCTGGAGGTGCCATATGGTGTTTTTCCTGTATCCCTGCTGTTCGCATGCAGAAGCATGTTGTGCACTAGGGGCTTGCCACTTTTGCTGGATTTGCTGATGGATGTGGACATGGGGAAAGACTGACTATCCAAGTAGACAATGCAGGTGTCCAAAGCCTCCCCTCCCTCTGAGGACAGAGTGGAGATAGATGACACGGTGGACACAGTACTGGTGTTCTCCATCTGGGGGTCTCCACTAGATCTGCTGTCTACCTCCTCGATCCCGGAATAGCTGACTGGCTCGTAGCCCTCGCGGCTAATGGAAGCAGGGAAACTGGGAGGCATGCAGTTGGTCAGTACAGCTGGAATGCGCTTGATTTCATTCTGTCCGTTGAAGAATTGTCGCGCTGCAGAGGTAGAGACCCCTGATGTGCCCTGAGCTTGCTTGAGCAGTTCTGCAATGGCTTGGGTCTGTTCACCGGCTGAAACGGACGAGGGATTCTTTGACTGCTTAAGAAACCCTGTGATGGCGTTCCCCTGGTCCTCAGGAATATCAAAGCTGTTGGCGAACTCCAACGGTGGAGGGAGAGGCTCAGGGAATAGCTCCTCTTCTGGAATGTCCACTGATGCAAGAGGAGGAGGAGGGATCATACCAAACGGCAGTTTGACTGGCTCCTCTGCTAAACTAATGGAGATGATGGTTTTAATGGTAGGGGGCGCTGTGTGAGGGTTCGGAGGCGCAGGAGCGGGTATGCACTGGTTGGGGTCTCTTAATTCACTGGGCGTGCTGTCTGCTATGCCTCGTTCGCCCCGCCCTTCCCTTCTGAGGCCACCTGAGTCTGGGCGCACTCTCTCAGTGGTGTGGACCATAAGGAGACCTGCCGATTTCTGTTGCAATGTGTCTACAATGTCGAACAGCATATTCTTCTCCTGCTCCTCCTCGCGTCTCTTCTCCTCTTTGGCCAAAGGGGGCTTGTATTTGGTTTCTGTAATTTGCCTGGGGAAATATTTCAATTAAATTAGAATTCAATTGTTAAAGGGTTTTATTTGACTCTATTTTCAAAACAGACTTTCTTTAATTACAGAGTTGCACAGTAATAGCTCAAATCAATGAAAAAAAAACTGGTATGTATCGAAACGGGAGGACTTGCAACACTGCAGAAAAATATTTTTTTTTGATTATCGAGTAATTTTTTTCAGCAGAACACATCCTTTTTTTTTTACATTCGTAGCTGCGATCTCATTGTGGTAAAGAATGTGTGTGCCATTTGTCAACCCAGGCCTTATTCAAATGAAACTGCCACAACCTCGCTGAACAATTTTCCACTCTGCTGTAGCTTCTGTAGGTCAGACATTTAAGCCTTAAAGACACTCAATCTCAGTTACAACAATAAGAAGATCACAAAACAGATTTATATGGATACAAAAAATACAAACCGTGTATTTTTTAATTTATTTAAGGGATTTATTGATGCCCTTGTACTTCTGCAAAACAGTGTTTTTGGCTACAATCGGAAACTGGAAAAAGGAATTTGCAGCGCTTAATTTTTGTTACAGGTGAAGGTAAGCTATTGTAGTGAACCTTACGCTTTGGATGTACTAGGGAAATTGAAAAAGGTAGCTCGAAATAAAACGTGATATTGCTGTTATTCAAAACATTCCCTTTTTCAAAAAATACATTTAAAATGTTTTTTTGAGGCTCCAAACGTTGCCCCACTGAACTGCATTCAAGTTAATAGTTTCAGCAGAGCTGTAAGTTTCTCAACAGTAAAGCATTCAGCCAGGTTTGTGCGATGAACATTATAAATGATGGGGATCAATAATTTAATAAGAACTGGGTTGAAAAATAGCAAAGCTTACTGAGCTGGAATTACAGCTGCCCTTGGAAAAAACAAGATTGGAATTGCTGAAAAATAAAATAATAATAATAATGAAAATAACAACAACTTGATCATTTAAAAAACAAACATTTTTGGGTCATTTTAATTTGAGTTAGTATAATATGTCACAGACACAGATTAAAATGTGCGAAGGGTATTCATCAGCGCTCTGCAATTATTTTTTTAATAGTTGTATGTAGTATTATAAGTAAATAATATACTAGTGTGCCATTTTGGATGTATGCCATTTTGGGAGCAGCACAGATCTTACAGAGCTTTATTTCTCTATGTAATTAGGACCTGGCTTCGTGTGCACCCAGATACACACCACTGGCAATACCAGACCAAGTTTTCTCAGGGAATGAGAAAAACAAAACATTAAATTCATTTTACATGTATACATGTATGTGTTGTGTGATAAGTGAAATGCAAAGCACCTAATACAATTTTTGTTGGTGCTTTTTTATACTCTACATTATAAATAATTTTCCTTTTGACGTGAACAGAATGACTGCTTTTGTCCAATGTCCAACATTAGACTAGATGCAAATATTACATTTCCAGTGGAAGTGAATGGAACTGATTTAATTTTTGTAACTTTATGCACTTCTATTTATATATATATATATATATATATATATATATATATATATATATATATATATATATATGCTTGAAATCAAGTGAAATCAGGCCCCCAACAGAAGGCAGTCCAGGTAAAGGACGCACAGGGTATCATATTAAACTCCAAGGATGAATGCATCAGCCGCTGGAAGGAGCACTTCAGTAACCTTCTGCATCACCCCGCACCCCAAACCGACCCCACTCTCACCATTTCATCTGAAAATGCCAGCCCAAATGACAACTGCAGCATAGACCCCGTCACAAAAGTAGAGGTCATGCAAGCTCTGACCAAACTGAGAAATGACAGAGCCCCTGGTATCTGCAACATCACACTGAAATGATGAAATTGGGCGGTGACAACACCATTGACTGGCTCACCGAAATCATCAATCATGTCTGGATAACTCAGCATGCCCCGGAAGACTGGACCAGGGGTATCATCCTCCCCTTCTGGAAACATAAGGATGATAAAATGGTCTGCAGCAACCACAGAGGCATCACACTCCTGTCTATCCAGGCAAGATCTTCACCCGCATACTTCTCACCCGGGCCCTTCCAGCCATTAGAAGTGAAGGACGCCCCCAACAGGCGGGCTTCATGCCAAACCGCACCACAACGGACCAGATCTCTGCCCTCCGCCTCATCATTGAGAAGGTACACGAGTTCCGCCAAAACAGACACCTCTACATTGCCTTTCTTGATCTTAAGGCAGCTTTTGACACCGTGGACCACTCCTCCCTCTGGAAGATCCTCACCATCCTTGGAGCTCCAAGAAAGATTACCTCTCTCTTCCAAAAGCTCTACCGCGATGCTGAAAGCTGTGTGCGTGTCAATGGCACAAACTCTACCTTTCCACTCTTGGCCAGCTAAAAGAAGCCTTGGAAACCTACCAAGAGAAGGCCAACAAATTGGGTCTGAAGGTCAGTTGGCCCAAACAAAATTAATGCACATTGGAGGTGCCGCCCTCCCTCCGCTGCATATCAGTGGAGAGGAGGTTGAGTTTGTGACCTCCTTCACCTACCTCGGGTCCATCATCACCAACGATGGCAACATTTCACCAGAAGTAAACCGGAGACGTGCCCTGGCAGCCAGTGCCATGAAAACACTTTGGAAGCCTCTGTGGAGACACCACTCCATATCAAGAGCGACCAAACTAAGGATTTATAACACCTCAGTCCTCTCCATCCTCCTCTACGGAGCAGAAACCTGGCCTCTACTCAAGACCCTGGCTGCCAGAATCGATGGCTTTGACACCAGAGCACTGCGCTCAATAGAGGGGATAAAATGGCAAGATAGTGTTTCCAACATCATGTTGCCTGCACCCTGCGTCCCACCTGGCAGCACAGCGTCGGATGCGCTGGTATGGCCATTTCAAAAGGCTCCCCTCGGATCACCCTACTCACGCTATCCTCCACTTCCAACCCAAAGCTGCCGGCTGGAAACGCCCCCGCACCCGATGGATTGATGCCGTCACTAGGGACCTACACCAAATGGACCTGTCGCTTGCTGAAACCGAGTCCCTAGCACTGGACCGACCCAAATGGAGAAGATTGGTGAAACTGATTGGCTCTCTGCATGGTGTCGCCCTCATCGCCGAGCAAGAGACCTGATGATGATGATGACACAAAAAAAGTAGGACCAAATACAACCATCAAAAATATGAGATTTAGGAAATGTATCTAAACACTTAAAACACCTAAAATCTGGATACAGAAGGTTCCAAATGATCAAAATCTAACAATTTATTTTCTCTGGAGAGAGCAGAAATGACCATCTTGGATGTCTACCTGCTCAAATGCACATGGGTCACTATATCCAAAGGTTACTAAGTTGGCTTGACAAAGCCAACTTGCTGTTATTGTTAATCTTCTTATTATTATTATGTTGGCTTGACAAAGCCAATTTACTGTTATTGTTAATCTTCAGTTGGCTTGACAAAGAAAGCCAACATGTTATTGTTAATCTTCTTCTTATTATTATTATATTTTATTCTGCACCTTTTTTCTGAAAACTCGTCCTATAGCTTTGAAGCTACCAGCTTCAAAATGACTGGGCATCTTCAGGGTATGCCCATGTGTGTTCCTTGTCCTTTGTGTATGGATAGCTGACTTCTACCCTTTCTTTCATTTGTTTTTTGATCCATTTTTTCCACTTATAATGGGCCATTTTTGCAACTGCTCTTACTCCCACACTTTTAAAGCTAGAAACACAGAAGTTGCTGTGCAGTTTTATAATGGGTCAGATTATTGACTTAAATACATTTTCAGAAGTCCTCATACTCCCACAATTTAAATGCTAGAGCCTCCCAACTTGCTATGCTGCTTCAGACTGTGCTAAAAGATGAATATTGTTCAGGAAAGGGTAAGTCAATAAGTCATAAGTCAATCAATTAAGCCCTGTCTCCCTGCCTGATTGGTTGATCTTTGTACCTTCATAACTACTGAACCATTTGTCATAGAGAGTTGGGTTGTTAGACCAAGTAGATGTTGCATATCAATTGGTGGAGCCCCTCCCCCTCTCCTGATTGGCCAATCTTTATTCCTTCAACTATTTAAGCATTTGTCATAAAGAGTTGGGGGTTGAATTGTTGGACTAAGTAGATGTCATCACATATCATTTGGAGGAGCCCCGCTCCTTTCCTTGATTGGTCGATCTTTTAAACAATTTAACTGTTTGTCGTACACAGTTGTGGGACAGCTTGTTGGAAATGTTAACATATTTCTGTCAATTACAGCTTGGCTTTGTCAAGCCAACTTAAAGTTTGTTCACAAACTTTACATTGTGGTTTATTTTGAAGTTTCACCCAATGCAGGCCCTAGTCACAAAAGAATGTAGCTTTGCTATTGGTTGTCTCCACAATTTCATCCGGCAAAAACGTTGAACACCATATCAATCTTATTGAAGTTTTCTTTTGCTAGAGCCAGCCTGTTTTCCCTGACCAGATCGTTGTGTCTCTGCATAGACAAGAAGTCAATCTTTATCAAGCTGACAGGCAATGTTTAGACAGTTTGATGCCATTACCAATTTGACTTAGACTGCATTCTAGTTTTTTAATTTTTCTGGTAAATGTTTCATATGTTTTATAAAACAAGAACCTGTATTTTTGAGTAAGTAGCCCACTTGGTTCATATAGATGCTAATGCCAACTACTCTGTTCAAAATTCGGCCACTCCATCACTCTCACAAAACTGTTTCTAGTAAACCAACTGCCAAACTGCAACAGACAGACAGACTGAAATTAAGTCAAAACTCTTGATTCACTGATTCAATGCCATCTTTTCATCACTAATCAGGGGTGTCACTGTGTTATTGATGTCATTTACACAACAATTGCTGTAATAAACTGACATGCAGATGCACCAAGGTGCAATCTGCACCTTGGGGCTGATAATCATTTTCACCAAAATTTTGAATAATTTGTTTTGAGGTAGTTATTGACCTGGAATAAGGACATATGTACTATACAAGGATATTTTATTGTTATTAAAGTTATGTGGTGCAAGTTAATACATTTGAAAGTACTACTTCTAAGCTTGGTGAGAATAGTGATCTTGTGAGTCTTCTCCTCTGCTTACCTGCGAAGGGCACCCCTTGGTCCCATGCGGGATAATGTTGTCACTATGTTGCTGGCAAATCCCACCTCCACCCCAGACCTGGTGAATTTTGTGTCTATGAACAATGGCTTGTTGAGGTCCGCTTTGTGTGAGTCGCTTTTTAGAGGCAGTGGCTGATTTTGCTCTCTCATTGCCTGGTCCCTCGCAGCCAGCGCCAAGGCCAAAGGAGAATTGGGGTCAAGAGGTTTGCCTGTGACCGGGTGGACATAGTGTCCCTGTCCGGTGGAGGATGAGGACGGTGATGATGGAGATGACAACGATGATACATAGGCTTTGGCAGGCAAGCTGAGCGGGCTAATGTGGTGGTGATGATGATGGTGGTGATGGAGGCCTGTTCTCGTGTTGACGAGTTCTCCGACGATGGTTGGGTCAGGACTATTAAAGTTATTATTATGAATGTTGTTAGCACCTCCCACCCCTGCTGAGCCTGGGATGTTGAGTAAGGAGGGAGGTGGGGCCACAAGCTGCTGTAAGCGCTCGTTGCTGCTGAACATGCCTTCATCAATGGACTTTGAATGCCGTAGCCTGGGCAAAGGAGAATGAGGGGTGTCTTCATCTGCTAGGTCCGTTGATCTGAATGACACAGAATGGCGGTGGTCCACAAGTCTCCTCTCTCTCATTGCACTTGACATGGGTGGAAGAAAGACGCTGCTAGGGCTTTTGGTGTCATCCGGTCCCAGCTGGCCTGAAAGTACAAAGGATTGAACATTATTTGTGAAGCTGAGTAAAAGCCTCAATGACATCAATGTTAATAATAATTCCATACTATAATTAAGAGGATGTTAATTTAGAACCCTTGTGCTGATAATTGGGGGTCTACACCCAGAACTTTACACACTTCACACACAATGTCCCTACCTCAGGTACCTCAGGCAGTGCCGGCATATCTCCATAAACCCAACTCAACTCAATGAAATTGCTTAGTGGGCTAATCAAGCTGCGACAACCAATATGAGTGACAACATCAGTTTTTTCAGTGAGGTTATCGAGTGAGCATTTTTTTAAATTAGGCCCACGCCACCTCCAGAAGGCTCAACAGTGATTTCTGGCATGCCAGAATCACCCCTAGACCATCCATACCCATGTCCAGTGTAAGTACATACCATCATTTTGTCAGACTACAACCGCACTGTTGAACTGCTCGGCAAAGGAAGTTTAATGGCACTGCTCATTGGATCAATACTTTTAGACATCTTAAAGGTCCCCTTGAATGTTGATGTTCTTGCAGCTGCCTTGGATAATATCCACAGTCAGTACCATATCTGTGACAAGGTCGTAACCGTTCTAGGAATTTGAGGGAAAGGGTAGGGTGACTGAGGAGTCAGAGGTGATAGCTGACCCTGAGGCTGGAGAACCTGATAAAGTAAAGGAATTACAGCACCAAGACACATATCCAATTTGGTTTGGAATATCAGCTCCCAAAGCATCAACAATGTGCTCGTCATGTTTTAAACTTTGTAAACTGGATACAGCTTTCTGCTTTTGCCAAATGTCACACGGTGGAACTGATCTCCCACGGCCGCTGAGTGGTCGATTGCCATTTGCAGTTCATAAGACCAAACCCAACAGGATGGAATTTACTATTCTGGGCTTTGGAAAGCACGCCTAGTCCTGCAGGAAGGAGAGGTCAATCACAAGGTATGTGCAGTGTTTATGTTATTGTGTTGCGCGTGAAAATCCCAGGAGATCAGCAGTTTCTCAAACCATCCTGTCTGGCACCAAGAAACTTCCAATCATACCAGTCAGTAAGGCTACTTTCACACAGCAGGCCTTAGTGCTCAATTCCGATTTATTGCTCAGATCCAATTTTTTTGTTTGGCTGTTCACATTGTTTTTTAAATGTGGCCCAAATCCGATTCCACTGTGAACGGGTCACGGTACTGAACTGACCCGCATGCGCAGAAGTAACAAAGATGTCACATGCAGGACGTTGTCGTACGGACATAAACATGGCAGGCAAATGCACAGTAGTTGACAGGCAGTTTTGTACCTTGGCTCAAGCTTACGGATGAAATCAATCACACACACACACACACACACACACACACACACACACACACAGTCTATTTCTCTATTATTTATTTTCCCACCCCGCACTGTATTCGCTGCTTAACGGTGGTGGGCAGCCGCGTGGGGGCGGCCGGGGTGTGCCTCACTCGGCTTGCCGGTCCCTGATTTTAGGGGCTAAATTTATCGCTGCGCTGACATGCTCTAGAGTGATAAAAGTTGCATTAATTCCGATTTGACTGTTCAGACTAAGGTTGTAGCCTTAGGAATGTAGCCTTAGTTCACATTTCTTTCCCATTCTGATGTTTGGTCTTGTCTGCATGCTTTTATGCAAAGAGTTGGTGGCACATGTTTGGTTTACTAGATACTTACTCTTTTTTTTCTTTTCTCTCTTACTAGATATTTACATTAACAAGCATCACAGCTTAGCATGTACTTTAACATGTACTTTGACATACCATTTCCCGTTGGCTTGAATGAGTTTTAATCATTATAGTGTGTAATATAAATACTCTTAATATAAATATCACTTCATCTCTAGGGCTGAACTCAGCTGAGATTCCTGGTGGAGTAAACTTCTCAGATGAAGCCTTGGCTTGTTGCATTTAATGCCATTGCCCTGGCAGTGCGCTGAAAACAACAAGGGATGCCTGCTAACTTTATTCAGTAGGAGATGGAAAAATGCCTGAAGGAAATGAAAGAATACGATCCAATTTTGGTGGACCCTGACCTAATTGCTCCAGCCGTCCTATGACTTCATGGATGGCCAACCGTCTCATCAAAAGAGGTATGAGATGCAAGAAATATTATATTGATTACACGTAATTATGATTTTACTCTCAGAATACTTTACTCACAGAGGCTTCCTTTGTTGCATGCCTTGGCTTTATGCTTTGACTCTCAACACCAAGGAAAATAAACTCACAGACATGAAAAAAGTCTAAAAGTATGGGTTTCTAGACTTGCCAGTGCTCACTGTAAATTAGGGATGGAGGCAGGTGGTGGAGCTGGTGGTGGTGGGGGGGGGTTAATAAATGAGAAGAATATTGAAATGTTCCTGCGGTGGATGGGGTGGCATAAGTAGCCACACCTGATGCTCATTGGTTGGGCTAACGAGCATCGGTTTCAAAAGCCTCGTCCACACGCTCAGTCAGATGGGAGCCCTCTGTCATGATGTGTTCCATCTGCTCCTGGCTATGCCACCTAGCCTCATCTCTACAATAACCTGGTGTTATCAACCCCCCATTGTCTGTGTCTCTGTGCCGGAGGTCCCTGAAAACGCCACTTGGGTGGTGTATCTGCCACAATGGCACCTGAGCAGGGACTCTCCGGCACGGGGAAGGGACCCAAAAGGGCCGCCCAAAGACACCCTGGAGCCACCAGTGGTTCGACGGGTGGCCCCCAGCAACAACCCTCTCCCAACTGGCAGCAGCAGCACCTAGGGGGTCTGGCAAGGCACTGGGGAAGCAGCGCAGCAACCACCACAGGTAACCGCTGACAGCTAGCTTCTCTGCCCAGCAGCCACCCCCAGGACCATCCAGCAGCCAGGCCTCCCCTCAAAGCAGTCCCTGCAGCAGCCAAGTCTAGCCTCGTCGTCACCAGCAGCCTGAGCCCCACGCTCCAGGAGGGGGGAGTCTGTTGGCGCCATGGTGGAAGGAGGCCGGTAGCTTGTGCTGCTCCGGGGAGCTCGGATCCTCTGGAAGGGGACATGTAAATCTTTTTTGTATGAGGTTTAGCAACCCTGTCTGAGTCCGTAGTTTCAGGTCTAGTAACCCTATGTCAGTCTGTTTCAAACTTTTTTCATTTTTGTTCTCTGCTTGGTGTGGGGGGCAGTAGGCCTCAGTTTGGTGTTGGAGGTATGGGGTGGCGTAAGTAGCCACACCTGATGCTCGTTGGTTTGGCTAACAAGCATCAGGTTTCAAAACCCTGTCTGCACACTCAGTCAGGATGGGAGCCCTGTGTCATGACATGTTCCATCTGCTCCTGGCTAATTCCACCTAGCTGCCTCTCTACAATAAACTGGTGTTATCAAACCTCCGTTGTCTGTCACTGTGCTGGAGGTCCCTGAAAATGCCGCTTGGTATGGTGGTGACTCTGCCACTGATCCAAAGCGTATAGGCTATTTGTGTATGGAGCGATATATAGACACCGACCAGTATGCTACATACAGTGCAGTGGGGACTATGTGACTCAGTGAGGACCCCTGGTGAACTCAGCATTGACAGGCTTGCAGGAAGAAACTTAATGTTTTATGAATTAGCAACTCAACACGTTTCCATAGACATACATTGAACTTTGTATTGAATTTCCAAAATGAGGGGTCTCTTTTTTTTTACCTGGTAGATTGTGGGCTCTGATCTCCACTTCCATACTGCTCCCTTGGCCGCTCTTGCCACTGCTGGAAGTGGACGGCTCCTTGATGATGATGGTGGGGATGGGAATGGAACACACCTTCTCTGGACTATCCTCAATTTTAGACTGCTTCACCAACATCCCCTTCCTCCTGTCCGACCGGCAATATTATTTTTTTTAATGGGGGTACGCGGGGAAAAGAGCAAGTTCCGGAATCAACGTAAGCACAGGGGGAGAAGTAGAGTGAAGCGGCAAAAAGCAGGACGGAGAGATAATTGAAAGATAAATAAGGACAGGAAGGTACTCAGGAATGGGTGGAATACAGCAGGACAGACACACAGACAAGTAAAGAATAAAACACCAGCCACTAATATCTGTACGGCCAGTTTACCAGATGGAAAGACACATTGAATGTACAAAAACAGTATATGACTCACTGTTACATTACACAAAATTATTGTTCCAAAAATGCTAATTATGGTGTAATTAGGGCTGGGTATTGAAATTCAAAATAAATACTATTTAGCTAGCTCTATATTAGCAGACCCGCCAACCTTGGGAAAATATTTTCAGTACCATAATAGTGTAACAGGGAATCTCTGTGGTGTTACTGCAGCTAAATTACTCCATAAGTTATCACATAGTAGCCGTCTCATAACAACACTAATCACATCCTATGCGAGCTACTATGCTTACTGAATATAGTAATTCATCTCATTAGGATATATATCCCTTGAAATGCATCATCTTGTAAAGTTATCGGAGATGGTTACCAACTAGAGATGCTGTTCTGATTTTTTTCAAGTCTGACCTGCAGATTCCGACTGCCGATCTGCTGTAGGTCAGTGACAAATACATCTCGTGATCTGATCACACTCATGTGATAAGACAGCTGCACATACAGACTATTGCTGCAATTTTCAGTTACCACAATAGTGAGATTGCTAATTTTTAAACTTTATTATTGTTCATTATTCACTCGGGAACAATAATAGAACATGAAACTGTCACTGAGTTCCAACTGAATATGGGACTGTCACCAGGTTTCAGTATAATTCAACCTGGAACTCTCACTGAGCTTCAGTAGGACACAGCATATAACTCACATGGAAATGTCCAGTTCAAACTTCAAATTAAAGTCTCTTTCACTTTAAGTGCAAATATGTGACCCACTCCAGCAAAACCCGCTGTCTCGCGCATTTTCTAAAATCAACAGGAGCAGCCAAATAAGTTGAAAAAAACCTTTCTTGAAGGAAAATTAGATTTTTCCAGATTCGTGTTCCTTTGTGGGTTATCTCTCAACGTGTTTTCAAAACCAAGTTTGATTTATAAATAGTAGAAAAGAAAATGAAAAAATGTTAACCCGTGGAGTTAAATATTTCCAGTAGAATACATTGGGAAACGCAGTTCATTTACCGAGACGCTAAATAGCGCTGAACAACGCCGATCGATCGTTTCCTTTAGAGTGAGCTTCCAGGTGAAGATCATTCATCCACATTTCATGTGATGTGAAGTCACAATGTGAAACTGTTTTGATAGAGTTCAACCTTTAAATCGTACTACTTTTACACACACACGGAGACATCATTGTGGAGGGGGCAGATCGAGTAGTGCTGTGGTTTAATTAGTAACCTTTTATGATTAAATCTAGTCACCCCACATGAAAAACCCTCTACATGTTATACAAAAATCGATGCAAGAACAGCCCCACTTAATACCAAATATAATATGAAAGTTTCCTTTAAAAAATAGAATACCCTGTAAACCACCAGATGGAGCCACGGAGGACACCACCAGCCCCAAACTGAACAGTCAACATATTTTGGAAAATAGTACACTCTGTAAACCACCAGATGGAGCCGCGGAGGAAACCATCTCCTGAGGTCATGTAAGGGACAAGATCCTAACTGAACCGTCAGCATATATCAGTCTTTTTGTTTTTTTATTTTGGCAGCCGATAGAAAACTACAAATGAGCGGCATCTTCAAAAGAAGAATGGTTGTAGCTATGAAGGCTGTGATTGGCTAGCTGAGAAGCGACATCAGAGAACAGCTTAACAAAGAAACAAGACTACGACTGACTAAAAATATATTTCTGATATTTCTTGACATAAAAAGAGGTGAGATATGTAAACAAGCAAACCCCTCATCACGACTATAAAAGATATGACAAAAAAGGGATAAATCAGTTCAGATTTCGCGAAAAACCAACTCCAAGTTTCGTTGCCGTGTCTGTACTTATTTGATACACAATAAAACCTGTACGCATCAGCTTCTGCTTTGTTCCAGTGATTTTTTCCAAGTTTTGAAGGTCGCAGGAAGATAGAAACACTTCGCCGAGACCGAGTGTTTTTCAAACCTTGGGCTGAGCTTTTTTAATGAGCCTGAGATGCAGGCTCTCCTACACAGGCCTTGGCAGAAAATCTTCTCAACGACAATAATTCACAGATTTTGGCTAAAATCTTTTTCGACCATAATAACCTACAGGTCTTGACCTGAATCTTTTTGACTACGATAAAATCACACCTTTCGGCCCAAATTATTCAAGCCACAACAATTTGACGAGCACCAGCCAGGAGAATGACGACAAAAATGGAGACCCGGAGACCTGGTGGGGAGCAGACCTGCATACTCAGACACAACCGGCCGGGAAAAATAAATAAATATATATATATAGATATAGATATAGATATAGATATTTATTTATTTATTTATTTTTTGAGGTAGGAAGAGCCTTTTCTCTTTCTGCTAATTAAATTCTTCTGTGTATGAGTGCAGGAGCTCCACCCAGGTCATAGGGAATCAGAAAAGTCTCTACTCAAAACGAAGCTAGACGACTGACCTTGCAAAATTAAATCAAAAATACTAGGACTGTGTGTGTTCTATGACGCATGCGCAAGATGGCGGTGCCCTGTTGGCTGCGGCCACTCCAGCTTCCGATAGCGATGTGCGTTTTATGTTAAATGTGTTGTCTGTACCGTCACAGTCATGTACGAAAATAGTCTACAACAGAAGCTCATTACTCGGACTACGAAACTCCAACATTTCAAAACATCTTTCTGGAGTTACGCTGGCTTTGGAACCCGAAGAACTCGAGGAGCTAGGCATTCTACAGTGGCAGGACCCAGGGGTCAGCAAGGTAGCGGACTCCCTTCCCAACACTGGTCGACACCGGAGGCGGCGCAAGCGGTCTGTGAGACCCAGCAAGCATCGTAAGCGGTGTGCTAGACCCAGCAAGCACGGAACTTGAGTGGGCATCAGCGCCAGGCTAAAAGCCAACCCTTACAGACCTGCACTTCCCTCTATCCTGCTATCCAACGTTCGCTCGCTGGAAAACAGAATGGACTACCTCAGATTGGATCTAACCACGCAAAGTAAGGTGAGTGACTGCAGCGCCATCATCCTCACTGAGACGTGGCTTAATCAGAATGTTCCGGACAATACCATTCAAGTGGATGGACTAACAACGTTCCGGGCGGACAGGAGCCATGCTCTCAGCGGAAAAACTCAGGGAGGTTGTGTATGTATTCTCATCAATAACAACTGGTGCACTCACGCCGAAATTGTCTTAAGTCACTGTTCTCCGGATATAGAATTTCTAACAGTTAAATGCCGACCATTCTACATGCCCAGAGAATTCACAGCCATCTACATCACAGCTGTTTACATTCCACCCAGTGCGATAACTAAGGACGCACTGTCTACACTGTATCAATCTCTGAGCTCAATGCAGAACTCTAATCCAGACTCTGTCTATATAATCGCTGGTGATTTCAATAAGGCCAAATTGAAGACAGTACTTCCACATTACCACAAACATGTGAACTTTGCGACCAGGGGAGAGAACATTCTTGACCAGGTATACACCAACATTAAACAGGCATTCAGAGCTGTTCCCCACCCGCACCTGGGGAACCCGGACCATCTCTCTGTTATGCTAATGCCATCTTACAAACCACTTATTACAGTGAGTAAGCCGTCTGTGAAGCAGATCAGAGCATGGCCAGAAGGCACAACCTCAGCTCTCCAAGACTGTTTTGAATGCACAGTTTGGCCTGTATTTAGGGAGGCTGCCACTACCAACCATCATGTCAACCTAATGGAATATACTGAGTCTGTGACAGGCTGTATACACAAATGCACGGACGATGTGGCCGTCATCAAAAACATCACTACAAGAGCCAATGACAAACCCTGGTTCACCAGGGAGGTACATTCTTCAGCCGGTTTGAGGAAAACAACACCACCACACCAACAAATCCCGGACCTGCCCGGACAATGTAACACTTCACCTGGACCCTGCTGATGTGCAGAAGACCCTACTCAAGGTGAACCCCAGAAAAGCTGCAGGTCCTGACAACATACCGGGGCGTGTGTTCAGAGACTGTGCTGACCAACTTACAGATGTTCTCACGGATATCTACAACACCTCTCTGAGCAAAGCCATCATACCAGCATGCTTTAAAGCCACATCATACCACTACCCAAGAAATCCCCAGCCTCAACACTGAACGACTACCGACCCATAGCACTCACGCCCATCATGATGAAGTGCCTTGAAAGATTGGTCAAGGCCCACATAACATCCAGTCTCCCCACTACACTTGATCCATTCCAGTTTGCATACCGTCCCAATCGCTCCACTGATGATGCCATAGCAACAGCACTCCACCTATGCCTGGCTCATCTCGAAAACAAAAACAGTTACGTGCGGATACTGTTCATTGACTTCAGTTCTGCCTTCAACACAGTCATCCTCCAACACCTGGTTAATAAACTCAGCGAAATAGGCATCAGCACCCCACTCTGCAACTGGCTACAGGATTTCCTTACTGATAGACCACAGACAGTAAGGGTTGGCAAAAACTCCTCAGAGACCATCACTGTGAACACTGGAGTCCCCCAAGGATGTGTGTTGTCCCCTCTGCTGTTCACACTGGCGACGCATGACTGTTGTGCCAGATACAACTCAAACCACTTCATTAAGTTTGCAGATGACACAACAGTTGTGGGCCTCATCAGTGACGACAACGACTCAGTCCTCAGAGAGGAGGTACATCAACTCATCAACTGGTGTGACAACAATAATCTACATCTCAATGCAAACAAGACAAACAAAATAACTGTGGACTTCAGAAAGAAACACACACCACACATCCCACTCACCATCAATGGCAGTGCAGTGGAGTCTGTGAAGAGCACCAAGTTCCTGGGGGTGCACATCAGAGACGACCTGACATGGTCAATCAACACCACCTCCCTAGTAAAGAAGGCACAGCAACGCCTCTACTTCCTTCGCCGGATGAGCAGAGCTGACCTCCCCCCTTCTGCCCTCACCACCTTCTACAGGGGAGCTATTGAGAGCATTCTTACCAGCAGCCTCTCAGTCTGTTATGGCAGCTGCTCTGCTGCTGACCAGAAAGCCCTACAAAGAGTGGTGAGAACAGCAGAGAAGATCACCAAAACAGCACAACAATCCATCCAGGACCTGTGTACCCGTCTCACTGCCGCAAGAGAGCCACTAATATCATCAAGGACCACACCCACCCAGCACACAAACTGTTCACCCTCCAACCTTCTGCCAAGCGGTACCGCAGCATGCGGTGCAATACCACCAGATTCAGGAACAGCTTTTTTCCAAAGGCCATCAGACTACTAAACTCACCAAACACGACATGAACACAACACCCACAAAGACCAACTGACTGCACAATATTTAAATTTTTACAATACATATGTATCCTCTTGGTATACATATGTATCCTCTTGCTGATAGGTTTGTACTGCACCTTATTACCTTAATAAGATACCTCATTTGACTTCTTGAGTATATTAAGACTAACCTTAGTCTTGTTGTGTTGTTGTGTCTATTGTTGTTGTCTTTTTGCACTTTGATGTTATATGTTGTGTGTTACAAATATTACTTGCACATTTGGAGTATGGGGAAACGCAATTTTGATCCTCTGTGTAATTACGTGTTGCATGGTACGATTGCCAATAAAGTACACTTTGAACTTTGAACTTTGAACTTGAACTAGTGTAATTATAAAACAATACCTAAACAGAAACTGATACGAATAACCTGTATGAATGCGTAGTATAACAGTCCATGGTGTGGAAAGGAATGAGTGAGTCTGTTGAATGCCGCTATAATTGGTTGATGTGTTGTAAATTTAACTACGATGATTTAGACTCATGAGTACAATTATTAGGGGGACTTTCGTGTTGTCTGTCTGTCATCTGTTTTTGTGGAAAACAGTGTTTTGTCTATTGTATATAACCGGTTGTGTTGTTCTATCTCGTGTATGTGTGTCTATCCGTCGTAAACTGTCTTTTGTTTAATTTTGATTCCATGAATGTGTATGGGCGAATGTAATATCAAGTGGTGTAACTGATTGTGATATACAGAATATCTGTTTAATGTTTTGACATCATAACCCTTCCATTCCATCTCCCTATTTGCATTATTTACGTTAATGTACTTGATCCCATCTCTATAGGAAAATGTTGGAACCAACACAGCCGACAAAGCCTCCATACCTCATATTGCTCTCGTCTAATGATGGTTGTTTCCCCCCTCCAGATGAGGACACAGGATTCCTCACTAATCTTATTTTTTCTCCACTCACAGGCATTCCGCTCTGTAATTTTGTTGTGGCAAACAAAAGTTTGTAGTGGCAGAGCTATTTGGTAACGTGTGATCCCCAGGGAGAGCCATCTCTCCCCCGCTAGTTTCTCCATTGCTTTGCTTGTTTTGAAATATGCTCAACCCAGTTTCCTTCCTGCCATTAGTGATGATGGGAAATCAAGGACGATCACATGGCGTGACCAGGGTCCCCGTATGAAACCGGGAGACACATGCGGTTAGGTCTGTCTTCTTTCAACAAAAGCAACATACAAATTACACGACGTAAACCAGTAGTGATCAGATTGTTCAGTGACTATTCATCACTTTAACATTTTATGTAATTAATGGATTATGTAGACAAGATTATGTTCAGGTAACATTCAAGAAATATATTCTAGGAAAATTTGAAAACGCCAGTTCGACAGTGTGAGTTACACACTGTCGAACATTTTGTAGCTTAATAAATATTCTATGGACATTATCCCCTACATATTAAACATTGTGATAATATAATTCTGTTGTTCCACTAGGGTGCACGTATTTACTTTAGGTGCTATGCTATTTAGCACATCTGTTTGGGAATCACAGAATAATTCCACGCACTCCACTTTTACAATCGTGGACCTAGACCAAACAATGTTGTCAGAATGTGTGTCTCTCACCCAAATGTTAAAGTCCGTGTGCACAGGTTAAAGCAATCCTAGCCGTCCCACTTGAAGGACCAGTACACGATCAGAGATGTCATCGATAAGGCAGACGGCAACAACTGGCGCCCCACCACTACGAGGAGACCACCGTACCTCAAGCATGGCCAACTCCCCTCGGCTCTGCAACTCCAGTCCACATGGACTACTCCTCCTCATCCAGCTCACCCAGCATCTCCACTGGTGACACTCTCCCAAACCCTGCTCCTCAAACACCCCACAGGAGGCCCCACAACCCACAGTAGACCCATACTTTGATGATCCGCCAGAGTGGCAACTATGCCTTTGATGGTTTTGTGGTCCTTTCTGGCCAGGATCCCACCAGCTGCAGCTATCTGCCTACGTGAAATATGCGCCAGGGGGCAACGGCGGAACCAAAGACTAAGGTCCCACCTTAGAACTAGGGCACGCCTCGAGCAACTGGCGTTTCACAAAGATCAAATAGCCAGACTGATGCTTGTCAATGACGATCTGCGCCAGCAGATCTCCACCCTAAATCAACAACTACAGCGAATTCAGCGACTGTGTAGGGGAACTTTGTAAACTTCCCTGCCAATACGTCACCACAGATAACTGGTTTCTTGTGGACCTATTATATTCAGGTTGTTGTTATCTGAAGGTAGTCATTTGGTAATCTTTTTCCATTTATGCCACATAAAAAATGGTTTTGCTTATTTTTCTTCATCACTAAATATTATCGCATAGATACAGTTTTTTCTGATAAAGATATATGACCATTCCATTGTTCATGCACAACCCCCTCACCTGTTTCTCACAAACCTCACAGGGGCTGTATTTCAAAGTTGTTTTGTTTTTTTTGCTCCCTATACTCATCACAGTTGTTGTGTTATGTTTCCTATACTCACCACAGTTTTTGTGTTACGATTTTGTTTCATACACTCACTAAGTTTGGTTTATGTATTCTTATACTCACTTCGATTGTTGCATTTTTTACATTACATTTAGCAGACGCTTTTATCCAAAGCGACTTACAATTGTTCAATCACCAACGGACGCAGCCATCAGGAGCAATTAGGGGTTAAGTGTCTTGCTCAAGGACACTACAGCATGCTAGCAGGAGGAGCCTGGGATCCAGCAACCTTTAGATCACTAGACCACCAGCTCTACCTCCTGAGCTACCATCCCACCCCCACATTTTATAGTAGTTTTGTACTGTACTTTGTGACTGTAGAAGTCACAAAGGGGGGAATGTTGTGGTTTGATTAGTAACCTTTTATGATTAAATCTAGTCACCCCACATGAAAACCCTCTATATGTTATACAAAAATCGATGCAAGAACAACCCAACTTAATATCAAATTTAATATGAAATTATCCTTTAAAAAATCCTTTGAAATATCGTACACTCTATAAACCACCAGATGGAGCCACAGAGGACACCACCTCCCAAGGTAATGTAAGGACAAGCCCTAAACTGAACTGTCAGCATATGTGTCCTACCACAGCAAAAGCCCCCATCTCGCGCATTTTCTAAATCGCCAGGAGCAGCCAAATAAGTTGAAAAAAACATTCTCGAAGGAAAATTTGATTTTTACATTTACCAGACGCTTTTATCCAAAGCGACTTACAATTGTTCAAACACTGACGGACGCAGCCATCAGGAGCAATTAGGGGTTAAGTGTCTTGCTCAAGGACACTACAGCATGCTAGCAGGAGGAGCCTGGGATTGAACCAGCAACCTTTGGATCACTAGACCACCAGCTCTACCTCCTGAGCCACCATCCCACCGATTTTTCCAGAGTCGTGTTCCTTTGTGTTTTTTTTTTTTTATCTCTCACAATTTTCAAAACCGAGTTTGATTTATAATTGGTAGAAAAATGTTAAACCGTGGAGTTAAATATTCCCGTTAGATTACATGGGGAAACGCAGTTCACCTACCGGGACGGTGAACAGCACTGAACAACGCCGATCGATGGTTTCCTTTAAATTGACCGTCCAGGTGAAGATCATTCATCCATATTCCATGTAATGTGAAGTCACAATGTGAAACCGTTTTGATAGAATTCAACCCTTAAATTGTACTACTTTTACACACATGGAGCCATTGTTATGAAACAGCGAAGAAGAAAAACCCTTTGCGTCACACACCTACATCACTTCAGTAAACAGACGGTTAAATCGCAGCACAGGGGTGTTTCGGTCTCACTTGTCTGTGAAAACATTCTTCTCCGTATCGTTATGGATTACGCGAAGCGGGTGGCGGAAGCTCTGAATCATATTTCGGACCTTAATCTGTCAACTGCGATAGATCCAAGTCAGTTTTAGCAGCACGTACAGGACTGCATTTTTCGTGATGATAGTCAGTTTTCCGAGGGCGACACGGAGAACGACAGCAATGCTAAATCTGATATTACTCCGGACTTGGAGAACATTTCAAACAGTGGATTTCAAACTTAATGTGATGATGAAACTAAATATTTTCAAGAACTACAGGAGGAGACTGACGATACGTCTGTTGTTGTTACAAAGGAAGAAGTCAATGACGTGAGGTTGGTGACAGATTTTCAGATTTCCGATTTTCTGAGACTTATATTGATAGAATCTAGATTTTGTTGTGTTGTCCGTACTTTTAAACTCCAAAATAATTCCACTTTTATAAAACATATATATTCTTACTGTTAAATAAAATAATTTTTAAAAACAACATTTTTTGTGTATTGTTGAGCTGTTCGTCCCTTACATGACCATCTCCCGAGGTCATGTAAGGGACAAGCCCTAAACTGAACAGTCAGCATACATCAGTCTTTTTGTTTTTTTTATTTTGGCAGCTGATAGAAAACTACAAATGAACGCCATCTTCAAAAGAAGGATGGTTGTAGCTATGAAGGCTGTGATTGGCTAGCTGAGAAGCAACATCAGAGAACAGCTAAACAAAGAAACAAGACTACGATTGGCTCAAAATTTATTTCTGATTATTTCTTGACATAAAAAGAGACGAGATATGTAAATGAACAAACCCCTCGTCACGACGATTAAAGATATAAGAACAAAGGGATAAATCAGTTACAGTTTCGCGAAGCCACCTCAGAGTTTCGTTGCGGTGTCTGTACTTATCTGATACACAATAAAACCTGTACGCATCAGCTTCTGCTTTGTTCCAGTGATTTTTTTTGTTTTGTTTTTAAGGTCGCAGGAAGGAACACCTCGCCGAGCCCGAGTTTTTCAAACCTCAGGCTGAGCTATATAATGAGCATGAGATGCAGGCTCTTCTGCACAGGCCTTGGTTGTAAATCTTCTCAGCGACAATAATTTACAGATTTTGGTTTAAATCTTTTTAAACCATAATAACCTAACTATGATAAAATCACACCTTTCGGCCCAAATTCTTCTAGCCACAACAGTAGGAATTGCTGACGTCACTGACGTCACTTCTGTAAACAAGATGAGGATCCGGTTTCACTTGTCTGTGAAAACTTTAATTTCCCTGTGTTGTTATTGATTATGAGATGCGGGTGGAGGAAGATCTAAATCATATCGCGGAATTTTATCTGACCAGTGCAATAAATCCAAGTCAGTATTAGCAGCACGTACTGGACTTCATTTTTTGCGATGATAGTCAGTTCTCCAACAGCGACGCTAAGAACGGCAGCGTTGCTGAATCTGATATTAAGATGAAACTGAATATTTTCAAGAACCACCGGAGGAGACGAACGATACGCCCGTTGTTGTTTTGTTGGAAGCTCTGATTCTCCACTTTCAAATGATGCAAAAAAGAAAAATGCGGTATAAGGTGGGTCACATATACATGTGGTACTTTGCAAATGAATTGCAACCATTACAATAAAATAAACAAATTAAATAAATGGCCCACTCTTCTCGCTTTCCTTCACAGGAAGTGCTCCTTCCCCCACGGTGGGTTAAACCTAGTGAATCAAATGAAACAGCTAATTTTACTGAGTGACTCGTCAAGAACCAAGTCTCCAAAAAGAGTCAAATTTTTCATAATGAGCAGAGCTCTGCTGTGACATTGATAGAAATGCAGTCTGCACAATACTAGAATATTGTCAGACGATAAATAAATAATTAATCAAATTGTCTTTGTTTACCTTTAAGTACCTCCAAACAGCCAACATTTTCTTTCTTTTACATTACGTTGGTATCGGTTTGAGTATTGGATAATTTTTATGAGTACAGTACATGAGCACAGTATAGGCTGTGTAAATTTGACCACCACAGAATCTGAAAATACAGTATATATGACACTGATCCGCCAGTGAAAACCGGCCAATACCGGTCAAGGCCGATCGATTAGTCCATCTCGGTTTTATATGTTAACACGGTCACATGTTTGTGCTTTATTATAACTCTCCCAATTCCTTTTTTACCTCAGAAATGCAGCGGTACACCTCGTGGATACTGATACTCAGCTCAGTGCGCTGAGTATCAGCGGATGTTGAGTGAGAGGGAGGAGAGGGGTTACAGAACAGGTTGTAGGATCTGGTCCAATTCCAGGGATGTAGTTTAAATACCCAATAAATATACAGTATTTTTTCATTTTGAGTGATTTCTATCATTAAATTACATGTGTATATGTATATTATATATATATATATATATATAATTGTATTTTTTTGCATAGCTTCAGCTGGCATTTCGTACCTTTGTTGCGTAGTTGCTATACAAAATGCATGCAGGTTGGCAGGTCTGCATTAGCCAGCAACAGTAAAGGTGTCAGAGAATTTTCTACAAGGCATGTTTTTTATTTTCTATTTTAAAGTAGTATTTGACATTGAACTCAGTATTTCCAGTATTAAGAAATAAACTGTACCTGTTTCTTTTTAGAAAAATATATCAAGGTTGAGCTTCACATTGGGGTTCAGGTTCATTTTACCCATGTTGTCCTAGGTAGGGCTATGACTATGAGTCTATGTAGTATAACACAGAAATATTATGAATATATTCAGGAGATACAATAAGAAATTATATATTTAAACTGACCAGTGTGCACTTAAGATATGACATATTATATTAAGTTCTGATTAACTAAGCAAGGTTCAAATTTAAGATATTAAATACATTTGTATTATGTTTTTATTATTTATTATTATTCCTTTTTTAATATCTTGAAGACTGGACCCAGATTCAGAAGAGAAGGTCAATGACAATTTCGTCACTATGTGCCCAGTACTGAGATAGTGATGGGCGGCATGGAACTGTGTCATCTCAATAAAAGGGGGAGTTAAGTTGCCTAGCTCCAGTGAAGGTAAAGAAGTAACCCTACCACAGTTATTAAGTGATACACCTTGAGTTTTTATGACAAATAATAATTAATTCCTTTATCTGCTGGGAACAGTGATTTTTAGTTGTGGTTGGGTTGCCAGGTATGAACTTCAAGGCCACCACGCCAACAAAACTAAGGGCTCTGTGTCAAAAATACAAATGTATTGTATATGTATGTGAATGTAGCTCTTGAAGATGAAGATTGTGTTTTTATGTTTTTATTTTGCACTGTGCTTTTGTATGCCTGTGAGGGGCATACCTGTGCAGTGAAATGCACAGTTCAAATTAATAGTTCTTTGTTTATATATATATATATATATATATATATATATATATATATATATATATATATATATATATACATATATATATATAGTACACTACATACTATAATTTATCATTACGACATTGGATTTGCTAATTGTTAAATGTATAGAGTGTGTTTATTAAATTTGTAGATCAATTGGTAATTATTATGGTATGGTCCAGTGGGAGTGGCCTAGCTTTTAAAAGGGCTGAAACTAGTTCAGACTGGGAGAAAGACTGAGAGGCTGCTGAGCTGTGCAAACAGACGATTGCGTCCTCTGGTTGGAAACATTGCTAAAACTATTGCTTTAAATAATGTTCTTATTTTCAATGTATGTTGTTTTTTCACAGGAGCTAGGCTAGTTGTAGCCCTTGTAGCAGTCTTGTGTTGATAATGCAAGACTAACAACATCACCACCTCTGTACTGGACACCCAACAGTCTGTGTGTCCACACACACATTACTGTCTATGCTGATGTACTGGTAGAAAAAAGGCTGCATGTTTATTTAAAATGCGGTGGGTTCATTTTTTATTTATTTTCTGAGCAATTTACAATGGTTTACATGTTCTTATATTCAATCCAAAAATATTGCATGGGGTTGAAATTATTTTAATTAATTTTAACTATACCATGATAGCACATGGGATCATTTTTCCGCATTTGAAATTAGAATAGTTCATATATGACGTCCAAGGACTATATTGATTGAGGAGCGGATCAAAAAAATGTGCTTTAAATTCGTCTTCATGAAAATGTACAGACAATATTGTTCAATGTATTTTTGTCTGCTAGAATAACCTGCTCAACCACGAAAGAGATGGAGAGTTTTATCACCAATTACATTTAACGACAGAGCTGAAGCAGAACACGAAAAAAACTGAAGGATCTATGCGTAGAAGGAATCAATAACAGTACCTTGCGGGTTTGTTAGGGGTGAACAGGCCATGCTTTCCCAGGTCTGAGTAGGGGTTCTCTGGTATCTGAGCAGCGGCCCGGCGATTTAGGAGGCTTTGCTGGGCCGTCAGAGCGGTGGGGGTACTGTGCTTACCATCGGGGACAAAGGCCTCGTCGAGAGGGCAGTCGTGGTAGAACAGGCTCTGCTCTGCCACTGAAAAAAAAGGATGACAACACGATTTCCATCTGAATTGCAGGTTCATGACACACACACGTGGTATGCCAGGTGTTTTTTTTTTTGTTATCCTTGCAACTTACTGAGGTTAGAATTAAGTGTGGTTTGAGAGTGGAGACATATACCCATCAGATTCAATTGTAATTCAGTTGTCTTAGCTTTTGCAACCCACCACCTCCCCCGTCTCCTCTCTTTCTCCTTTCTCCATCCCATAGGAACCAGGAACCAATGTGGTTTATGCCAAATTCTGACCGTACCTCCTGCATGTCATAGCAGAAATTTAGATAGATTCACCAGAGCATGCAACGTTTTTGCTTCCACTTCTAGAGTGTGTGTGTGTGCGTGTGTGTGTGTGTGTGTCATATGCAATGACACCGGTGGCCTTCCTGTTCAATGGAATTTGGGAGTATTAATAGTGGAAAGGCACTACTTAGCCCGACAAAACACAGCAGCTCCTTTTAGGAAACCCACAAGGAGTGGGAGTAATGTAAGCTATTGATAGTGGCGATAGTGGCGCCGCCCCTAGCGGTCGCCTGCGCCGGCGCTCCAGTTTCTTTCTTACTCTTTAGTATTTTTTTCCTTTTTTTATATCTTATTCTATAAGTATTCCACTTACTGTATTACGTTTTAGGAGTCAGTTAGTCGGTCTATTAGAAAGGAATTTTCTACTTTTTATTTTATTTTATTTTTGTACTTTTTCCTAGGACTTCTTGTGTGCTATCACCGGGTGCGTTGCATTACATTTCACTGCATATATGTATGGAAGTATGTATATGTATGTGACAAATAAAAATCTTGAATCTTGAATCTTGAATCTTGATATTGAGTTTGATTGCTTTTGAAAGGAATATATTCCACTTTTTATGACTCACATGTTTGCCGGATTGAACTGCATTTAACACACAGCAGAGAAACTGCAGAAGAGCATTCAAAGTTTGTCAATAGTAAAGTGTTCAGCAAACCTATCCTTTAATAATTTTGCTTGAAGTGAAGTTGCAGTCTACCCTACCAAATGTAAGCTGCAATGATGTGGGGAAAATGTTGCTACAATTGTTTATTTTATATTTTTTGTTGGCTCTATTATCCTCCTTGGACTTTCTTGTGAGTGTCTACTGCGGTATCTGAGAAAACAAAATGTCCAGACTTAGTTAAGCCAGACTAAGAATTTTACTTATCAAAGAAAGATAACATGTTTGAACTTAAAAGCCACATTTATTAAATTAGGATTTAAATAATTTGCTACAGTAAACTCTCAAGGAATCATGTGTGATTCAAGTACACCGTGGACGTTATTTAACGTAAGTTCAGAGCTGAAATCTTCCTCAACCCAAATTCTCTGGGACCCTATTACCATTGGGTTAATGTCAAAACAGGTTTAATTATATAACGACTGTGGTGGGCCAAGGGGGCGTGGTCAAGCACCGCTGCAGACAGGCGGTTTAGGCTCCCATCCCGGGGCCACTCAGCTGCTGCCGATCAGACAATGGAGGGACTCTGCTGGTTCGTCCGATCCTAAAACCAGAAGTAGGGTTTGTTGTCCCCGCAGTGAGGCTGGGCGTGCTTGCGGGACATGGTGCAGACCGGGCGAGACGAGCAAGTTACCCAAGCCCCCAGGACACAACATGACCCGACACGTCGGGGGCGCACCTAAGCACCGATCTATGATTTCCTTAATTGTCTGCGAGCATTTGACTTTGATTTGTCGTTTTGGCCCACCAGCCACCTTTTGTTTAATTCTGTGAATAAATACAACCGGCGCTGTTTTGCCTCCACCTCCGCCTGCCTCCTCTTCCTCAGTCCCTGGCCCTGCACCAGAACACACCTTTACAATGACATTGAGGGAAGTAGAAAATTAGGATAACTCTCTAAAACATCAAAATATCCCGATCTTTAAATATAATTTCAAGGTATAAAGGAGAAAAGTCTGACTTGTGTTAAAACATTTACCCACAGGTAAATCAAAGGGAAACCTATACAAAAGTAATATATGAACCGAGCACGGTGGTAGCAAGGCATATACAATATTGTATGGGCTGGACCCAGAAGAAGAAAAGAGAAACACCCACCTGTGCCTACTCTCCACTCTCCCCCAGTATTCCCTTCTTCTCCCTCGGTGGTGGCCTGACCGGTAGGAGGGACATCTCGCTGGAAGCCCCTTTTACCGGAGGTGTGAGAGGAGGAGCCAGCATAGGATGATGGGGATGGAGAAGAGGGAGGGGAGGGGGGAGAGACGCCGGGGGGCGGGGGGATGTCTTCTGAGGTGTCGGGCATGGAGAGGCTCCTAGCAAATTTGAGCATCGGCGGTGACAAGAACTGCTTCTCCTCCTCCGTGATACCTGGGGGGGGGGGGGGGGGGGGTTAACCAATTTAAGTCAGGCATCCTACTGAAATTAGTGAAATACTAGGCCTGCTTGCATTGTTTGTAATTATGAGCAGATTTTGAAATTTGGAAAACAAACAAAATATGCAAAAAAAGAAAGATAAAATGAATAACATCATATACCATTATTTACTAAATGCCAAACTGAGAACAAAAAGATGAGAAACATTTTTTATAAAAAAAAAAATTGAATTTTGTTTTTATGAATTCTCATAAATTTTGAATATGTATTTAATAATGTTTTAACAAGTAGAATCCATCCATGTTTAGTGTGAAAAATATAAGATAATTACAAGTTATTATTATTACTATTATTATTATGATATTTCTTTTCAAGCTTATCATTTTCACGTTATAATAGTCCTTTACATACCTATGGACTTCTGTCTCCTGATGGTGCCTTGTTTCAGTATACCCAAGCAGGCAGCTCTGGGATTAGCTGGGAACATCTGTCTCTGCATAGACACTTCCTGAATATCACATATGGACTGCAACGCAAAGACACAGTGACCAACTCATTGGAGAACTTCTTGGTCTTGACTTCCATAAGCCACACCCAGCTTATTTCAGGCATGTCAGATGGCTGTCGTGAATTGGTCACTAAGGGGCTGAACGAGCATGAACAAAAGAGGTGAATTTGAGGGTGTGGAGGTAATTATTCATCAAGTTTTTGAAAATAACCTTTTCAATGAAAGCTTGTTTTTTTAACAGTTCAAATCAGTCATTTATCAAAAACATACAGCCTTGACCATATAATCTTTCAGTAGTTTTGCAATAGTAGTGCCTAAGAAAAGCATTCAATAGCTAAAACATAATAATAATGGTGGTGGCCTTAAAGTGTTTTGATATTTAAGCCTGGCTACATTTGTGTCATGTAGAATTAACTGCAAAAAATATTCATGTATTATGATTAGGGCCAGGATTACGCACACTTCTAGCCAACCTTTTATTTAACCTAAAAATAAGGCATTGTCTACCTCAATTGGTTTGGCAAAGGAATGCTGGCAAGAGAGGAAGGAAGATTAGGGAGGCTTTGATTTAATGCTAATATATATTTTTTCTTCACAGAGAAACAAGATTTCGCTCAGATTGCCATATAGCTCAAAAATGCAAATCTAGAGTTTGTACCTGTATGGCCACATTTTTCAAATTGTCCGTGTGAGATCTTACTTACTCCCAAGAAGGCCACAGTTAAATACATTCAAAAAACATAATGTATGTAGGTCGGATGAATACCAGGTTGCCTACCAAATTTGAGCAGCTGTGTGTGTGTGTGTGTGTGTGTGTATGTGTGTGTGTGCGTGTGTGTGTGTGTATGTGTGTGTGTGTGTGTGTGTGTGTGTGTGTGTGTGTGTGTGTGTGTGTGTGTGTGCGTAGGCTGCTCCTTTATGCTTACATTCATCTCAGGTTTGAAAGGGAAGCAGTGACCGGATGGCTGTGTCTTGGAAACTGTTCTCCTGGTCTCCATATTGGAAGCACTGTTAGTGTCCCACAATGGCATGTCTTCCTGCTCGTCTAAAAACAAACACACACACACACACACACACAATTGCAAACCTCAGCATATATCGTAGTATCTAAAGCACTATCTAAGCTGTTCCCAGTAATGCTAACATCTAACTACGCTAACAAAGTTGACAAAAATAAATGAAGTTAAAGTAATGTACTTGGGTAAGTCAAATTATTTTGTGAAACACATTTATATAGATGGCTGTGGATCAGAAGGGACAAGCCGTGGATGAATGCAGGAAGGGCCAGCAACCCAACTTGCATCTTCTATGAAGAAGAACCCAATTTAGCTACGAAAAGTCCCAAGAAAACACACCCCCAGGGGAGCCCGAGGGGGGGGCAGAATGAGCACCCCAAACGGACAGACAATCAGGCAACGACCCATGCAACTGAAACAACGACGACAACAACAGTGCTATGCATATGCGGCAAGAGCTGCAAAAACTTGCGGGGTCTGAAGATCCAGCTGGCCAAGATGTTGTGTTTGGTAGGCGAGCAGCTGGAGCAACGCACAAGGAGCAACCTTGGTGAGATGCAGGAGGAGACAGGCCAGGAGTCACCCCACAGTGCCCAGAACCTCCGAGTTCCCGAAGCTCTAGTACCATCCACAGCACAACAACACCAGCGAGTTAAGTGGCCCCCAGCCAGCCGCAAGAACGAGTTGTGCCAATTCGATGAGGACGTGGACAGTATCCTGGAAGCAACCTTGAAGGCGGAAGCAGATAGGAGACTTAAAGCAATGACGACCATAATCATCAGCCTCGGCACTGAGAGGTTTGGTACAGTGGAGAAGCGTGGTACCAAAGGCCAATACATCAAGATCCGCAGGGCAGAGAAGATTACGCAGCTGAGACAAGAACTGCGACTTCTGAAAAGGCAGTTCAAGGAGGCTAGCAAGGAGGAGAAGAGCGGGCTTGCAGAGCTCCGTAACATCCTCAGAAAGAGACTCATAACTCTCCGTATAGTAGACTGGCACAGGAGGCGTACCAGAGAAACCACTGACTTTAACACCAAACAGCCCAGTTTGAAAGAATTTCAAGCTGTGGTCAAGGCTGCCAGGGCCAACTCAGCACCTGAACCCAGTGGAGTGCCTTACCTGGTGTATAAGAGGTGCCCCAAGCTCACGTTCCGTCTTTGGAAGATCCTGAGGGTGATCTGGAGGAGGGGGAAGGTAGCCCAAGAATGGAGATTTGCAGAAGGAGTATAGGAAAAACACATAAAGAGTCTCGGGAAAACCTTCAACTGCTCCCTGAACGACGCTGCCTCCATCAGCGCAACCAACCAAGAACTAGAGGGATGGCTGAAAACTGTTGACAGATCAGGACTCCCGCGGAATATCAAAGCCTGGATATACCAGCATGGCATCCTACCTAGGATTTGGCCTCTGCTGGTGTATGAATTTCAACTATCAACTGTCTAGGGGTTTGAGAGGAGGATTAGCCGTCATCTCCGTAGGTGGTTGGGATTGCCAAGAGGCCTGAGCAGCATTGCCCTGTCCGGCAACAGTAATAAACTGACACTCCCCTGCAACAGTCTGAGTGAGGAGTTCAAGGTTGCCAGAGCTAGGGAGGTGTTGCAATACAGGGAGTTCAGGGATCCAAAACTCAACCAGGCAGGCATTGAGGTGAGGACCAGAAGGAAGTGGCGGGCACTGGAAGCAGTGGACCAGGCGGAACCACATCTACGCCACAGAGCGCTGGTGGGATCTGTGGCTGTTAGCAGAGCAGGACTGGGCACCATACTAACCACCAACTACAGCAAGACAAAGGGGAAAGAGAGGGGGGACTTGGTCCAGAAGGAAGTGAGAGCTGGGGTCGAGGAGCTGTGTGCGAGCCAGATGGTGGAAATGAGGCAGCAGGGTGAATGGACCAGGTGGGAACAGGCAGTGGATCGCAAGATCACATGGTCTGAGTTATAGAAGGCTGAACCCTTCTGCATCAAGTTCCTCATTCAATCTGTGTACGATGTTCTGCCCAGCCCATCTAACCTCTTCTGTTGGGGCAAGGTAGGCTCACCATCATGTCCCTTGTGCCAAGGAAGAGGAACACTGGAGCACATCCTCAGCACTTGTCCTAAAGCTTTGGGAGAGGGCCAGTACCGCTGGCGACATGACCAAGTGCTGAAGGCCATCGCTGAGTCCATTTGTAGCGCCATCGACCAGAGCAAGCGTCTCCCACCTTCAAGATGGGAAATCGCATTCGTGAGAGCGGGAGAACATCCAAACCCGCGCCCAAAAGCTCAGGCAGGTCTTCTTGGGTCAGCTCACGACTGGCAAATGAGGGTGGACCTGGAAACCAAACTCAAAATCCCAGAAGCCATCGTAGAGACCACCCTTTACCCGGATATTGTGCTGTTCTCGGAAACATCCAAACAAGTGGTCATGCTGGAGCTCACAGTGCCTTGGGAGGAACGAATGGAAGAGGCCAAAGAAAGGAAGAGGGAGAAATATGCAGAGCTGGTGGAAAGGTGCTACAGACAGGGGTGGTGTGCAAAGTGTTTGCCCATCAAGGTGGGAGGCAGGGGCTTTGTGAGTAAGTCCTTGTGCAAAGCCTATAGCCTCCTGGGCATCACTGGTGTGTACAAAAGAAAGGCCATTGATAGAGCTTCAGAGGCAGCGGAGAAAGCCTCTAGATGGCTGTGAACCAGAAGGGACAAGCCATGAATGAATGCTTCTTGGACACAGGCCAGGGACTGATCACTCCCGGTCGGGTTGCCTGGGTGAGGGTGTCTGAAGTTGAAAGACCCGAAACACCCTATGATCCCAGGTACTATCACTGAGGATGTGTCCAAGTGCATCATGAGATGTATTTTACTATCAAATCCACCACCATCTGTCCTTCCATATTCCTCTCCTTGACACTGGGTTCAGGTGCTGAGTTGGCCCTGGCAGCCTTGACCACAGCTTGAAATTCTTTCAAACTGGGCTGTTTGGTGTTAAAGTCAGTGGTTTCTCTGGTACGCCTCCTGTGCCAGTCTACTATACGGAGAGTTATGAGTCTCTTTCTGAGGATGTTACGGAGCTCTGCAAGCCCGCTCTTCTCCTCCTTGCTAGCCTCCTTGAACTGCCTTTTCAGAAGTCGCAGTTCTTGTCTCAGCTGCGTAATCTTCTCTGCCCTGCGGATCTTGATGTATTGGCCTTTGGTACCACGCTTCTCCACTGTACCAAACCTCTCAGTGCCGAGGCTGATGATTATGGTCGTCATTGCTTTAAGTCTCCTATCTGCTTCCGCCTTCAAGGTTGCTTCCAGGATACTGTCCACGTCCTCATCGAATTGGCACAACTCGTTCTTGCGGCTGGCTGGGGGCCACTTAACTCGCTGGTGTTGTTGTGCTGTGGATGGTACTAGAGCTTCGGGAACTCGGACACTGGGCACTGTGGGGTGACTCCTGGCCTGTCTCCTCCTGCATCTCACCAAGGTTGCTCTCCTTGACTCCTCTCCATACCTACCCACCTTCTCGTCACCTATGTCTCTAATCCCTTCGCCAACATGCCCATTGAGATCTGGTTCAACGACCACTCTCTCTCCCTTGGGGACGCTCTCCACCACTACATCCGTGGCGATAGGTGGCGCCGCCCCTTGCGGTCGCCTGCACCGGCGCTCCGGTTGACTCTTGCACTTTTTAGTATTTTTTTCCATTTTTTATTATAATGTCGTCAAAAAAGCATCGGCAGTTACCTCATACGACCACGATGCACTCATTGATATAAAAATTTCCCTAAACGAACAACTTTGGGACTTTTTATCCGTGGAAG